>NC_086285.1:58815640-59131640 GCF_963924245.1 Chroicocephalus ridibundus | reverse complement strand
CCCATCTCTTCCTTTTTCCAGCTGTGCTGTCAACCTCCTTCTGTCCTTTACGGTTCACAGGCAGAACCTTGAAATGTGAATAATAAAGTTGCTTTAGTGATCTTTAGTGATTATACCCCCATGACTGGGCTGATACATATTGAATCTCAATTTGAAACATCTTGCTCATTGGTATTTGGATATCATGGTGAGAAACCTCTTACAAATGTCCCTGATAGACTCAGAATATTCCTGCAGTAGAAGCCTGGGGATGAGTTGGCACTGTTAGGGGAGTAACTTCGGCAATGGCCGAGGAAATGAAAACATCTGAAATGGCACCAAGCAAATGTGACAGCTATTGTGGCATACTCAGCACAATTTCTTAAAGGGGAGGCAAGGAACAGCAGGGGTTCTGCAGGAGGAGAAAGTTGTTGCATGTTTTGTCAAACGCATGAGCTGCCCAGCTGGATGCGGTAGTCTGTCTTAAAACATATGAGACTGATTTCCTAAGGTGATGAGGTACCAAAGGATAATTGCAATCAACTACAGCAAAAATCTCATAGGATGCTAATCTGCATTTTAGGCGCTTTGAAAATCTGACCTTAAGTAAAGTCTTAAGTAAATGGCTATCTTTTTTCTCATGAAGTAGGTAAAAAAACCAACCAAACAAACAACGAACTTGGTAAGTTTGTTCAATTCTGAATTAATTTTTTAGAAATTACTCTGTACGTACTGTACTGGTTTTTGTGCATGGAGTAGCTTAATGAACAGAAATACTTTTTGTTTTAAATTTTAGACATTTTTAAGTGAATGCGATATGTATAATGCTTTTGCACTTTCTTAGACTGCACATATTCTTTATTAACATATTTAAGGTAGATGCAGGATCACAGATAACAAAACTGACGTCGATATTTTATATTTGATGTGCATACCACTTTAAAATTAAGCTCATTAAAGATAATAGAATGATCCATTGGCAGGCCTTCAGCTGCAGACCTAGAGGTGACAGGCTATTTGGTGAACAATTTAGTGAGTGTCTCACTCACCCCTCCTCCTTAACCATGGGCATTGTAAGTTCATTCTATTAACCTTAATAGGTTTGCTTTCAAAGTGTTTTACTCTGAAGATTTAAACGTGAACTCTATCATATGTCAGCCTGCAGCTAACTTGAGCAACTAAACTAAAAGAAGATGCAATATATTTATCTATGTGCATATTTCTACCTATGTCCACAAGTAGTAGCATCTAAGGCACATAAAGAAATTATGTACGTGGTGTTCTTCGCTGAAGGTGTTTCATTGTTCCACAGAGTCTCTCAGGAATTTTTCTCTCCCTCAATTAAAGAAACGTTAATGGCAGGCATCTCCAGCTAGCAAGTGTTTTTGCAAGCACTAGCTGAAAAAGGCTGTGCAAGTAGGAGAAGCTTGTTTTCCTCACGTAACAACTCCAGATACATCTGAGGGCTGCCCTCTGTCCTAGCAGGACGTTCTTTTCTCTCCACCTGGGACCCAAAGGCAGAACTAGCAACCAAGCCATAACAGACTTAGCATTTGAGTTGAGGGCAGACTCAGGCAGCTTTGTTCAGACTTAATGGGACAGAATAGCAGCCATTATCTTTTCTCTATTGCTGCCTTTAAAATGCTCATCAGACAGCGCTGCTGCCACTTTTATGGAACCTTACAAAGACACTGAAGCAGCTGGGTGCCTCCTATCATTTCCATCCCAGAGATCCCGCAAAGTGGCTCCCCCTCACAATGGCACTATGCCTGACAGATTTAGGTCCTTACAGGACTCAACATTTCTTCCCTTACTTTGATGAGTTAGAGCAGTGGCTTGGAGAGGTCAGTACAGCTGTGAATGTCAGCTATCAATGGCCCCACGTTTCATCACCCCGGCAGTCAGCACCACAGAGAAACCACACGGGCCTTGGCCAAACTTAGCCCGGACAATACAGAAGTGACACAAATGATTCGTGAGCAGGAGCTAGCCCTCTTCTTATCCTGAGACACTATTCACCTTCTGATCTCCACAGCCTTCGGTTCATGTTGACTGCCCTGCGTGCTGAAATGACTGCAGGTTGCCCTTTTCAGTTTTACAAGACCACCTCATTGCCTTGGGACAGGGATGAGAACCTGGTAGACCACCACGTGAAGCTGCTGCAACTTACTTTCACTCTGAATGCAGGGGCATATGGACATGGCCAGAGATGCAGGGAAGTATTTATCACACCTCAGCATCCCATGCCATCCCATTTGCTCTCACGTCCAGTCCAAATGCACAATATTAATTTCCAAAATGCGGCCTCCTTGTGTCACCTACTGAGAGTGCTATGCTTGCAGGAGTAGTGCAGGTAGTAGGACTCGGGGGGTAAAGACATTGAGAACTGAAAACGCATGAGTGTTTTGGTGCTGTGGAGTGCACTTGCATGAGCAATTAGACTGTGCTGGAGACATGGTCCTGAGAAGAAAATGCAGAGTGATTCTCCACATCGGCTGTCCCACACTGAGAACACAATGAGAGTTCCCGTGCATGCCAGACACAGTAAGACAATCCTTCCAGACAGAGGGAGAGCAGCATCTCACTGGATTGTTCCTACTTCTTAACTCTTTTTGTGCTGCCAGGACACCACAGCGAAGGCCTCTCAAAAACTCCTAGCCAGGTTGGTCAAACAGCTGGCCTAACATCTCAGCTATCTGCTTACTCTCCTGACTCCACAAAGTCAATAACATAGTCATAGCTATTAGACTGCACAATGTCTGTTTACCATTGTCCATAGTAACTTGATAACAGCCCATTTGGTGAAAATTCCTTATTTCTAAAAGTTATCACTTCAATACACAATCCTCTTTCCAAAGTTTACCTTTCATCCATCTTCATGACAGCATATTGTTGATGATCGTAATAAATCTTCTTCTCAATTTGTATAGAATTGATTAATAAACAAATGCCATCTGTCTATTCATTAGTAATACAGATTTATTTGTATTTGGCTGTTGATTTAAAAGTATGGGTATACCTCATTGATGCCATTATACAGATGAGGAAACAAAGGCATAGAATGGTACAAACCAGATCTCTCAAAGGTATGTTAGTTCCTAAGTCGTTATATATCCCTGAGGATACGGATCAATGGGGTTTGATTCTGTCTACACACATCAGTAGTAGAGCATGGATTAAAACTCAGGTATTCTGAATGCCTGGTGAGCCACAGGATTGTTATACCACTGTTTTCTTCTGCTTTACTGTATGACCTAATAAAATTAATAAGGTTTATTTCCAGTCTGCTCTACATCACTACGGAAATAGATTGCATAGATTGCACTTAATATTATATTTTTTTACTGTATTATAATCTCTTCAGGAGTTGAAACAAATGTGAAGTTGGCTGTATTAACTGTTCCAGGACCTGGATGTGAAGAGGGTGTGTGTTAGATTCCCTCTGCCTTTGTATGCTAGTGACTATTTGCAGGTCGTCTTTTTTTTTTTTCTTTTCTTTTCTTCCCTGAATGATTGTACCTTTCAAATTGGTGTTTGAGTTTTAAGGAGGTTGTGGGGACTTAAATTGTTGGCACAGGAGAATTGCAAGGATATAATGTCTATAATAAAGCATCCCATTTATCTACTGATGCCTGCATTTTTTGAATTATAAAGCACTTATGGATGTTCAGACAATCAGACAGCTGAGCTAGCTAAACATTCCCAACCTTATTATTCTGCATAAATACCAAAATAGGTACCAGAATGAACCATCCCAGCCTGCTAGTTTTAACTCTGGGTTCATTTTAATATAAAGTTAAGCTGTAGAGAGAAGGAAAATATATTCTTAACATTTACAAGTTGTGCGAATCCTGAGTGCCAGCCTTGTACAGACTGTTCTAGTTTAGCAATAAAATTGGAATAGCAAGAGGAATAAATGCCCCCTACTTTACAAGTAGCTTGTTTCAGCCGTCACCAAGAGGGACCTCTGAAAGTATTTGGGTAGTTTTGATTCAATGTATTTTTCCAATCAAAAGGCTTCAGATACACATTGCCAATTACTGAAATGTGCAATAGTTTTTGAACAGTACCCAAACTACATTTCAGTCAGTCGCAGAGATATATTTCCTATTCCGGTGAAGGATGGCAGAAAGGAAGGGGCAAAAAAACCCCGCATTAAATTATGAGGTTTGGCATTACCAGACCAATTTGACTTTGGTCTGGGGTATGGGCGTTATGCTATGAATGCTAGAGTCAGGTCCTATCATTTGGTTGGACAAAGTCCTTGAAAGAAGGAAAAAAATTCTGAAAGCAACTAATGCTACTATAAGTAGCCTTGGCCACATATCTGTACTGGGATATGCAGAGACTGATCATCCTAAAGCAGCACAGCAAACTCTGCAGGCTTTAGCCCTGCTCTATAAATCCCATTTAAATCCCCCTGCAATTCATGTTGAATTCCCTCTTCTTTCCTTGCTAAGTCCCAGGAGACATTCTGAGTAAATAAAAGCTGCTGCCTTCCTAATAACCCTTCAACTCTTCTCACCTGATCTGTTTTAGTTGTGCTGAAATGCAGAGCAAGCCATGTCACAACTGTGCTCTATAGAAGCTGCTCAACCAACTGCTTCTCTGAATAGTTTTCCTAAAGACGAGGAAGCTATCCGGAGTCTGACAAGAATAATTTTTACATATATAATTATACATAAAATAATAGATATAAATTGCTGTTTCTCCATACACACCCCAGTCATCTAGTCTGTACCACATTAACAGAAAATATATCAGGTGAGAGGCCTGACTGGCTGGCTAGTTAACAGAGGAGGTTTAAAAGGTCGGAACACTCCCTCAACTTTTCCTGCCAATCATTCAGAAACTTCCTCTGTCAGACAGCCTCATCTGTCACTCAAGGAACTACACCTGCTTGCCTGTTTATTTTCTCACTTAGGGTTGAGGTCATCTGCCCTCCTTTTAACTAATCAGAGGAGACAGCCATAATCAAAGCACAAGATCAGTGCTCCTGGGATGTCTTTCTTGAACAGCCTCTCTATATGTTCTTCTGCAAACCTTGCAAACTAATGTAGGCATATACAAATAGAGGAAAAGAATGGGGGATACGGCTTTTTGGTGGTTTTTTTTGTTGTTGTTTGTTTTGTTTTGAGATCTAGCTAGAAAAGAGGAAAGAAACATTGCTGAATCTTATATGCTACCTGGAAAAACAGGTGTAATATTTACTGGGGAATTTCCCATGCGTGACAGGAAAAACTGTCACTAGTTCATTAAACAGTAGCCCTTCACGCAAAAATTCAGCTGATGTCCTAGCACAGAGGTAATGTCCAAAAGGTAAGAGAAAGTGCTTATTTTTTAAAAAGGTAAATCAGCCCCTTGACTGCTTGTTGTCCTCAAGGGACTATCCATAAGAGAACATGCCAGGCTGGGTGGAGTTATTCATTTTACCTCTCTGAAGCTTCCTCTACGAGATACCCTTGTTAGGCTCTGCTAAACAGTGTTAAATAATTGTCAGGTTCTGCCTTAGAGATCAGTGCATTTCAGCATCGTCTGAAGCTGTTCCTGTGGAGCTGATTCTTAAAAAAAGCTTTATACAGTAGATGAGAGGTTTGGATCTGAAAGAAAGGGCAGCGCAAGAAAGCCAGAGTTCAGGGAGACAAAGCGCATCTGACTTGTTTGCCCCTTGCCTAGTTGTGGAGTGGGCTGGCAGTTTGCCTTTCCGTGCAGACCCTTGCACATCTTGAAAGGATTTAGAGGATACTAGTGCCAGCCTGCTCTCTCAAGACTGATTTCTCTTTGTAATGCTATTGTTGTGATGAACCATGCATTAGTATGATTAGCAGAGAGAGGTACAATTACGTTTTGCAGCGGTGGCTGGTAAGAGATTGCCTGGACCCACAGGCCTGACAGAGGTGGAAAAAACATCTCGTCAGATAAGAAGAGAGTGGAGAGATGGAAATTGTTGAATTTACAGACACACACACAAAAAAAAAAAACGAGCAAAGGAGAACAGGAGGAAGACGTGACTGAACACTACCAGGAACTGACTGAGGTGGAACTTCCCCCTAAGCAAGTATGTTCTCATGCATAAGAAGACACTGCTGCTTATCAGCAACTACTTGTACCAGATAGTACCCCCCAAGAACAAATAAAAAACCCCCACATTTACAGAGGAGACTGACAGACACTGAAGCAAAATAAGCTATACTGGAGGTTTAATAATTTCACCCAGCAGTGGGAATGTGCCTGGCAAAATCAAAAGGGAAAAAAAAAAAGAGTGGAAGATGAGACAGTTAATTAAAACAAGGAGAGCACAAGTCAACCACACGGTGGTCCCCACACAGCTAGCTTCTTGGGGGGGAGAACAAGCTGGTTGTTCTTAACCTGCTTAAAGAATGATGCTGAGATGATACCAAAGTCCTATTAATCTTTGAAACTCAAGTTCTCAGTGGAGAGGGAAGAAAACTTTCAAATGACACAGAAGTGAAACGCAACATTTTCTGTTTCTGTAGTGTAAACGACAGTAATCTCTTGATGTCCTTAATATCTTTTCCTTGTTTCTCAATAACCTCTCATTTCTGTCATTGTCAAGACACGAAAGCTTCCAGTGCTTCTGAATTTCTATTGATTTTTGTAGACTAAAACTGCTTGTCGAGCCTAATCTCTTGTAGGTGGCAGGACAGCTTATCTGAAAGGTCCAAAGCAAAGGCTTGGCGCTTGCACCGCTCTGACCAAGGGGGCACCTTCAGCCGTGGCAGCCCTGGGTCATCATGCAGGATAAACGTGGCCCAGCCTTGCCCAAACACTTGTCACTCAACTCCTGTTGACCTGAGCGTGAATCCCAGACTAAGCGCGGACTGAGGGCTGACGTGCCGGTCCCACTTCCAGTTTGGCTGGAAACCTTAATGGACCACCATGCCCTCTTTTTCCAAACGCCCCTAAAACCGGGCCTCGCCCTCCCGTCTCGTCCCACCCCGGCGTGCCTCAGTGGAGGGGCTCGCTCGGGAAGGCGGCCCAGCGGCTGCCTAACGGGACTCGGCGGACCCCCTCGCCTGCTGTGCGCAGGGGCGGCGGAGGAACGGGCCGGTGCCCGGTGGCCGTGTTCCTCTGCTGCCCTCTGCTGCGGGCCCCGCGCAGCTCCCCTGAGCCGCCGCCGCCGGGCCGGGTCGGGCTGGGGGGCTCCGTGAACAGCCCGCGGCAGCGGAGCGAGGTGAGCTCAGTGCGCTGCGGTGCGGGGGACGGCGCCGAGTGCATGTGGTCGGAGGAGACGGGCAGCCCCGGCGCCGGTGAGGCGGCGAGGCCGGGCTACCCGTCCCCCGGGCACGGGTCCTTCCTGATCCCCCGCGCAGCCCGAGCCGCGGACCGGCGGCGGCACAGGGGGCTGCCAGCGCGGGGCCGAGGTCTGGCCGCAGTTCGGGGCTGCGATTTTGGTTGTTTTTTTCCCAGTTCCGACAGGCGGGCAGCTGTCAACGACTTCTTTCATTTCGAGCGGACTGTTCGCTACAGGATCTCCAAGCAGAACCCTTCTAGCACGGACAGGGACTTGCGAATTTTCTTTTTAATGACGGTGTCCATCACTCTTTGCCCTAAGTAACCCCCTCCGCACAGTAGATACGAAGTTTAATAAAAAGGAAGTCCCTCTGCGGCCGCTTTTTTTTTTCTTTTCTTTTCTTTTATTTAGAAAATGAAAAAGCGAGCGCCACCGCCGCGCCTTGTGGAGCTGGTCTCCACGGCCTCCCCAAGCGCGCCTGCGACCAGGCCGCCGTTCCTCAGGTGCGGTAAACGCCGCGGATGGGGCTTCAGAGGGCCCTGGGGGAAGAGGTAAAACCCCGCACAGCGAGACGGAGGCCGCCCCCGGCCCGCCTCGCTCCCTCCCTCTCCTCAGGCTCCGCACCGGCGCTGACGGCGCGGCGCTGCCCGGCCCGGCCCGGCCCGGCCCGACCCGCCCGCTCTCCCACCCCGCCTCAGCCGAGGCCCCAGCGGCGGGCGCGGCTCGGCCCACGCCCGGCCATCGCCACCGCCACTCCCTCCCGCCCGCCTTCCCGCTGCTGAATCCACCGCCGAGCAACGGATCGCGGCGGCAATCGATTATCTCGGCTTGCCTTACCCCCCCACCTCCCCCGCCGCCCGGTTAGACGCACCAGCCCGGGGGCGGGTGCCGGGGGAGTAGAGGGAGGACACGCGTTGCTGTGGGTAGGCGGGCACTGCTATCGCCTCCGGCCCGCTCCTCGGCGAGGGCGGGCGCAGCCCATTCCTCAGGGAGACGGGAAGGGGGCACGGCTAACGCCACGCGTGTCCTTCCGCCCACTCCCCACCCCGGTCCCGCGTGGCTGTAGGCTCCCGCTGCTTTTCCTGCGTGCCCGCCCCAGCGAGCAGGGCGTCCCGGGGCCATGGAGCGGGCGTTCACGCCGCTGGACTGCCTCCTGCCCGCCGGTACGCTACCTCCTGCGCCCGAGCGGCGCGCGCCGCCGGCCGCCACCGGCCCGCCGCGAGCGCGGGGGGAGGGAGGGAGGGGGGAGGGCGGGAACCGGGGCGGGGCAGCGCCGGTGGCGGGCGGTGCTACTCGGGGCAGCCCCCCCCTCCCCTCGCCGGGCGGAGGGCTCCGCGCCGTTCCGGGCAGCCGGGGCAGGGAGGGTGTGCATCCCGGCACCGGTGACGGCGCTGGGTTCCGCAGGCTCTCCCTCCCGTCCCCGTGCGTGCTTGGTTGGTCTTGAAACACCGCGGTATAACACGGCGCGACCCCCGGCCCGCGTGGGCGCTGCCTGAGGGGCTGCCCGCGCCCCGTCCGCCCTCCCCTAGGCCGGCCGGGCACCCGTCCGCCGCACGGCAGCTGGTTTCTCTTTGACACACCGATTTATTGCCGTTTTAACACGTTTGGCCTTCAAAAAAAAAAAAAAAAAATCCGTATGTAAAATTTCAGCCCCTTTGGGTTTAATCTTTACTTGTCTTGCCACGGTTTTCTTGGTCTGTCAGGGCGAAACGCCCCGGTGAAGGGCGTCTCTTGGCAGGGTGACCCGCGGGCTTGGTCTCCTCCATGTGCCTCTGGCGTCAAAGGTCCTGCCCGTGGCCACGGAGCCTCTGGCCTCTGCCCTCTTCCCAGGAGCCACCACCGGCACCCCGCTTGCCTCTTCAGTTCCTCAAGGCAAAGCCTTGGGGTTTGCTTCCGGGGTTTGCTTTGGTTTTCCCAAGCTGTTCTTGAGTGTTCTATTTTTGCATATTATTTTGGGGCGTTGTTAATATATATCATTAACCTCATCATCTCTATAAAGGGTAGAGCACCTGTAATAGTCATCTAAGTCGATTGTATACGCTGTTTGGAATAGGCGCCTCTTCTTCACTACGTGTTTGCAGTGTGTAATTCAGCAGGCCCCAATTTACTATTCAGTGATACCATTATAAACAGTAAATATTTTCATCTTTCTATAACGTGATCTTAAAGCTGTATAAAAATCGTATTGGCATAGCGGCTGAATTCTGACTTAGACCGCTCTTTTCTGCTCTGTTCTGGCACTGACAGTTAAGCTGCCACGGTGACGTATATATTTATTTACTAGTAAGATCTGGAGGAAGGGAAGAGTTTAACAGAATGTACACTTTTAACAATTCAATATGTTTTTACAGCCAGCATTTTAAAAGCATGTTTAGTCTTTCCAGTATTATTTTTTTTTTAAATCGCATCTTGCTCTAATTTTTAAAAACTTCTTCAGGGTACGTTCAAAGCTAGTAACAGGTAAAGCTGTACTCAAGGTGTTCCTGCCAGAAATGTATATTTGAGACTGTCTGTGTGTGTGTTTTTAGAGGCATCGTTGCTTTGGGTGGAAAGAGGGAATGAGCACGGAGGTGAGCTTTTAATGGATTAACTTCTGTTCATTGCAGTGTGATGTCCTCTTGTATGAAATGAGGAATAACTACTTACTAAGTACATAGTAAGGTGAGACAAAAAAAAGCGCTTTAAGATTTTATTCCTGAGGAAGGACAGGCATCACTATTTGTATTCTAATATAGTTGCTTCTGATAGGCATTTGTATGATGTTAGGGCTACCATATGTCGCCAGTTTCCTGGAGCTGTTTCTCTTTTTCTTCTCATTTTCTCTTCTTCTCCCCCTTCCCCTCCCCTCCCCTTTCCCCCCCCCCGCCCTTTGGTTATTTTTTGCTGGAGTTCAAGGTTTGGGGTGTTTGTTCACAGTTTTCAGATGACTCACAGCCTTCTCAGACCAGAGGCTTCAGCCGGGTGCCAAGAAGCCTGCTTCTTCTAAAGTACACGAATCAACTTGGCGTCTTGTCATCATTACAAGCACTCATTACCAACCAGTTGGTTTATCCTGCTCAAAGTATGCAAGGTTGAGCAGGCTTACTTGGCAATTCCACATTTTAAAATCTGGTATCCCACTTGGGGAACTCAGAAATAAGGTTTTCAAATTGGGTAGGTGAAATTTTTCTTTAGGAAGTACCAGTAGTCCCTCCATCTGTTTGCTTCAATGGGATATGTATTTAAGTGTCCAAATAATATAATGCTAACCTGTGTAGAATATGACACTTCTTAGAGGCTAGACGTGAGGTTACAAAATAAACCCTTGTGAGCACATCGAAGTACTATAGACTTTGTCCCCTTTGCCTTTAATAATATAAATGTATAGCAACGCATATAATGTTTCTGGTTGCTTTCTAAAGCCCTGTGTAAACACAGTGGCACATTATGGTGGGGAGAAAGTGAAAGATTTGTCAGGTTATTGGTTGCTTGATTTTTCTTTTTGAAGGTGTTCAGAAATTATGCTGATATTTATATGGAATAGAATAAAACACTTAAGGGTTTTGGAACCTAATATTAGGTACCTGAATTGGAATTTCAGGGCCACATGCACCTTGGTAATTTTAGTCAGTGTAGTTAGAGTGAGTTCTTATTTAGATGGTATGTCTCCCTGTGTAGCACCTGATTGAGGTCCAAGTAGCAGTTATTTGAGAACTGCTGTGCTAACTAATATGCTCAGGGACTTTGAACATTATTCAGTCAAACAACTGGAGCACAGCTGGAAATCACAATGCTACAGCCAGAATGCTGTGCTGTGGGCTTCAGAACAGTGTTGATTTGCTTAACGTAGTTTAGAATGAGTAACAAGGTAGAAGTTAAAGTGGGATCGAGCTCTAAATTTTGGTATTGCCTACTGAAGTAAATGTATTTTTATTTCCCCATGAGAGGAAAGGCTCACGTTATCAAGGCTCACAGAAGTCCATGCTGAAGTCCTGCATGCTGCTGTGAAAGGGTCAGGCAGAAGCTTCACAGGATGAAGCTGTGATGCAGCCGTTGCAGAAAGCTCATAACGATGTCACACTGCGGCCTGTGAATCATGACGAGAGTAACTTCGTTTCTTCTGGAGCATCATTTGATAGACTAGGCATTTCCCTCCTGCTGTTTATACCCTTTTCTTGCACTATCATTGCCTCCTGCTGCTTGTCCCAGGCTGTGCTGCAGGCACTTCTGCAGAGAGACAAGTGTTTCTAATTTATTGTTTTAATACCATGAACTTTAGGAGCTGAGTATGCTATGCTTGTGACTGCTTAACAAGGGAAGTACTGTAGCATCCTCTAATAAGTTTGCCCCTGAATATCACTTGAAACTTTTAGAAGGGCAGAGTGCCAGTTTACTAGCTATGTTTTCTCACGGGGAACATTTTACGTTGTGTGCTGTAGTAAGGCCTGGATTTTCACTCATCTCCAGATGTGATTAATGATTCTTTGCCTTATGCAGTCCTTAAAGTGCAGCTTATTATTGGCTTTATCAAGTGGAGTGATGCGGAAGGTGGTTGTCTTCCATAGTTTGTAATCCAACAGCTCCCAATACAGGTGTCTTGTCTGGCTGAGGTGGAGGGACTGCAAAGCAGCAGCAAATCTGGTCCTTCAGCTCTCTTCTGTGCCTTGCAGAGGGTTTGTTGGAGCTGAGCTTCCTATGACTTGACAGGGAACCTGTGCTACCAGTGAGGGCTGGTTTACCCCTGTCCCGACTCCTCCACACCCTGAGTCCTGTGACCCAATGCACTCCTGAACTATGCTGCATCGAGAGCTGGTGGTTAAGACTTGGTCCGCTGAAAAGAGAGTGTACTAGCTTCATCTCACTGAAGCAAGGTCATCTATATGTCATGAGAGACAGAGCCACAACGAATAGGGCAAAGACTGCTTCAGAATTATGTGGAAATATATAGTTGTCTCTTTGTGCAAAGGGACTATAAAATTCTGCATTGAATTTAAAGCAAAGAGAACAAGAGGAAGCAACAATACGCTGTGAATGCTCTTCCATCATTCTGCAAGCTTGATTGTCTCTTGCTTTACTATATGTCTTCTCCTGGAAATGTTACTGACTGTAAACAAGTTACCTCTGAAAGGATTATATCACCATATTCCTTTTTAAATGCCTGGGGCTTTAACTTCTTCCTTAATGTTCTCTTTTCTCTGACACTAGGGATTGAAAGGTATTTGTAAAACAGTGACATGTTTCGCGGAATCATGGAATTTTTCAAAGTTGGAAGGGACCTCTAGAGATGATCTAGTCCAACTCCCCTGCTAAAGCAGGATTGCCTAGAGCACATTACTCAGGGCTGCATCCAGGTGGGTCTTGAAAGTCTCCAGAGAAGGGGACTCCACAACCTCCCTGGGCAGCCTGTTCCAGTGCTCTGTCACCCCCACTGTAAAGAAGTTTTTTCTCATATTTGATTGGAACTTCCTATGTTCCAGCTTGTGCCCGCTACCCCTCGTCCTGTTCCTGGGAACCAATGAAAAGAGTCTGGCTCCATCCTCCTTAGACCCACCCTTTAGATACTTGTAAACATTAATAAGGTCTCCCCTCAGCCTTCTCTTCTCCAGGCTAAAGAGTCCCAGCTCTCTCAGCCTTTCCTCATAAGGGAGATGCTCCAGTCCCTCAATCATCTTTGTTGCCCTACGCTGGACTCTCTCCAGTAGTTCCCTGGCTCTCTTGAACTGGGGAGCCCAGAACCGGACACAGTATTCCAGTTGTGGCCTCACCAGTGCAGAGCAGAGGGGGAGAATGACCTCCCTTGACCTGCTGGCCACACTCTTCCCTATGCAGCCCAGAATTCCATTGTCCTTCTTGGCGACAAGGGCACATTGCTGGCTCATGGACAATTTATTGTCTACCAAGACCCCCAGATCCTTTTCTTCAGAGCTGCTTTCCAGCAGGTCCACCCCTAACCTATACTGGTGCCTGACATTCTTCCTCCCCGGGTGCAGGACCCTACACTTGTCCTTGTTGAACCTCATTAGGTCCTTCTCTGCCCAGCTCTCCAGTCTGTCCAGGTCACACTGGATGGCAGCACGGCCCTCTCGGGTGTCAGCCACCCCACCCGGTTTGGTATCATCAGCTAACTTGCTGAGGATACACTCTGTCCCCTCGTTCAGGTCGTTGATGAATACTTCAAACAATACTGGTCCAAGTAGTGACCCCTGAGGGACACCACTGGTTACAGGCCTCCAACGCAACCCTGCTCCATTAATCACAACCCTCCGAGTCCCGTCACACAGCCAGTTCTCTATCCACCTCACTGTCCCCTCATCTAGTCCACACTTCCTCAGTTTCCTAACGAGGATGTTATGAGAGACAGCGTCAAAAGCCTTGCTGAAGTCAAGGTAGATGACATCTGCTGCTCTGCCCTCATCTAGCCCACCAGTTATAACAACCATATGAGATTGGTCAAGCATGATTTACCTTTGGTAAATCCATGTTGACCACCTCCAGTAACTTCCTGAATAACTTCCAAATAACACTTCCAAATAACTTCCTGTTTGCCATTCACTCAATGACCTCCAGCCTGGTATAAGTGCCAATAACCATCTAAATGCCCCTTTACTAGAGCTCTGCATGGTCTCTATGATGCACTACCTTGCAGTCTAGTACTCAAAATTCTGTGGTAGAAATCAAGACAGTCATAGGGTTAGGAAATCAACCTGATGGTCTCTGTTAGGGGTGGAGTCCCAGACTATTGGATAGCTCTGTAATTTTACAGGTTTTGTGCCACTGCTATTGGGTCAGACTAGTGAAATCTTCAGGTGAATCAGATTGTTCAAAAGATGTGACTGAGTTCACCAAAGTTGAAAAATGTTAGCAGGAATGTCAATCCTTTAAGACTACAACAGGAGTTCTTCAATGAAATAAGCAAGCACTTCCTATATGGTTGATCTTTCTTTTTAATTTAAACACATTTTAAATGCTTTTTTTTTTTAAACGTGAATGTTGCTGATCTGCTCCTGCTTTTTATTTCATGTAAGTAGTAACACCATCCGTTTAGTTGAGTTACCTGGGATGCCTTCGTTTGTTTTTTGAAGTAGCTGTAAATATTCAGCCTTGGAGCCTGCTGCTTGCTAAGCTGCTGTGCCGGGTCAGCAGTTGTTCTGTAAGCATTATTGTGTAGATTATTTACAGGTGCACTTATGAATGAAGTATTACAGACGGCATTTATCAGACATAATCATTGTTAACCTCACCACTGTCTGTTAGATCTTTGCTTTCACACACTGATAGCTTTTGTGTGCAGGCATGTTATTTGGAACGGGGTAACAAGCCATCTTTAACCATTTGAGCTAGTAGGAAAATGAATATACTTTTATTTATTTTTGTATACACACAGCCCCCTTTTGAAATAAGTTGACATCAAAACCAGTTGCTGTTTGTTTGTGTGGATGATAGAATCTTATCTCGTGCAGTGTCAGTACACAGATAGTTCTGTATCTTGCAGTCACTAATAGGGCATAGTTGACTCTGTTGGATGGGAATATAATGGTGGAGGGGACTGAGGTGATCTTTTAAAAAAACACAACCAAAGAAATAAACAAAAAAACCCCAAACCAATAACAAAAAACCCAAACAAACAAAACCCCAACCCAATCAAAAAAAAAAAAACAAACTGCCAAAACCACCACAATATAAGAGTTCTAATAATGTCACTGGAACTTCTGAGACAAAACCTCACATTCATTACTGCTTGCACAGATAGTAAACCACTCAGGTAAATTCTTTTTGGAAGGTCTTGTTATTTCCCATCAGTTGTGGCCTTCAAGAGCAGCTTACACTGAGTTCTGTGAGGAGTCATTCAGGTGTAGCAGGTTGAGCCTTAAAGCTAGGAAATACACCAGCTGGCCTCCTGTAGTCTCTTTTTTTTTTCTTTCTTTCTTTCTTTTTTTTTTTTTTTTTTTTTTAAATTCCAGACTGAATTGTTCACGTTGTTTGTATCCAGTTAAATGTGTGCAGGACTGCTGGAAACCATTTACACTTGTTAGTGTTTAAAGAACAAAATGTTAATCTTAAGAAGGTACAAGAAGTCAAGGAAAATAGTGGATTCTTAGATTTTGTTTTTTCTTTACTGCACTTTGCTTGCATGTTGTATGGTCAGCTCTTCAGATATTTTAGCAGTTTCACAGCAGCTTTAACATTATGTTATATCTCAAATCTGTGTGTATACTTGCATAAAAAAGCTAGTTTTACTTTCTGGAAGTGAAAAACAGAAGAGACTTTTTTTTTTTTCTTTTTTTTTTCCCCCCTGAGTGCAAAGCTCATCCAAGTTCTCATTTATGGAGAAACTGAATATGAAGTAAAGAAATGAGGCAGTTTATTTACACAGGAGAAAACATAATACATACAAGTTTCAGATTTTTCGGGATCCAAAATAACAAATCCCAGGCATACTTGTGGATTTGCTTTAGATTTGAACATCCTGAGACATTAATCAAAGCTTAATTTATGCAGAAAATAGCAGCAGTAAGAGTAAAACCTAAAATAAAAGTCCTAAAAGGGGAAAAAACCAATAACTTAAAAAAAAATCCAAGCAAATAAACCACCTGAAAACAAGTAAAAGGGCTACCAGCTTCTCTTCATAAATCAGTTGTCCACAGCTTTCACTTCTAGTGAGTTTTAGGTTTGGGTGTAACCTAAGGGACCTTTAAGAACAGTGCTGTTAACTAGTGCTTTGTCTACGGAAATTGCTAGCTAGAAATGTAACAGATTTGTTTCTCTGTGACATAATAAAAATAATCTGTGCTGGTCTCAAAGTGCTGCTGTTGAAAAATGTAGAGAAAAGGATAGGAGGGAAGAAGACACACTCCTCTTCTCTTCCTTCTCCCTTCCCTCCCCCCCAAAAAAAACCCCAACCGCCCAAAAAAACAATTCCCAAACCCTAAAAAAAACCAAAAAAAAACCCAAACCAAACAACAACCCCCAAACAAACCAAAACCCCAACACCCTGTTGTAGATCTTACTCAGTATACAAACTATAGTAAATCAAGAGGAGAGACCTCTGATGTATACAGCTGCTTGTTGGTACATTATAGAACATTCCCCATCTCTGATCTCTACAGAGAGAGGGGAATTGCAGTGTGTCCAGCAAGATTAACTAGCCTGATCTATGCCAGATAATTTCAAGATTGAAAAGAACTGTCAGTTGTCCCTTCCACCAGAGTGACTATACCTGATCACAGCAAAGGATAACCAGTCCTTAATCTTTATTTTACATCTTTTTGTAAATCATATCTGTGCTGGATTACATGTAAGTAATTTATGGAAATACATTCTCCTTTCTATCCCACTCTGACCTTAAACATGAGGAATATGATTAACAGTGTTTGTGTAGTACTGCCTTTGCATAATTAAAAAGGGAATTGAGAATTTAAAGTTGCTACAGGAACATTCACTTAGTTAAATTTTACATAGAGAGTACACATAGTAGCTTTTGGTTTGCTTTTAAATTAAAGCTATTGCTGTACATCCAGTTGCAGTTGAAGCTGCTGGAAGGCTTTTCGTGTCATTTCCTAGCTTTGAATTTTATTTTGAATGGCAGTCAAATTTTCTCAGCACTAGTGCTGATTCTTTGTAGCTTGTGTTGATGGATTGTCTGCCAGCCTTCCTCTCTGGCAGGACAGAAGCTGGAGGGATGCACGTGTTTATCAGGCCAATTGAAATAAATGGGAAGCTGGCCAGTGAACTCAGTAGGAGTCAAACCTGTCCCCTCACAATTAATTTATTTTGTAGTTGTGACTGCTGGTGTGGGTTCTGTTCTGTTTTATTTCTTTCTTTTTATTTCTTTTTTCTTTTTTTTTTTTTTTCCTTTTACTGTAGCTCCTCTTTTCCCTTGTGATCTTTCTCCAAAATTATCCGGTCAACATTGTTCCTGGACAACACAGCAATAAGGGAGTAGTTCAGAAATATTTATATGGATAGTTTTTGACCAAATTGTTCAGTGTCTTTGGTGGTAAAAGCTGTCTGTGTGTCTGACACAAAGAAGTTAGTTTTGGTGCAGAAGGAAAATAATGGTGCTACAAAGTACTGGGGCCTCAAGAGTTCATCATCTAAAGAAACTTTGACTTCTGTGACTGTGTCAATAAGGGTTTCTGTGGACCTGCTTGGTGGAGACACAGCACAGGCTGTCACGAGAGGCGTTCTTCCTTCTTTTCTACATTTTAATTCTCACAAACGTGATTCACAATTAAGTATGCGATATATAATCCTATATGAAAGAAGAGTACCATTCTGCTTCCATAGCAGAAGGGCACGGGTATGTCAGTGAAATCTCTGTGTATATACGTGTGAGATTTATTTGCTTTTATACTTACAGCTGATTTAGCTATGGCAAGCAAAGCATTGACATATACACCAGACTTAAACGTAGGGCGAAGCTCCAGTTGCTCAGGATGAGTTAAAAGGATGCTGGGTTGAAACCACACCTAGGCAGTTGTTCAGCAGATGGTATGGCTTAAATCACTCGAAACTTTCCTGAGGTTGACTTGTGTCACAGAGCAGCTGTGCAAATACAGGGTCAATCTCCAGGTGCTCTATTTTGAGACTTTGCACTCTTGATGACTAGAGTTTTATCTATGGGGGAAATCCTGATGGCTGAGAAGTTTGGACTACAGAGTTTGTTCTATGTATCAGGAGTGCTTACAAGGTATCGAGATCTTTGCTTTAAATGTAGTGGAAAGCCTCTAACGACACTTTAACACAGGCAACACTTTCACTTCTCGAAATGAGTGCTCTGCAAGCAGTTCAGAGTAAAGCACAGCCGTGTGAGTGTAGTCTGTGTCCCCATATAGAGCAGTTTCCTTGCCGAGTTTACAGTTATATTTAATAACCATCTAAGTAGCATTTTTGCCATACCGTGAATCCAAGAGAAAAAATGTTGAGGAGGGCAGCTTGAGAGTCAAGCAGCTAAAGATCTGAAGCTGGGACACTTGGACTGCCAAAGGAAGTGGTGCTGTGATTTAGCTGCTGCGGATGCAACAAGAATAGCTCTTGGGCAGTGTGTGACCACCTCAGTTCATAATGAGTTGACCCGGGTTGGCTGGAGAGGATTCAAATCCTCTACGAAAGCGTCTGTCTCCATATCACCATTTCCTGCTACAAATGTGAAATTTACCTTTCAAGTTCCTTAAAAAAGAGCTTAATTTATTTTTTTACTTAAAAAAAAAAAGAAAAAAGAAAAAAGGGGCAATATTGAGGAAACTTTTGTTAAGGGCAACGTGGTGTTTGGCTTTCTGGACTTTTGCCACCACTGTACTTGAAAGGTCACTGCCGCCAGACTTTGCTTCAAACTCATCTAATGACTTTCACTGGATTCAAAGTAGAATGAAGGGTGTTATCTGCAATCCTATCTTTTTAGGGTGCTGGCATATTCCTGCTGTTATTGAGAACGCTTTCCTATTAGCTCTTCTTTCTTTGCCCAGAATCCACTGTGGGAATGACATTTAGTACTATGTGCACAGGCTTTGAGCATTCCTAATGACTTCAGTAACTGTGAACAGAAGATTCAAATGGACATTTTGTAACCGTGGGAAATAAAATCACTGATGTCAGATGTTCTTCCTTGAACTGACTTGTAAGGCTTTCGCTTGGAAACTTAATTTTCTAGTTTCCTGTGTCTATTGAGACGACTGTTCTTATGTATTTGTCAGTAGTAATGCTGCTGCTGTATTAACCTGACTCATAGTAAGTTTTGTCATGACAAATTTCTTCATCTGTTTTAGTCTGCCACCCTGTCATAAGGTCATAAGTTAAATTTTTGTGCCAACAAACCTCTTTATGTCAGTAGGAAACTAGATTTGCTATGTAGTATTTTGCTTTGTCTTCTGTGACTTTCCCCCACCCCCCCCACCCACAGCTGCCATAGCTGTGTTGACAAAGCCCCAGGCATAAGCCCCATTACACAGAGAGCACAGCAGTTGTCACCTGGGAGGAGCAACAGCAATGCTAGAAGGAAAAAAAAAAAACCAAATCCCTTCTTCTAGAGTATGCTACACCTCCGTGAGGAGGGTTTTCTGGCAGGGATGTGGGCAGAGTGTGTTGCAACACAAACAAGCTCTGCCCGTCTCCTTTCGCTGCAGCGGGTTTTTTTTCCTGCTGATGGAGTGTGAAGTCTGTGTGAAATTATCAGTCAGTGTCTGGCTTCCCCAGAGAAGATGGGGAGTGATGAGAGCTGGGTCGTGGCCTTGTGGTGCCACTCGGTGGAAATGGCCATATGGTGTGGGAGAGGGGGCGCTTAAAAGGGGTGTCACAACAGATGTTTGGTAGCATACTTGTTGGCAAAAGCTTTAGGTGTCAGCTAGCTCCAGTAAGGTACTGTTAAGAGCTGTCCCAGGGGTGCAGTTAAGGAGGAATGCTGTTTAGATAACACATAGTGTAATTTATTATTTGCATTGGTATTGCAGTGGTTATGTTTTGTCAGGCAGACAAAGGCATAACAAGACCCAGAGGTTGAGCATTGGAGCCAAACAAATTCATACTTGAATTAGGTACAGATTTTAACATGGAGAAGAATAAATAACCGTTTGAACGTTGTATCAAGAGAAGGGTGGATTCTTCATCGGTGTAAATCAGTTGCAAGTCATATTTCACTCGAAACAAGCATGAATGTCAGGCTATCCTTTATACAAAAGGCTTAACTAGATTGTCACCATGATCCTTTCTGGCCTCTGAATCTATAAATCTGAAACACTTAGCCCACCAAAGGAGAGACTTCTTTTTTTTACTACTGAAGCAGACAGGACAGACTTGTGGGAAAAGAAAGGAACTGGTATATGCCGGGGTACTGCAGCATGGAGTATCAAGTCTAGTCTCACGTTGCAGAGGAGATCTTTGAGAACTGGCAGAAGATTTCAGAGCTCTTGCGATGTGATCCTTAAATTCAGAGGACTGTACATCCTCCTTACATTTTGAGTAACTTGTATGCTTAAATAAACCAAAAAACCACCCACCCCCCTGCCCCGCAAACCCCCTCTAGTACTTGGTTATGGTTCCCAGGCAGCAAAAAGAACTTATTGTAGTAAGACCACACTGCACAGTGTGCTGAATTTACCACTGGTTACTGTGAGCTATCAAAAGCCTTAAAATCATTTCCATATTTATCCTTATTTATCTATAAATATTATAATTGTGAATCCCACAAGGAGGAAGAAAAGGCTTGAATTTAGACAGCGGAGTGAATAGTTATGCTGAGCATATACAACATTATGCCCAACTGTTCTGCTTCTCACACGGATTTACATTTGCTGAATACATTTGCTGAAATAAATAGCCAGTTTCCTTTGAGAACTAAGCTGGAACTGAATAAATGTAAGGCTTCAGAGTACTAACAAAGGGACTGAACTCTAAAATAATGCAGTTGTACAGCCCAAATAATGTAAATTAGAACAGCAGAGAGAAAATCTAAATTTAAGAATACACAGGAAGAGCTAGTAATGTTTTGTGAGAGTTTATAAACTTAGAGTTTTGTAGTCTGAACCTTTGCTGTTTGATCTTCCCTTTTCTTCTTTTCCCCCAATGGCGAATACATATAGAAAATACAAATTTTATGATGACAACAGTACGTAAAAGGAGTTTTGTTACTTTTCTTGAGTGGAGGAGCCTATTGAAAGAGGAGCATGTAGCAAGGAAAGCCTGCTGTTTATTCGGAGGAAGAGACTGTCATACGCAAAGGTTATCTGCACAAATAACCATTCACGGCTTCCCCAAGAGCATACGTAACAGACCTTGGAAATATGCTCTGGTTTTGTTGCAGTTGGATAAGAAATTAATTTCAACTGCAGCAAAGAAGACTCAAGTTAGATATTATGGGAGAAAAGTATAGGTAGCAGGCGGAAGCACTGGAATATGTTATTTGAGAAGATGATCTAGTCCCTGACACTGGGAGCCTTTCATTTTTCCGCGGTAGGCAGAGGAATTGCCCAGAAGGGTGATTCTGCTTAGCAACAAAGGAGTGGACCAGGTGATCTTCTGACGACTTAGATGTACAAAAGCGTAGGAGATTGAGATGTGTATTTAAGAATCATATACCTAGTGTCAGAGAGAGCTTTCTATATGCATATCAGGTGCTGAAGGACAGGCTGTTTCAGCAGACTTTCTCACTTGGGTAATTATACTAGCCTCAGTTGGGCTACTCAGACAAGCAGGACTCACTCTTGTGTTCTGAAGTTTTCAGTCTGTAAAATACTAATGCTTTCTTCTGCAGCACAGCAATGATATTTATCCAAACACGATTTTTAGCAAAATCACAGATGACATCGAAAGTATACAAATGTATGAAAAGGGGTTTAAGGAGTGAAGCTCTGTAAGTAAGTTCTGCAATAAGGAGTGAAAACTGTGTGTAGCAATTGCTGTGAATTCAACAGACAGTGAAATCTGTCTCCATGATTTCATTGCGTCGGTTTCCATACTGCTGCTAATTGGCATTTGAATTTCTAGAGATTTCAGAGAGATTACCTTGAAAAAAATCTGGACATTTAGAAGTTCTCTTATTCTGTTAATTTTTGCAGATGATCTTTTGTGTTGACAAGAAACAGAAGTGTCTTCTAGAGACTGACAGGAGTTTTCTAGGAATCTCCTCTTGATGTCCAAAAGGGACTTTAGATTATCAAAATCTTCTTTCAGAAAATGTCTCCTGAGTTTTTTTCTGGGTAAAAACGGGCAAGAGAATGCATTTACGAAGAGTTTCTCTATAGTTTAATCCACTTTATACTGACAGAATTAATTTATGTCATTTTCGTGTGTGTCACTATAGAGACAAGCCCTGTTGTAAGTATGATTTACACAGCTGTTATTATCTCCGATGAGAAAGCATGCCTCAAATTACAGGATTCCTGGTGATTTGAGGTACAACAGTTATGGAAGCTGTGTGCAACATGTTCATATGCTGCATTGGCAGATGGCTGAGGTGAACATCCACTCTCTCTTCAGCTTTAAAAATCAGAATCGGTGGCAGCATTGTCAAAACATGTCAGCATTTGAAGGGTGGTGTGCCACAAACCGCTGGCTCCACGACGTACCTTGGCACACAGGTTGGGGCTTTGAAACAAATGATATTCTTAATATACAACTGGGTTTTTTTTTTTGGTTGACTGGGTTTTTTTCGTTGCTATGTACTTAAAGTTTGAGCTGCTAACCTAGGAGACTGTAGCACTTGGGAAAAGGGTATGGCATTGGGATGTTTTTCTTGATATCCCGCATCAAGAAGCATTGTGAATTATACTTAACCCTCTGTCTGGAAGTTTAATTTGTTTTGATGGTCCTGGATAGACATGTCAAATGCCAGTGCTTGGTAGTTCATTAACAACTACTTCATAGAAATAACATACATTGAGATGGTCAGGGGAGAAGAGGAGGCAGAGGAGGAGGCTGGAGAAGAGTATTTTCTGGACTTCTATATCATAAACTGCTGAATAGTGATTTCCCAAGGGAAGGGAATAGGGTGGGGTTTTTTCTGCTACCACTCTCCCAGTAGGCTATGACTATGAGGGCGCAGAAGGTAATGTCGTAAAACAGAGGAAAAAAATGGAGCAAGATTCAAGAATAAATACAAGTAGACTCTAAATGATATGCTGGCTTGAATTTACTTGATGGATGCCAAAAGCTATTCTTTTATTTAGAGAAGACAACACCCTGCCTGAGAGGACAAGACGACATTTTGTTCTTTAGGGGCATAAAACTAGTTTTCCTAATTATTCCTGACATTTTGCCATTTATGCTATGAGCTTCCTTAGAGGATAGAAGTAAACAGCCAGTCTCCTGTGAGAGTGAAACATGAACTGAATGAGTTTAAGGTTTGAAATGTGCTAGCGTTTGCACCAAATCCTAAAGTGATGTTGTCAAAGTTCCAAAATAAGACAATGGGGAACAGCGTAAGATACATTACAGAGGTGGACGCAGTAAGCTTCTCTGAATATAATATAAAAAAGTCTAAATTAAGAAGGCGTTTATATGTACTTTATACTTATATATACATGTATTATGCAGCTTTATACTTCTGAAGTGTAGGTTTAAGTAGAAGGCTGAATGTTAAATGTATTATTGCTGTGTTATTTTAGCACCCTCAAGTCCTCACAGGACACCTGTTGTAGAGGAGGTAGATGACAAAATGCTATTCCTGCCTTGAACACTTTAAAAGTTTCATCTCGCCCAGAGGAGCGCCCTGGCTGAACTGAGCACTTGCATGGAGTCCTACTCAACATGGAGGTGCTCAGAGCCTGTGCACAGGTATAGCTTACAGCACTGGCCGCCGAAAAAACCCCAGCAACTACAAAAGCGTGGGTATTTGCCAAAGAAGTATTTTGCAGATCATTGTGTTTATATGGGAATTCAAACATAGCTAAACACAAGTTGTTTAGAAAACACTCTGATTCTGTTCTCTTGATGTTCTGCAAACCTGATAATTCATTTTAGTTTTTGACATCCTAGGGCTTTACAACATTTTGCATGTATCAGGGAGTTTTTGTCCTGACACTCCAGATGTTCATTCAAGTTCGTTGTTGCTCAGCTGTTCTGTACAAAGTTGTAATTTTCTTCTTCGTAGCCACTACTTTTATGCGGGTGTCTCTGGGAAAGGCCCTTGTGCAGTGAAGTACAAACAGTAGCATTTTGTCAGTCTACTCATTTTCCAGTTATCATGAACCGGAAGGTACTTGGATCCTTTTCCGAAGTCCTGTGCTGCGTAATGTTGGGAAAGCTTTAACCTTGTTGTGCCTCAGTTCCTCATCAGTAAATTACAGACAATGATACTTTTTGAAATACGCTGTTGAAGAGCTCTAAAGTTTAGCTAGTAGTAATGGTACTGATTTTTTTTTTCTTTTAATGTTCATGTTAATTGCAGATTTCAAGATAACACTGTTTGCTCTGTCGGAACCTAGAGATAAGTCCCTGAACCCTTTCAGAAAGGATGTCACTACTGTTTCTTAGCTTCTAGCCTCTCTTCCTGTCAGTCGGAATGCCATCATCAGAAGCAAAGCACATGTAGTTGAACAGACACGGTATAGAAAAAAACCCAGGTCCCACTAAGGGTTTTTTTGGGGTTTTTTTGGCTTGTTTTTCTGAGGTAATCTGTTGATGGCATTGTTGATTTGACTGCTCTTTTTAGTTCCTGGTACAGCAGATTACAAAATCTGTGACAAAATCACAGGAAAAGTATTTTTTAGGATCAGGATTCAGAATGTTATGGTATTGGGGACTAAATTAAGAATTCAGTCCTTTTCAGAGGTAAACTGACCATTGTGGAAATGCAGCTGACTACTGATGGACTGCTGACATTTCATAAAAATGTTTATATAAACCTAGAGCACGCTCTACTTTTATGAGGAAAAGCAAAGAGTGGAGTCTTCTTTGGTTTGGGGATTCTATCACCACCCCTGTGATACGTGCTAAATGCAGTGTGTCTTTTCAAGTGACCTTTATCTTAACTTTAATCTTTCTTAACCTCTTTGGGGAAGTTTATTATCTGAAAGTCTTCCATGTGTGAAAATTTACTTTACCATCCTTTAGCACCTTTTACACTTTTCAGATGGATATTAATGTTATTACATTAATAATAGTGTTATGAACAGGACTGGCTTTTTGGGAATTTAAAACAACTTTACAATATTAGAAGAGTGCTTATACCATTGGTGTGATTAAAAATTGTGTCAGTCACAAATAAAAATGGGATCAAAGAGGCTGAGATTAGAATTCCTGTATTGAAAGCCATGAGTTTTAAATAATAACCATTTTTCTTATTAAGGGTTTGAGTTCTGAGAGAAGATGCACGAACAGCACCTGTAGCATCTTTTGAAGGTTCAGATTCCCAGTCCTTTTAGAATGAGGCAGTATATGTGGAAATAATTGGAAAATAACCTTGAAGGTTTCTGTGCCTATTTGAGTGTGAATGGATGTATGTCAGACCTAATTAGGTCTACTGAGGAAAACATAAATGTCAATCGCTTTTTACCAAATGCATCCAGCTACTTTTGAGATTGTGAATGTGGTCCAGTGAGCATACAGCCTGTTTTAACGTCACCTTTCTATCTTATGTCTTTTAGTTCTGTCCCCTGTGATGTATGGCATTTGATTTTTCTTGAAAACAAAGTCAAAGAGCTGGAAACTAGGCATTGCCACTCCAGTGCTTGCTTAGCTAATGTGTCCAGAAGAGCAGATGTAACTTAACTAATTCAGAACATTTAATGAAAATGGTGGTTATTTTTCCTTCCAGTGGTTTGTAAGGTTTGATCAGTTAGATCATGGAACTCTCTTTATTTCATTTGTTGGAAACTTGATGACCCCTCCAGTGACTTGTGTAACCTGTTTTTCTATTCTGTAGCTATGACTTTATCAAATCCTGTTGGAAGCGTGAAAAGCACGTCTGTTTTCAACTGTGATTATATGTAAAAGGGTCTTTCCTGCTTAGTTACATTTGTATACACCTATTGTGCATACTCATGTATTCTTTCTTGGTAAGTGATGTACTGGTGGCTTTGCAGAGCCGTCATGAAACGTACTGTCTTTCAAATCTTTTCTCTGTGGGTGTCTTCTTTAGTAATATTTCTAAAATTCCAGCTTGTGCTCTCATAGTTGGTTAGAAACGGGTAAGTTTCTCTGGGGATCCCTTAAGAGCATACTAGGAATAAAAAAGGATATTGTCTAGAAGTAGCATCACTGAGTCAGTAGAGTCTCTGATTGTGCTGGAAAGGAAAGAGTGCACCTTGCTTTTAAATTTGTTCAGGGAATTTGGAGACAAGTGACAGTTTGATATTGTTCGTGTGAGAAAGTTTATTTAAAGGCATGAGCTGCACTGTGTAAGTAAACTTTTACAAATCCCTTTATGGACTCTGTTTTGTGATGTGAAAGCAGCTTACTTGGTTCAACTTAAATGCATTTCTAAGAAAAAGAACTTAAATAAAACTAAAGTAAACCTGGTGGGAGCTGAAACAAGAGTGTCCATGCAGCTTGTTGTACAAATATAATTAAGTTGGATGAAAATCATACCTTCCAGATATCTATTCAGCATTTTCTTTCTTGGGAGACAGTCCCTTACTGGGAGTGGAAGAGTGAGGGGTGAGACTTTCAGCTTCCCATGCTAGCATTCATAACATTGGAATCAGTGGAAAAAAATCATATAAGGTCTCATTTTGTCCCTGATTTGAATAGTGGAGTGCAATTTTGGAGACTGCTCACATCCATGACTTGTCACTAGTGGACTTAAGATTTGAGAAACTGACTTCCTCCTTCCCTTGGAATATGTTTTGTGCCTTACAGTGCTCAGAGAAGCGCATGTGACTCAACAAAGGTGTGGTCAGTACATGTAGCACCAGATGGTCCTGGAGAGTCCTCTATAGTTTGTGCTTCTGCTCTTAGAGTTTATTATAAATTAGCTGAATTTTAGCCTCATTTTCTTTTAAAGTGATCTTAAAAAAAAAAATTTCAAATAGTCTTTTTATTAACTCCCTGTAAATGTAATAACTTCTTTAATATTTTAATTACTTCTTATGGAAGCAAGAGGGAGCAGAATCTTCTGTTATACTGCAGTAAACCAGATATGGTGCTTTAAGGGGTTTCTTTGCAAGTGCTTCTTCCAGAGTGTTTGCTAGAGCTACTCAAGCTGTTCATGGGTTTTAAATGTGTGTACAACTCCAACGAAATGCAATGGGATATATGCTTAAAAACATTGCGCGTCGTAACATTATTATCTTTACAATTGTTACTGTTGCTTAGTTGTTAGTATTTCAGTCACCTTAAATTCTGTCTTTGGAAATGCTGTCTACGATGCCATGCTGCAGATAGCCCCAGGGTGAGCAGGAGGAGGACTGTTACCTCATGGCAGCGCTCTTGGTACAGAGCGGTATGCTAGGGTACCAGTACTCCTTTGAGGACCTCCTATTGGGCATTTGTGTATCACTGCTCTGTACTGGGTAGGCGTTACCAACGGGTTCAGAATTCTGCACGTACTGGTTAACATCCTGTCAACGTTAGTGGATGTGTTGTGATTTGTATGTGACTCAGATTAGCAAGGTAATTGTGACACGTCTGAAGGCTGAGACTCTTATCCTGTGCAGACGTGGTCATTATAACATACAGGATAAGCATATAGGCTGGCTAATCGGAATTAAAAGCTAATTACTGTGAAAATGCTTATTCCTTTTCTCTTGAGAACGTAATGCTCAACAATTCATCGCTAAGCAATTATATTTTATACAACGTTACAGGTTTGCTTGATGTTATGCAATGACCCAAGTTATTCAAAGGCTAAATTAGCAAGGGATGTTTCTAAATAATGGGAGAGGGTATCGTAATTTCCTTGCATTGCATGTTCTGCAATTAGGGAACTTTGCTTTTAGGATGTTCTGTTCTTATTTTTCTTTTTTTTTCTCTCTCCTTGTTTCTGGAAATTTTCCGAAGGCATTCCACATTATCTCATTGTATTTTTCTGAGCACGAGGAACGCTTAGCCCTATATGAATGGTTCTATGGCTATTAAAAAAAAAATTTAAAACTTTTATTTGCATTGAAATATGTCCTGAAAGATGAGGCCTCTAGGCTAGTGGAGATTAACATGTAGACCGGTTCCTATTCAAAACCGTTCACATACTAGTTTAAGATAACAGCTAAGATATTTGTAATATAAACTACGAGAAAAGCGAGAAGGGAAGCACCAAATAAAGGTTAGATGCCTGCAGTCAGCATGGTGAGTAGTGATCATCGCATGCAAACAGCTTAACTGACAATCTGTATCTGTGGTATTGTGGCACCAGGTAAATTTTAAAAGATTTTAAGGATCATATATAGTGGGCGTGAAGTTTTCACAGATGTGGGATGGTTTAAAAGTAAGTATTGAAAATTCAGATGGCTCACAGAGATCTTTCAGTACTCTGGTTCTCTTACAAAAGTCCTTCTGAACCAGGGGGCCTGAAGCGTTTGCGTGCAGTCCCAAGTGGTGATGGCATTGAGTAGGAAAGGCTGGTTATAGCACAAAATGTCCTGATGAGTATAGATTCCCCATTGTTGTATCAGGCTATGTGAATGAGACTAGTGGTGTAAGCAGAATTGGATCTGGCACTTATCATGCTTCTGTAATGTCAGAAAAGTATTTTGTACAGCAGTACAAGCTAACAGCTACAGATTTCACGCGCTCTATTGTTGCATGTGCCTGTAACATGCCTTCTAGAAGGCTCTTCCCTCTTAAACATGACAAATTTTTCAGAATGATCAGCTAAATGCATGACACGGCTTACTGCTTTTTCAGCACTCAGTCTTTGCAATTACACCCTTGCCTTTTAGTTCTGTTTCTGGTGCCCATAAAATCTCTTTTTATTCTTCAAAAGAGCAGACCAATCCATGCCCGAAGGAGGACGGATCTTTCAGTTTTAGCATGTGCAAAAAATAAATAATGATAGACGACAGTCCATTTGTGTTCTTATTGGTGCTGTGTGTTTTGAACACATTGGCTTGGATTTTGAGTCTTTGAACTCTGGCCTTTTATCTTGTTTGATTTCATTTTCATATTCGTATCTTAATTTTCATTCCATGTTTAATTAGTTTCATTATATTTGGTGGCAGAATGTTTGCTTTATCTTCACTGTTAATAGTCTAATTGTTTCTCTTGCCTTAAGTAATATCTCGTTAACTTTATAAGCCATCTTTTCCACATCATCTACAGAATTAATTTTCTGTGCATGTAGTTGTATTGTCTGCAGCATCTTTCCCAAAACTTTCTCAATTAGCATTTTTATTGTTGTATTGGATTTTTTTCTGTAAGAATTAAGCTGTGAAGACAGTTGATAAAAATTAGTATTACTAGTTGGTGATCTTTTCAGACATCACTAAAAATCTGTGTGTTCCCTATTGTTGAAGCAGCTTAAGAGTTTAGAGGTGATATTGGTCTTTTTAAAAAATAAAAACCAAAATAAACAAAAACCCTGACTACCGTGCAATAACTGAGTGCTATTTTCTAAACCTAAATGAAAATTGTCAGTAACTTTTGATGTGCTAATAACAGATGTTGGTGGTGGTTTTACAGGAGAAGAGGTGTGTGTAGTGATTGTTTCCCCTAGTAAGTATTTTATTGTCATTTTCTGTTGGTTACATTAATCAGAAAGAATTAGGCCTTGTAGACAGCAAACAGATGCTGCAAGTAGATGTGTTTTAGCTCTTGGAATACTCTTCAGCATTCCCTTCCCTTCCTTTCATTGGAATTATGTAGAAGAAATATAATGAAGTAATCATGCTAGACTAGCACGTCACTTTTAACCATCTTTCTTTTACACCTTTAATGGGAATATTGCTTTCTTTTGTGTGTATGTGTGCAAAACGTATCTTAGATTGTGACATACTTCTTGTTTTTCAGATTCCAGTCATTTAGTTTAGCAGTATGCTGCCAAGGTCACTTGTGGATCTCGGAAGACCAGAGGCCCTTTTTGGGAGGTGCAGTGCTACTGCAGCGGGTCTAGTTCTGCCAGGAAAGTCGCATTGTTGAGACAGCGTTTATTACCATGGCTTTAGGTCTTTTTGGCAAGTCAGGTTATTCTGGGAGGGACAGAGCGCTGAATAGTCAAGTTTTTAGCATGACAAATATTATGTCTATGTCACGGAAGCAGAAAAATTAATAAAAAATTTCCCATCTAAAGTAGTACTTAATGGAACTCTGGTGCTAAAAATATAACGTTGCATTTTTTTAAAGGAAAAAACCAAAACAAACCAACCCAAAAAACGGTGGTTCCCTGTCACCCTGTAGATCCAAAGAAGCGGATTGCTCTGGTGGAGCTCTGGAAGATCAACTCTCCCCCCACTCCTAAAAGAGAGCTGCCGCATTCACTGTGTGTCATTTTCAGAAGATGAGATGAGCACACTTTGTGCCTTTACTGTAGGTCTTGGGTTGAAAAATTTCTCTGTTCTGAAAAATTACACAGATTTTTAAAAGATGTCTTTGTCCTAAATTAGAACAAGAAGTTGAATTCTCAGAAAAGTTTCTAAATTTTAGCTAAGATCAACCAAAGCGTTTTCATTTAAATTATCTTAAAATGTTTTATTTCAAATGTGAATGTTGAAGTTCATACTTTAATAGGGAAAATTTTTGCACGCTTAAATATTTCACTTGGAGAATGATGAGTTTAGATAGCTTAACAGCTTCAGAGATTTTGGAAACAAGTACGTTTATCAATCCTTATCTTCCCTGCAAACAATTCGTTTTACTAGTCAGTATTTATTTTGAGATAAAAAATTCTCAAAAATTTCCCAGTTTGCTGTATCTGCCACATGTTTTTTCTTCTGTAAACTCAGAGCCTGGTGCTACATGATAAAATATGTGTACTCTTGTAGAAATATTTTCATTCCAATGTGCTTTAAATTTAATGTCTGCTTGTATTCCTTTGTAAGACAACAAAAAACCTGACAGTCAAGGAGCGACTACTTCTATAAATAATACAACCCTTACCTAAAATCCAAGACAGTGGTGGTTTATATCTATACTTCAAAAAGGAAGGTAAGACAGGGTAAGGTAATTTAGATAGATATACTTTTTCTGTTAATGTTCATACGTTTGCTGAACAATCTGGCATGCAGAAGATTATTGTGCATTGTAAAAACATTATGCTGAAGTGTAAGATGGAAGTAATTCTTTCAAACTATGCATAATTAAGTCTTGTACATTTTTAACTAAGCAAGATGCATCTAGTGACAGATTCTCACCTGATATGCCTCGGTATTTCCTCATTAATTTTGATATTGTTGTGCCCATTCATGCTAGCACCAAGTGTTTATTTCCTAGATTTTTTAAAAAGTTATTTAATCAGTTGTTAAGATACTTCAAATACGTGTACTGCAGCATGAACATAGATAAGTGTTTGATTTTAGATTGTTGAACTCAGTGAGAGTTTTGTTTGCTACTGGGTTAGATGAAAGCTGGATTAGACCAGATTTCGCCCAAGTATGGGGGAAACACAGACTCAGCTTTGTACAGGTGGAACTAGAAAAAGGTATGGAGATGGGTAACAAGGACTGTCAGTGGTATGGAGCATTTCCATGCAAAGAGACTTAAACGGACTAGAACTTCATCTTGGAAAAGAGATGATCGAGAGAAAATACAGTAGAAGCCTATAAAATCAAAATTATTACAAAAAAAGGTAAACCGAGAACAATGATTTTCTGGGTGTTTTTCCAATACCAGAGCCGAGGGTGTAAAATGGAAGGTTTGGAACAAAAGGTGTAATTTTTGTGCGGAGTGCAATTAAATTTTACAGGCTCACTGCCACAGGTACAGGGGAAATTAAAAGTATTGACTTTCAGAGGGCTTAAAGAAATTGATGGAGAAATAAATAGCAGTGGCTATTAAAGGCCTGGATGCAGCCTCTGGTTTGGTTCCTAGCCACTGGGAGCTGAATGATACAATATGGGAAGCGTCGTTTCATGCACGCCCAGTTTGTTGTAGTTTTCCCAAAGCATTTAATGCTTGTCATTGTCGGACTCGGAACAATGGCATAGACAGACCTTTGATAATTTTTATTTTTTTTTCCCCCCAGTACCTAGTATTAATTTCTAAAGAACTAAAGATATAGGCTGCTATTAACTGGAGAAATAACTGCTCTGGATTCAGACTTTACCCTGCTTTCCTCATCATACCTCCTGACAGTTTGTCACTGCTGGAAGTTCCCCCACTCCAGGTACGAGGGTGGCCAGTGAGCGCTCCTCATCTGTGTTGGCGTGCAGGGCGCAGGTTCAGAATGCCTCCCAAATACTAATATTTTATCACACTGTTTTTTGTGGTGACTGGCTGACCATGATACTAGTCAATTCATTCAACTTAAATAGAAGGAAAAGTGGTACGATCAAGACAAGTGCATCCACATTACATTTTGATTAATTTTTCAAAATCGGAGGATAAATCCTGAACCCTTGTGAAATCACTGACAAAACACTCATCAAGTAAAAGGAGAGCAGGTTTTACAGCACTGATTTATTTGAATGGGTACAAATCTGTATGCAGAGAAGCTCTTTACGTTGTGGAAACATAATTGCGGAAAATAGTCTTACCCAGAGTTGGAATTGTCTGCTACTTCATCCTGCGTAAATGTTCTTAGGGTACTAATAATTAGTATGGGGTAATATGATAAAGTATTTTGTGCATGTTTTTTCAGCGGGCTTGTCTGTCATTCTCAAAGAAGGCATGAGTGGTATGATCCTTCTGATATCAGTAAAATCCTATCACGATAATTTCCAGTGCAATGAATTGCATTATTTTCCTCTGTTACCAGAGCTATATCATCACTACTTATTTTTTTTATCATCAGTAAATAAACAGTATGAGAGATCTTAAAGGGCGTTTGACTAATGTTTCATGTGGACTTCATTTCACATGTTAACTGTTCCTTATGGAACTAAAGCACATCTCATAGCAAGCTAAAGGATAGAATAGCTTTTCCTCTTTGATGCTTTGTAAAGTGCTTAAACTCCTTGAATGGAAAACTCCATATAAATGCAATATAATTATATTAATGATGATTATGGCAAAGTGCTGAGGAAAATGATGCAGGAAAAGTGATTAGATCCTTTTCTCACTTACAAAAAAAACCCCAGCAGACCCAACGCCTGAATAGTTCTGTTTTTTATTACTTCAGAGATGAAAGCTGTGTAAAAACAAAGCAAATCTGGCTTGTAGTGTGGATATTTAACTTTCAGGATTTCAGTATATTTGCAGAGTACCTACTTTATTACCTGAGCTCTGAAAAAATAAATCAAAAAAACTAGCTGCAACACACAGTATTCTAGCTTTTTTTTTTAAAAAAAACCCCTGTAATTAGTTATAGACATGTTAAAAAATAACAAGCTTATTTTGAGCCGTAGAGCATTACAGTTTGTAATACAAATTTCCCATCAGAACAGAGTGATAAAAACTTGTTTGCCAACCAGTCTTCCAGTAAAAACCAAGTAAATATACTCATAACTATGTGTCAACACTATGTGCTGACTACGGAACAAGCCCTATTGAGTGTAGTTCTCAAGAGAATTAATGACAGAGCAGCGTGTCCTCTTTGATTTAATTGTTGTTCAGAACTTACTGAAACGACAGCTAATGAAGAGGTCACCTGAACCGTGGAATGCAATATTGGTCCTTAAAAAAGAAAGAAGATTGACTTTTGTTTTGTGTCTCTGTAGAGGTACTGCCACTATATAGCTAGTAAATGGTTGTTCTTTTGCTCTCAATTTTAGAAAGTCTCTTGACCTTCTGTTGAAAAGCAGATGAGTTATTGAAGTCTAGCACCTCACAGAGCCCAGTCTGCAGCGCTGGAACACAGGATTGTTGCTGAACTGACTGACTGGTTTGGAGTCAGATTCACTCCTGGTAGTTGTCAGTGTAGTGAATGTATTCCCAAATGGGAGAAAAAGGAGTTGATGAGATGTTTTATTTTTTTCCAGCATTAGATTATATAATGTTATAACTAGATATGGGTGGGATAGTTTTGTACTTCGTGAATGCAATCTGTTTTGGAAACAAAAATATTACCAATGAATGTTTTAAATAATATATTTATCTGGATACGTAGTGAGTGCAACTCTTACCTTCTAGTTTATTGAGTCATTGTAAAGGTAACAAGAATGAAAAACACTGGCTGGGTCATCTAATTGATGACAACTTTTATCTCACACAATGTAATCATTTTCTGGCTTTTAACTAACTCTGTTTTTTAGGTAACAGCATGGGGGTTTTATCCTTTACTTTCTCCTATTTGGCTGATATTACAAAATATCATTCTACTATCTGTGTCTTTTACACAGAATTTTGTTGTTCTCTGTGTCTCTTGAATGCAACATTGGATTGCATTTATGATTTTTACAGCTTTGTTGCCTTTGTGTGATTTGTAGCATCTTGTGACCAGTTGGCATACCTATGTGCTTCTCATTATGCATTGGCCATTGATGAGCTCCCAGCCTACAGCTTTTTGTTTTAGACCCCCAAATGCATCTTTCATGCTTTTGATACTATTGAGTTTCACCCTATTTTTGTTATTTCATGCCTCAAAGCCTTGCATTAAATTCCATGAGATCTCTTTCTTTGTGTTGATAATGTCTTCTGACTTGTCATTAGTAAACTTTGTCTTATGCCACAGTTATTATTATTAGGAATAATCCCAGCACTGATCCCTAAGGATCTATGCTAGTAGCATTTTCTTCAGTTTGGTACATTTCCTTTTGAAACAAATCAGTATCGTTTGCCCATTAGCCCATTTCATGCCCCCTGTAGCCCTCTTCTACTGATCCTTGTTTTCTGTAGTTTAAGTGATAAGATCCTGTGCAGCTTCATGTCATATTCCCTTGCAGTTCCAGATTTTATGGCATATCTCCTCTCCTGAAAAATCAGTGAAGGAAAAAAAGAAAACCTGTGCCAAAACCTTTAATCTGACATGATTTTCCTTCAGTGAATTCATGTTCACCAAAATATGCTTGAGTTCTTTACTTTAGAATGCTGTATTTTCCAGAATAACTGGAGGCATCATTGGTAGATGCTTTTAAGTTTTCTTTCTGATAATGTGCTATTAGCTATGCAACTGAACAAGGCAGTAGCCCTCACAGGGTGATTTCCAGCCAGACAAATGAAACATAATTATTTTCTTACTATGTAAATCAGGACTGACTCAGTAGAAATCCATGAAGTTACCCTATTGTAAATTGTATGCAAATAAGAAGAGATTTTTAAATTCAGCAATGACTTTTTCAGACAAAATTCTAGTTGAGTAATTTAATATTGCAGGATTACTATGAAATGCAATTATCAGTAACAACACATTGTACTTCTCAGGAGTTCTTTGGACTAGAATACTGGAATTTTTACCAACAAAAATGTATTACATTTCATTATGCCCAGCAGAGTGGGTATTAGCTAGAGATAGTGGAGAATTTTTACGTGAAAACAATTTTTTATAGGAGTGTGGGAATATAAAAAATGTTTGCTGGAACAATATTCATAGGTTGAGAGTCAGAACTTATATCAGAAGAAGAGAAGCGAGACTCCTGAATAACAAATAGATGAGTAAGCCATTAATTTGCAAGGTGAGAGACTTCTTCTGTTACTTCTGAACTTCAGTTCCTGAACCTTCATTTCATATCTGCATGTCTTGATCTAAAAGCAGTTTGCAGGGAAGCACTGGGGAAGCCAGCTCATCCATTTACGATTAGGTATCTGCTATATATTTCTGAGTGATGTGAAACCCATAGATTTCTACTAATTTCCTTTTGGATCTGGCTTTTACTGAGTTTTCCCTCTCCATGTCACTTTCTACTGATTTGTATTTCAGTCTTCCCAGTTTCATATGCTCTTCCATGTATTTGTTTACACTTGAAAGTCTCCTTCCTCATCCCAGTAGAGACAGTAAGTTCCTTCATATGACTTCTGAATGTCACCTTTGTTTCAGTCAATTTACTATTTATGGTGTAGCTTCTACTTTCAACCCTCTGTCTTTTCACATTAGATATATTTGTTTGTGGCTTTGATTAAGCATATTTATTAAATTATAGAATCATAGGGTTGGAAGGGACCTCTGGAAATCATCTAGTCGAACCCACCTGCCAGAGCAGGGTCACCGAGAGCAGGTTGCACTGGAAAGCGTCCAGGTGGGTTTTGAATGTCTCCAGAGATGGAGACTCCACCACCTCTCTGGGCAGCCTGTTCCAGTGCTCTGCCACCCGCAAAGTAAAGAGGTGCCTCCACATGTTGAGATGGAGCTTCCTATGCTCAAGTTTGTGCCCGTTACCTCTTTTCCTGTCCCCAGGCACCACTGAGAAGACCCTGGCGCCATCCTCCTGACACCCACCCTTTAAGTATTTATAAGCATTGGTAAGATCCCCCCCTCAGTCGTCTTTTTTCCAGACTGAAGAGACCCAAATCCCTCAGCCTTTCTTCATAAGAGAGTCCCCTAACCATCTTGGTAGCTCTCTGCTGCACCCTCTCCAGCAGTTCCCTGTCCCTCTTGAACCAGGGAGCCCAGAACTGGACACAGTACTCCAGGTGCGGCCTCACCAGGGCAGAGTGGAGGGGGAGGATGACCTCCCTCGACCTGCTGGCCACATTCTTCTGGATGCACCCCAGGATGCCATTGGCCTTCTTGGCGATGAGGGCACACTGCTGGCTCATGGGCATCCTGTTGTCCACCAGGACTCCCAGGTCTTTTTCCACTGTGCTGCTCTCCAGCAGGTCAGCCCCCAACCTGTGCTGGTGCATGGGGTTATTCCTCCCCAGATGCAGCACCCTACTCTTTCCCTTGTTGAATTTTATAAGGTTCCTCTCTGCCCAAATCTCCAACCTGTCCAGGTCTCTCTGTGTGGCGGCACAGCCTTCTGGTGTGTCAGCCACCCCTCCCAGCAGCTTTGTGTCATCAGCAAACTTGCTGAGGGTGCACTCTATCCCCTCATCCAGGCCATTGATGAATATATTGAAGAGGACTGGACCCAGTACTGACCCCTGGGGAAAACCACTTGTTACTGACCTCCAGCTAGACTCTGTGCCCCTAATCATGACCCTCTGAGCTCTGTCTTTCAACCAGTTTTCTATCCACCTTACTGTCCATTCATCTAATCCACTCTTCCTAAGCTTCCCAATGAGGATGCTGTGGGAGACGGTGTCAAACGCCTTGCTTAAGTCAAGGTAGACCACATCTACTGCCCTCCCCTCGTCTATACATCCAGTCATGCCATCACAGAATGCTATCATCAGATTAGTCAGACATGATTTCCCCTTGGTGAATCTATGTTGAGTACTTCTGATAGCTTTCTTTTCCTCCACATGCCTTGAGATGATGCCCAGAACAACATGTTCCATCATCATTCCAGGAATGGAGGTGAGGCTGACTGGCCTGTAGTTCCCCAGCTCCTCCTTCTTGCCTTTTTTGAAGACTGGAGTGACATCAGCTTTCCTCCAGTCCTCAGGCACCTCGCCTGTTCTCCAGGACCTTTCAAAGATGATGGAGAGCGGCCCAGCAATGACTTCCGCCAGCTCCCTCAGCACTCTCGGGTGCATCCCATCGGGACCCATGGACTTGTGAATATCTAGTTGATCCCTCACTCAATCCTCCTCAACCCAGGGGAGGTCGTCTTCTTTCCCTGTTGCTTTCCCCAAAGCTTGGGACTCCTGAGGGCTGGGCCGAGCAGTAAAGACCAAAGCAAAGAAGGCATTCAGTAACTCTGCCTTCTCCGCATCCTCCATCACCATGGCTCCTGTCTCATTCAACAGTGGGCCCACAACTTCTCTGGTCTTCCTTTTGCTTCCAAAATACTTGTAGAAGCCCTTCCTGTTGAGCTTGACATCCTTGGCCAGGTTTAATTCCAAGGCGGCCTTGGCTTTCCTTGTTTCATCCCTGCATACTCTGGCAGCATTCTTGTAATCCTCCCAAGGGGGTCAGTCCATTCTTCCACTTACTGTAAAGTTCCTTCTTCCACTCGAGCTTTTTCAGAAGCTCCCTGCTCAACCATGCAGGTCTCCTGTGTCCCTTGGCCAATTTCTTGCTCTTAGGGATGCACTGATCCTGAGCTTGGAGGAAGTGGTCTTTGAATACCAACCAGCTTTCTTGAGCCCCTTTGCTTTCCAAAGCCCTAGCCCATGGGATCTCTCCAAGCAGTGTCTTGAAGAGGTCAAAGTTAGCCCTCCTGAATTACAGCCAAGGTTGTAATTTTACTTCTTGTTGTTTTGTGCGTAGTACCCATGATCCTGAACTCTATCCTTTCATGATCACTACAACCTAGGGTGCCCCCAACCTTAATGTCCTCCATCAGTCCCTCTGTGTTTGTCAGTACCAGGTCCAGGAGTGCTCCTCTCCTTGTTGGCTCCTGTACCACCTGTGCCAAAAAGTTATCAATGCACTGGAGGAGCCTCCTGGACTGTGTGTGCCTGGCTGTGTGGTCTTCCCAGCAGATATCGGGGTGATTGAAGTCCCCCATGAGAACCCAGGCCTGCGATTGCAAGGCTACCTTCAGCTGTCTGTAGAAAGCCTCATCAGCTTCACCATCCTGATCAGGTGGCCTGGAATAAACACCCACAACAGTGTCCCTCATATTTGCCTGCCCCTTAACCCTTACCCATAAGCTCTCAACCATCTTTTCATCCGCCCCTAGTGAGAGCTTGATGCATTCCAATTGCTCTCTCACATAGAGTGCAACTCCACCACCACACCTCGCTGGTCTGTCTTTCCCGAAAAGGACATAGCCATCCATGACAGCATTCCAGTCATGTGAGCTGTCCCACCACGTCTCAGTAATTGCAATGAGATCGTGGCCCTGCCAACCACACACAGATCTCCAGCTCTTCCTGCTTATTCCCCATGCTGCGTGCATTGGTGTATAAGCATTTCGGAGAGGGAGTCGTGTGTGTAGTTTTGACCCTTGAGATGTGGTATGCCTTCTGGCGCTCAGAAATACTGGCACACTGGCCCATGAGTGCTGAGCAACTATGCCCTGGCACCTCACCAGCAAGCCCAGTACCGTCCCCACCCCGCTTCAAATCTAGTTTAAAGCCCTATCAATGAGCCCTGATAACTCTTGTCCTAGAACCCTTTTCCCCCTGGAAGTCAAGGTATTCCTGCCTGTTACCAGCGGGCCTGGTGTTTTGTAGATCAGGCCATGATCAAAGAACCCAAAGTCCTGCCGGCAGCACCAGGCTCGAAGCCAGGCATTGATCCGCTGGCTCCTCCTATTTATCCCCTCATCATTCCCCGCAACTGGGGGGACAGACGAGAACACAACTTGCGCTCCTGATCCCTTGACCAGCCGTCCCAGGGTCTTGAAATCTTTCTTCATTGCCCTTGGACTTCTTTTTGTTACCTTGTCGCTGCCTACCTGAAAGGGCAAAAGTGGGTAGTAGTCTGAGGGCCGTACCAGGGAAGGAAGCATCCTCTTCACGTCCTTGACCCGGGCCCCAGGGAGGCAGCAGACCTCCCTATGTACCGGGTCCGGCCTGCACATTGGCCCTCCTGCTCTCTTCAGCAGCATCACCTGTGACAAGGATCCATCTTTTCTTCTTTACTGCAGAGGTTTTGATGTGGGGGTCGCTGCGCTCCCGAAGGGCTTCTTTTATGTGGGGGGAGAGCGGTCCCACCCGCTGCTCGTTCACACCTGCCGCCCAGGGTGGTGGCACCTAAATCGTTTCCTAAGATCTCTCCTGGCTTAATTTTCTGAGATATATTTTTTTTTTAATTCCCGCTTGAGCTTTTACATTGAGAAATTTGTGTCTGGGATTATATTTTTTACTTTAATGTTTTATGCCTATTGCCATATAAATAGCAATAAAATTGAAATAGGTGCATACACGTGCATACAAATATCTATGTTTAAAGTTAAATTTCAAGAAAACCCTACCGGGGAAAAAGGACACTTAGGAGAAGTTCATTAAGAAAATGATAGGTCCCATCATATTATGGTTGTTTTAATAGGAATGAGAAATTACGAAGCTAGATTATTTTCTGTTGGCTCACTTATGAGAAAATGGTACAGAAACAAAAAAGGCATTTCCAGCTCATTCCTTGAACTAAAGGATGCTACGTCAGTGATCTGTTTAATCGAGTAGGCTGAACCTCCTTTAACAGAAGGCCTCTCCGTAGTCCCAAGGTGTCGCATTTTAGTAAGATGCAATATTCACTTTCATCTGTTTCTATTACACTTTCCCCTGCTAGAGCTGTGGAAACATAGCTCCATTTAAACGAGATAAAATTCTTTGTCATTAGAATGAATAAAACAAAAAGGGAAGCATTACAGTAATTTTGAATCCACTAAAATTCTCTGAAAGACTTAATAATAGCAGCTTTGCTAATTTTGCAAGAGGAAAAAAGTGTTCTTCAGTGGTAGTTTTGTCAGCTCTTTCCTACTGAGAACTAGAAACTGTCTTTGTCTTCAACAGAATCTTAACTCAATGCAACTAATCAGACTAGGAATACACCTTTTCTTTCTAATCATACCAACTCAGCCTTGCTATGGCTCTTCAGATCACTTTCTGAAGCAAGTTTTTCATGAAAGGCTTGGGAAGGATTTGCACTTAATCACTTCTTTTAATTAAAAGCTTCTCCTCCTCCATCAAATTCGGTGAGGGATCAATAAATCACAGATTTGTGATATTAAAAAAAGGAGCCTTTTGCTTTATTTGTTGCATAGCTATCTACTGGTGACTTCATCCAGAGTATTACTCAGTGCTTTGGGTTAAAGGCTTTGAAATTGGCCACTCTGTTTTTGTTTGGTTCACTGACTGTTTGAATTTCTTTTAATGGGTGCTGTCCATTGGTAGCATTTTATTCTCCTTTGCTGTAAAGTTCCTCTGACAACAAACAGCCATATTCTGATTGCATTATCCCACATAACTATTACATGGCAGTACTTTTAAAGAAAGGCTGCTTTTGTGAGACTGCTTTAGAAGTCTTCCAGGCAGATGCTGGAAGGCACTAAACACAACTGGAGCTGTCAGTTTCAAATATTTGCTTTTCTTTTTTTTTTTTTTTCCTTCCCCCACTTTTCTTTCTCTCTCCACCTGCACTGTTTAAAATAACTGAGTGCTGGCAGACCCTTATCCTCATGCACAGAACCACTGATGGCAGTGAATCTCTCATCACAGACACGATGGCAGTGCACAGCTGAGACTGCTTATTCCTTGAAAGAGCAACAGCAACAAAAAAAGTGAATTATTTCTGCTTTCCTGATGTAAATCATAAACAGTAGCTCTGCGTGGAGAAGTGTGCGCCAACTGTAGTAAGAAACAGCAGCCAGTCCAAAATAAGAAAAGGTACAAAAAGAGTCTCATAGGCCAACAGGGCGGTAATTTGGGGCCTGATATTTCAATCTAATATGGACTGAATAATACATAATAATTAATTATACTAGTATATGTGCATTATTTTCAAAATTCTTCTGTTTCCTTAAAATGTTTCTGCAGTGGTTAGGATTAAAAGTTTATATGACTGGCTTTTGAAGTCAACAGGAAGAATATATGCTAAGTGCAAGATGGATAACAATTTAAAGCTGAAAGTCAATTGGTTTGAAATAAATTTATAAAAAGATTAAGATGAGTAATTTAATCTTATTGTATGATGAGTCAAGAGCATCCACAGAGTCACTTCAGCAGAGTAGATGATGGTAAGTGTGGTGGTTTGTTGTTTTTGACTAACACCATAGAAATCCACTATTCCTAGATTTGGTGCCAAAGCCCTCAGATGGCTCCAGCAAAAAACACTTGTACATCAATTGTGTTTAGCCTGAGAACTGTCATAAGACACTAGATATCTCAGGGAAGATAGCAAAACAAACTGTGAACGACATCCTACCATAAAATCACTGGGAGAAAATGGTTATATTTAAGGTCAAAACTCAGCCTGCGTTAAGGGAACACAACTCCCAGTAACTTTGCCTGGAATACTTGCCTGTATCTTTGGGTCAAAAATTTTTCCCCAACTGAATAAACAACTTAGAAATTCTCTTTTTGCATTTTGAGCAAGTGAAAAGAAAAAAACGTCTACATACCAGTGCGGATCAGTACTGTTGTGAACAGATGTTATTCAAATGCTACTTGCTCCTAGAAAAGTTGGTTGCAATGTGAGGATGTGGTTAATGAGTTGGTGCAAGTGTTTTCAACTGACTCGTTCCAGTTTTTAATGACTTAGCAGAATCTAAAGTGAGATTCTTTTTCTTCTTCTCTGTTTTTATTTTTTAGTATCAAAAATTTATTGAGGAAAATTAAAAAATTACTTAAATAGAACAGTAAAGAGAGCAGGAAAAGGAGCAATTTACAATTGTTATAGGAATATCTATTTTGAACCTTCAGAATCTAGTGTGTTTGCAACTGATTTAACATTTGCCTATGTAATTAGCTAGAGGAATGTCAAAAGGAAATTTAAACTGCAAGATAATACATTATCTCAGTTTCATCATAACTACAAAAATAACAGAAACTCCTCTTTTTTTTTTATTTACCATGAGTATTTTATTGCCATGAAAGATATTTTTGTCATCATTAAAAGACATCACAATAAGAGAATTAACAACTTCACAGGACATGTTAAATGAACTTGCTGTTCATGATGGTTTCGATTCCTGTAGGTAAGAAGTAAGTGTAAGTGTAAAGCTTTATATTGGATGAATGTTTTTACAATTTAAATACATTTATTTAATGCAATTGTTTTTAATACCCGTCAACTAAACACAGTCTGTTGCAGTCAGTGCAAGGATTACAGCTGACTTCTGTGAATTAGGCATAAAGTTCTTAGAGGTCTCTCTTGAAAGAAGCAAATATGCCCCCTTCTTTTCAGCATAGCTCTGCAGCATGTGCGCCTGTCCCACTGATGCTTGGGAAAGTAGGGAGAACTTAAGCCTGTGTTTCAAAATAAGCATGTGCCTTAACTGTTGTTCCCCACAAAAACTGCTTCCCCTTTTCAAGGACCTCGAGTCATTCTCTAAAGAACTATTTTACTCTTGTGCCACAGATTTACTGTGTTAGGTATTAATCATATCATTTTAAAGAGATACTTCTTTCTAAAAGTGTGTTTCATTTCTATCTTTATATTAAGCTGCAGTTGTGCAACCTTATAAAAGTTCTTTATCACAATGACTTTCCTGTTCTTTTTTCCTAAATTTTTCAGTAAAAAACCCTGTAGCTTCATGTTGCATCCACTTACAATAGAATTTGTGTAATAATTGGAAGTATGTTGATGACAAAGGTAAATCGCATTCAGAAAACAAAAAAGTTGATATTTAGTACTATTTTTCCAAATACCAGGGGGGAAGGGGGGAATACTTTGAGGTGTAAAATATCTTGAAGATGGGAAAAAATGCAATTCATTGGAACTTGACGTGACAATGACGTGAGTATTCTGTAGTGCAAGAATGTGCACTTTTTTCCTTATTAAAAATATCATATAACTTACTCGTTTTAGAACTTGTATTATGCTGCTAATGCATTTCATAAAATCGTCTAGGTTGGAAGGAACCTTTAAGATCATTGAGTCTTCTATTCTATTACAAATGTGTATTGCTTTTTATAATAGTATAGGATAGAGGAAGAAAGGAAAACATGTAGAGAACTCACTGTAAGCAAACAAAATTGATGCTTTTTGAAGGATATAGGAAAGGTGGTGGAGTTAATTGCGTACAGTTCCAAGTAGCTTTAGAACTAGCAGGAGGAAATTAGCTGTTGTGTGAAAACAGCATGAAATGTAATTCAGAGCAGCTGTCTAATTTATCAGCAAGAACAAACTGCTCATGTTCTTAAACTGTACTCAATTACTCTATCCAACCTTCTTTGACCTGTTCAGCCTGGTAGTGTTTGCTTAAAACTGAAACTAAAGAAAGTTTGCCAACCTTTTAAAATAAACTCGAAGAATTCCCTGAGTTTCCTTTGCAATATACTTCCATTAATTTTTGAATTTATATAACTCTGCTCTCATCGCTTCTTTGGAAGAGTTATATGACATTCTCTACTTAACAGTGCAGAGTCAATAAACTTACATTCTTTTGTGACTGATTTCGAAATATTGCCAAACTGATGGTATATAACACCAAGCTAAGGGATTCTTTGCTATAGGGAATGACTGTGAAATGTTGAGATAAAAACTATGCTTTGCTGGTAGCCCATTGGGATTGCTGTTTTATTCTGTGTTTCCTCATGTACTGACCATGGCTCTGTTCGTACTGTTTTTCAGAACAATCTTTTAAACTCTATTCCCTCTACATTCTGGCTGGGGATTGAACAAAATATATAAACCAACGACAGAACAGGTGTTCAACCAGAATAAAACAGTGTAACACCACCGATTTTTAATCACGTACTCCAGTTTACACTGTCAGTCTCTTATTAAACCCCATCAGCTGTTGTTGCCAATACGGATGTTCTGTTACAGAACAGAAATTACTCCTAACGTTTTAAATTTTAATACCACTTTCTTTTTCAGAGTAGGTGAGACATTTTTGTCACAGAACCACAGAAGGGTTAAGGTTGGAGAGGACCACTGGAGGTTAGCTGGTCCAACCCCACTGCTCAAGCAAAGTCACCTACAGCCAGTGGCCCAAGACTATGTCCAGACGGCTTTTGGGTATCTCCAGGGTGGGAGACTCCACAGCCTCCCTGGGCGACCTGTGCCAGTGCTTGGTTGCCCTCACAGTGAAAAAGTGTTTCCTGATGTTCAGACGGCACCTCCTGTGTTTCAGTTTGTGCCCGTTGCCTGTGGTCCTGTCACTAGGCACCAGAAAATTCTGTATGTAGCTCTGGCAAATATTATTACTGCAGACGGGGAAAAAAAAGAAAGCTGGTAAGGCTTCCACGCTGTTTAGATTATTTAGCAAACCTTGCTTATTGTTCCTCCGAGGAGCAGGACATTTGCGTGTCTTTGGTAATGCTGATCACACTGGAGCCTTTTGGTGCTTGACCTAAACAAAGCCTTTCAGATGGTATCATTTCTGCAACTGAAATGTAAAAAGCAGCCTCCAGTCCTTTATATAATTTTTCTGCTTTCAACTTTTTTCCTCTGTAAATTATGGATCTCTTTTGCAGTAGAGAAAGCAGGTAACGATTCTGTTGAACCAATCTGCTTCAAGTATATTTTTATCTGTATTAGCGATGCAACTTAGACCTCTTTGGACATACTTTTGGCTCACTTCTAGGGTCTTAGTAAAACCAGCTCAGTTCTAAAAGTATATATGTATATAGATATGTTCTGTAAGGTAAACAGAAACGGTCTAAGGTTGTGTGTATATATATATATAAAACAAAACGTACCTTGGAAATAGTTACAGTCTTAAATCTACAATTAAACCAAATGTTATTGAGAAAATGCTAGTCACTAGGGGTTCTGGATAAAGGTATTGTCAAGTGAACTAGAGCTTGGATGGAACATTTATAGGAGCAGTGTAATGTTCCTGGGGTTCTGTAAGACATGTGCCAAGGTACTTTTGATTTAGAAACTGTAATGGCATAAAATTAGCATGGTGTATCTGCGTGGGTAATGGAGTTACTGTGTGACAGGTCTCAAAATACAGCAATATACAAATGCTCCTTCAGCAGTATTGCAGGGTTTTATACTTGGTGATATTTTGTTTGCAATGGAAGAAAATGCCAAATCATTACTGGGAGTGATTATGCGCACAAAGATAGATGGAGCGGGAAATAAGTAACGAAGGGGGAAGAGTATGGTATACAATGGCATCTGGATTTCTGGGTGAACTTCTCATAGACAGGCAGGGTTAAGTGACTGAAATGAAATACAGTCCAGTGTAAAAGTCAGAAACAAAATGTTTGGTTTCAGAGAAGGAAGACTTTGAAGTGAGAAACAATGGTTCTGAAAGAAAGTGAATATGAATTCACAGCGAAGTGCTGTGGCAGTGCCTATTTCTGTGCAAGAGAACTTCATGCCATCTCTAGTTTTGTCTTCCAGTAGAACTTGTACTAAATACCACGTCCAGTTCTGTTTTATACTAATTGAGAAGAGCACTGAGAGTTAAGGTATGATATGAAAAGTAAGAATCATACCTATAAAGGAAGACTCAGAACCATGTTTAGCTTTGTAAGAGAAGTTTATCAGACAACTTGACTGTAGGGTATGACAAGAGTTTGGAGCACTTCAGTCTAACAAAGGTATACCAAGATACAAGTTCCTTCCCTCCTAGCTTGGTATCATATTCCATCTTGAAGTGCCTTCACCTCACACAAAGTTTGAGTTTCTTGTCAGTGCCTCTGTGACCTTTTCTGACTCAACTCACGTTCCATTGGTTTCCTAGGGACTCACCCACATCACTGAACCTTTTTGCATCTGTCTCATCCTTTTTCATGCTTGGAATATCCTTCCTTGCCTGTGCTCCTTCTCTGCCCATTTTTTCCTTTCAAACACAGGTTGTTGCATGTGGACCTACAACATTAGCAATTGTAATGTAATGTGGAATTAAGCAATGAAACTTCTTCAGGGGAAAACACAGTCCATTCTTTTGTGCACTTGAGCTTACTTTACTCATGGTTACACTGGTTTAAACCCACTTGCTTCTGGTTAATGTTGCACTGAATATTGATTTTTAGTTCACTGTGTATCCCATTTGCATTGTTATTTTTTCTGAGATGCGCGTTGTGCATAGCTTTTAGCTCAGCCAAAGGTGTTCCTGGTGTGCCCTGGTGGGGGGAGGCATCACACAGTCCTGGGGCTTAATGCAGGTGACTGTATTAAGGAAAGATCAGCCTTATATGCTGTCCACATCTATGCATATGATACATCGGGGGGAATTTTGAAAGCACTTCGGTATCTTGGCTGGCCTAGACTTGCTAAAAGTCTATAGGGATTGTGCTTAATAGGATAAAAAAAGAAAGCAAACATCAAAATTCAAGCATCCTACAGTTCCTTAAGACTGCTGTTTGAGATGACAGAATCTCATGAATGAGCTTGAACAATTCAGTTCCAAACATGTCTTCTTACTCATTATTTGGTTTTTTCTGGTGTCATCCCCAGCCCCCCCCCCCCCCACCCCCCCCCCACCCCCGCCCCCAAAGCAATAATCATTTTCTCTTCCTTGTTTTCTAAACTTCCCTGGGTCATGTGTTCCAGTAGGGTTATATGGCATATTTTTTGGACATGAAGCATTTCTGTGCCCAGTTCTACTTTGCTGTAGGAAAAACTAGTGCAAAGTGAGGAATCTGAGGAAGGGGAGTATGATTGGTAGAAAAACGGGAGAAACCTTTTTATTGAAAATAAGCTGTATTTACTGTATTTACTCACCAGTTAATAACGCGTGAGTTGTACTTTTAAATAAAAACATCTGGAAAATAATTGTAAAAAATTGTTTCCATAGTCTTTTAATGATGAGATATGAGCAGGTTTAAGTCAGAAAAGGCTTTTTCTTGCAAATCATTCACAGGTGCAGAGTTTGAGATAAATCTTGATTGCGAACATTACTTAACAGTAACAATTGCATCTCATTTTGCCACAGATTTCATGTAAGTGAAAATGACTGAGAAAGGTTTCAAGTCATCCTTGAATCTTGAAAGAGCCTGTTGCTGAAGAAAGAGCGAGCTGATGCCAGATGTATAATAGTTCCCAAGATTTATAGAAGAGAGGTGCTTGAGGACTGTAGGGAATGAGAAGGACCACGCGGATTGGGAATGGCTAGTAAATTACAGATGACAGAATTGGCTGCCTGGAGTGGTGTGTCAGATCAAATTATCTTTGTCATAGTGGTTCTATTTCTAAGATGCATGTGATGAGGAAGGATTATTGGACTCAACCTTTGCCTATATAAATGCAGGTGGTTCATGCGTAAGTCAGGAGTGGTCTGTAAGTTAAAAAAAAAAAAAAGGTCAGTAAAAAAATAACAAACTTGAAAGCCTTCCATTGGTTAGGGATGTAGTACGCAAGTGTGCAGTATGTTTATTGTAGTCAAACATGAATCAATTTGTCACCAGAACTTCAGGTGCCAGTTCAGTATGTTCAAAGTGTGCCTAAATCTGCATGTGTGAGAAAAATGTGGTATCTGCGGCAATATCTTTTAAAGTCATTTTATAATCCTAAGTGAAAACGGAAGTGAACCCAGGAATAACTAGATCATAGATATTTTTCATTTGAATCTGGTTGTTACCAGACAACTGTTTGAGATTATTTCCCTGTGTCTTTGTTGGTAGTAGTCTGAACTTCCCCAGCTGATTTTCCCTTAAAAAGATTTGGGAGCCCTTGTATAAACCGGCTTGTCTTTATGTGTTGGCCATAAACTCTGAGAAAGGAGCAGATCAGGCAGGTGAGTATTGTTTCTTAGCACAGCTATTTGCAGACTGACTTTGTGGTCTGTGCCTTTGTCATTGACATGTTACACATTTGAAAAGTTTCATGTAACTGAAATGACAAACAATTGTATGCTCTGGTTACAGACTAATGCTAACTGTCTAAGTTTCATCTGGTGCAATTGGCATGCCTGCCTTGAGGGAGGATAGTCATGGTCTTTAATACATCTTAAAACAGTAAGAAAAAACGCAGTAGTTTATTAAAATAACTTTTTTTTTAGTTAGGATTCTCAGTAGAAAAACAAGCATCAGGAAAATCTTTCTTTTTGTAAAGACACATGTATGTTGGGTAGGTCTGTCATTATCATATTATTAAAAAAATGGTTTATTCTGGTAAATGGATTTTTGGTTCTGTCACAAAGCTTACTATTCCCTTGCTGAGATAAAGAAAGTGCAACCAAAAGGTTCTGTTTCGAAAAGAAGAATCCAGCCTGAGAATGGTGACCATTGACAGTAGTTACGGATACAGCTGATGCATGATGTTTTGGGGCTTTTGGAAACAGTAGGATCAACATGCACTGCTCGGATCGTTACTATAGCTTTGTTTCTTGCTATAAATTTCCTATGCACCTGACCAGCTGCTTGAGAAGTATGACATGAGTTTGTCTTGATAGAGTTTCAAGGTTGGGCTTTTTTTAATGACGAGGCAATTACTTTTTGTTTCATATCTGCATATGCTGCTAGCATGGTTCAAAGTACGTGGCAAGTTGCACTTTGTTCCAGTGACTTGATCTGCATTTCTCCTCTCTCCTTTTGGCAATTAGATCTAGTTAAGTAATCAGCTCTTTAAACCCAGAGCACCTCTTTTGTTTTTGAGCATCATCACTAGAGTGAGACTGATCTTCACTGGAGCCTATAGCTGTTCCTTTAAAAATAGTAGTAATTCAGTATGAATGTGCAAAGAAAGAATAAAAATATACTCTTTATCTTGTTGTCAAAATGCTGTCCTTTCCTATAATCCTTAGAATGCTTTTATTTTGGATATTCAAGTACTTTATTGTACAATCACCATTCCTGCTTCAAAGAGAGTGACTTGTTAATGGTCTCTCTGTCGCTTAAGGGCAAGGATAACAAGGTCACTGGGGAGAATAAAAATTAGAGCAGAAAGTGTTCCTTGTGTGTGTTGTTTTGCTCGTTGAAGTATCTCTCCTTTATAATCTTTATTCTCCATAAATTGTAAATAACATGATTTGACAGAAATATAGATTGCCTTACTACACAGTAATGAATGCTTTAAGAATCATGATCATTTGGGAAACTATGCCAACAAGCAGAGAGTTTTGTCTTCAGTCATCCAAAAACGTGCATTACAGAGCTCATCTTCATCTTTGGCATCTATCAAACAGCTCGCTGGAAGCAGCGGAGCTAGTAAACAAAGCATGTTGGAGTAAAATGGTCCCCCATGGGGAATAATTTAAAGTCATAGTGAAGTCTTGTTTTCAAAAGACATCAAATTACAGTTCCACTGGAATATCAGACATATTAAATGCATGTGTGATGGAGAGTTCAGGTTAAAAGAGGCTGCTGCTTCTGCATTCACTGAAAAGCTCAACAACTCACATTTATCTCACTCTCTCACAATCTGGCTCTGTACAAGCCCACAGTACTTCCACCAATTTGTAAGATCATTATTTAAGATGTGTCAATGTCTTTTATTTTTAATTTTATTTTATTTTTTATCAGTCTGTTTTATACATACAGAACCAGAGGCTAATAAGTAGATACTGTTTTATTGCCTCTCCAACTGGGCTGCTTTTATGTTTTCAAACATATACAGTATGTCCATAATATATTGATAGACTGGATACAAGGGCCTCTAATAAAGAAACGGAATTGCAACTACAATTTTCTAAGTTGTTTTGTTCTGTTTACTTGACAGCTGTCTCTTGTTTCTTTGCATAGCTGGAGATTGCATTTGGCCCAGGCACTGAACTGGGTTACCTGAACACCAAATTTCTGTCCAGAACCCTCAAGAAGAATTGCTGCATTCTTTAAACCAAACTCCATGAAGAATTGCAGGTGTACACACTTGGAAGAGGACGTGGAGATGGGTCATGGGCCAGGTTTTGCATGTCCTGTCTCAAACAAAGATACGATTATATTCTCTCTTCTTGACATCTGCTTAGCAAAAGCTAAACTTGGGTACGGTGACCTGCAATAAACTACCGTGAGCTTTGCAGATGTACGAACAAGTCTTTGTCTAGGGAATTTTGGAACATAAAGATGTTTTGTAGATTGAACCATTTTTCAAGATAGAGACCTGTCAAATCCATCACCTTTTTGGCCGCAATTCTAAAATATCATACTGTTAGTAAACTCTTAATTACCAGAATTTCCTGTTAATGTCTCATAGGCTTCAAATAGCAAACTGTACTGCAAATCTCACCTACGTGTCTTTTAATGTCGACTCTATATGGATAGTCTGTTCTTATTAGGGTAATAATTTCTAATATTACTGACAGTTAAGTTAGGCTACTAGACTGTAGACACCCAATTCTTTGCATATGATGTGATACCCATTTTGTGATCTCTACCATCAGGACCCACGTGAAGTTACTTTTCACCCCTTCTTTCTTCTGTATGCTGAATTCCTGCCTGCTTATCCTTCCGATTACAGCCTCCGTGTCAGCGTTGTCTTTTCAGAAGCTGAACCTGCAGATTCGGTGGTGGTTGGAGGCTGATGGGGCAGGGTGAGCTGTTAGGTGCCAGGGGCTCTGCTCTGGAGGGCCGTAGGCAGTGAGGTGCTCTGGGCAGCAGATGGAGTGAGGCCAGGGGCAGGGAACAGTTAGTTGGGGAAGGGGCAGGGGATGCTGCTATGTGGCATGGGCCTGGAGGATGTACCGCGTAATAGGTAGGGCCAGATACGTAAGCGAAGGCAGTGCCATGTGACATTTGGAAGGAGAGAGGCTGAACCATGTGGAGCAAGAGCTGCTGAAGCTGCAAGAATGCTTCAGCCATTTCCATGCCTTAAGGGGCGATGTTGGGGAGAAGGCCTGTTTTACCTCTGTCCTTGTCCATGGTCATCACTGTGTTGCACGGTTGGAGAGGCTGGAGAGCAGAATGCGTGCCTGGGTGTATTTGCGTAGCAGCTTTGTCTGACCTGACGCATTAGGGACGCTGCTGTGCACTGAGATGTGAAGTTATGCGGCTTGGCTGTTGTTCATTTGGGACTTAGAAAAGGTACCTGAAAGCCACACACTGCCTTTCCTCCATCTCTGCTCAAAACTGTTCCTTGTGTAAAAACAGCCATCTCAGCCAAGTAATCTTAGTGCCATTGTGCATTTAGTTAATTTAGTGGGTGATTTTTTTTGTTTTTGTTTTTTTGTTTGGTGGGGTTTGGTTTGAAGGTGCAGTGCAGCTGAAGTGATACGCTGCCACACTGAAAAATACCCTGACCTCATTCAAAAAATCATCACCTTTTACGTTTTATTCATTTAACTTCTCTAGTCCAATTCACTGTGCGAGCGTTGCAGCAGGCTTGCTGCTTGGTTCACCGGCGACTTCGTAAATGCTTCCTCTCCCAGACAGCTGCCTAGCGGCAGATTTCCAGTCTGTGTGTGTATCCCTGTTTTTCAGGTGCAACAAAAAAAGCAGTAGAGCTTTTGAAAAATACACTTGAAAGGAGCACTAGCGTGTTAGTGTCTTCCGATTTTTGGAGGTCACACCACATTATGAGCAATTTTTGTGTTGTCACTCAATAATGTTTGACTCGTTACTCAGTTCAGATCCACGGTATTTTGAAATTCATGGCTTTTACGTTTGAACTGGATATTCAAAAAGTGGAAACACATTTCAGTTTCCTTCATTTGTTTTTATGATAGTAGCATTTGGTGCCAAATGGGGCATTTTAATCACTTTTTTAATGCTGAAATTACATGATTTTTTCTTTTTTGTTTTTAGCATTCCACCTCAGAGAAGTAAAGTAATTAGAAGAAAAGATTCATTTGTGTGTCTATAGAGGTATACTTAGCAGTCTACTGAATTGTCATTTGAATTTCAAAATGCTTTGAGAAGTATAGGTTTACATTTATTAAAAAAAAAAAGCCTCAGCAAGAATTTTTTTGCAGGGCAAGCACCATATGTAGTTTTATTGTATTGTGTATGGTGGTGATTTTAGCTTTCTAAGGAATACAGAGTTAGAAGTAAACCTGCATCTGCACTCTGACGCTTTGTTTTTTCATCATTGAAACCTCATTGATTTAAAAACTACAGGTGTGAAACTTCCCTCATTAAATTGCATACCACAGTTGATAGGGCAAATCCATCTAAACCATTATCTTCTCTCTGGAAAATGAAAAAAAAATATATATGAAGTGTTGCTGACCTGTTTTCTCTGAGTATCATTACAGCAAAAAAGGAAATAAGGGAAGGCATGCTCTTCAAATATTTAAGGTATGAGAATTTGATGCATCTTTTAAAAAAGTAATATTTAGGGAGACTGAGAAAAAAAGACCTTTGCATTATTTGGTATTAGGTAGTTCTTAGAAGCCCATCAAATGCAGCTTTTGAAGGTAACTGTAGTGTGTGAACACTCTTGTTGATATTGATTATTCCAATAAGTTCAAAGATAATAAGATTGCATGCTGGATGGAGTTTTGGGATAGGATAAGCTTAAAAGTCAACATACTGGGTGTGAAGGAAAAGCTGGATGAGGGACTGCAACGTAAGAGCTGCTTTGCTGAATCTTTAGCTTCTATTTTTGCCTCGCTGAAGGTGAAACATTTGAGTGTGCACACTTCTTATCCAGAATTTCTCTCACTAACTTTTATGCCGATGATCAAAACAGCCTGTTTTTTTATTGTGTGTCAGGAAAAATGGCACGAGGGTGGAGAGAAGTTAGTTACAGGCTTTTGCAGTTGGCACATGGGGTGAAATGGTGGCCCTTGAGAAAACCAATACAGAACTCCTGCCTGTGGCTACAAGATCTCCACAGAGGGCTCAAACTTAGCAAGTTGTTTTGACCCTGTGACAATCCCTGGGACAGGGCTGGGATTATACCCACTAAATTTAGGTTTGACAATATGTGATAGCGCCAGTGAAATATTTGTCTGGTTATGAGACTGTTTCACTAGTCATGACTGCCAGCTTCCCGAGTCTCCACAAGTCACACTGGTGATGGCCCAGTCAGTAAAGTCAGTATTGGTGCCGGTGAATACCAAATGCCAACCCAGTGTGTGCTTAATCTTGAAAAATTGCCCCAGATTTTGTAGTCCTTGTTATTATTAATAAGGACTTCTAAAGATCTATTTGTGTTTGGCTATTAATTCATCACTACAGTTAAGAGTGTTTACACTTGTTAATGTTTTCTAAAAAATGTTCTTAAAAGAAAAAGTTAATGGCCTCTTGGTTTAATCTGATTTAAACTGTTGATCATTTTGCTTCTAGGCATATATGTTTTCTTCCCATTAGTACTACTGCTGTTTGCCATAGTCAGACTGCCGTGAGTAGGACCCATTGCATTGCAAATGGTTCCTTTTGTGCGTAGCAGTGTGGTCTGTGGTTATTAAAGAAAGTTTCTCTTCTTTAAATAAAGGATTTGACTTTTTTATTAGACCTAAAGGCTATTAAGTTTTAAATGCCATTTGTTTTTCATTAAAAAGGCTTTTCTATTTTAAATCCTTGACTTATTTTTATTAGAAAAGTAATATTCAACTTTTCGTTTTTATTTTTTTTAAATTTATTGGTGCTTAATCCATCAGCTAAATACAGAGCTGTAATCCCATATGGCAAAGTATGTCTTGCTGTGGGTGTGTGTACTTGTGTGTATGTGCATGGATATTTTTATGCTTCCGTAGTTCCTTTTTTTTTTTGTCCTTTTACTTCCTCTGCTTCCTCTAAATTTGTCCTGGTGGAAGAATTATTAACCTTGATTAAAGATTTGTTTACATTCACATGCAGAACTGGAGAATCAATGACGACCTGAAGGGACTACTGTTCATTCTTCATTTCTTTCGTTCTGTCTGTCATTAGAGATGCTCTTTGAATGTGCTTTCTGAAATAAAAACTTTTATTTGATATGTTTTCCTCAGTTCATCTACATTTAGTCACAATGCTACCTCCTGTTTCAAAATCAGACAGATGAACCGTCTGCTGGAGGCATGTGAGCATTGTAGATGGGATCAGTCCTACAGTTTATCAGCTGTACCATTGTTAGGTGTTGTCATATCAGTTGATAAGGATCTCGGTTGTGGCTTTAGGGAGGAAGTGGGAGGTGGCATAAGAAATCTGAAAGCTGTTACTCTGAAAGTAACGTACTCCCGATAGATCTTGCTGACAGGAAACTTTGATTTGGTTGTAATGCAGTTGCAGCAGAGCAGAAGCAAAAGTTCTTAACCACAAAAGTACACTAAGACAGCGGATTGCAATTTCTGCACCTCCTTCTCTTTTCCGGTGAATTTTTGCACAGGGTGCAAAGCTCCCATGCAACAAACATCCTCCCTAACCATATGAGTCTCGTCCAGAGACATTCCCAGGTGGGGAAACTGCGTAATGCCCTGGCTCAGGGGGCAAAGGGGCTGCAGGCAGTGCTCTGGAGGCTAGCAAAGGGGATGGCAATTGACATCTCCTTCTTTAAAGATTCACGTGCCGTAATGTGCTGCAGAACTGATCAAGGGGTCTTGATGCTGGTTGTCAAACTAAACGTGTTTGATTTACGCATATGACCTGAAGTTTTCATTCCTGCCTGTCACCACCATCAACATGCAGTCATGTGTTTAATTTTGGCTAACTGCGGTTGTAGTCGGTGACTCTTAGAGGTAACAGTGTAAAGAAGCAGTGTAGCCGTCTCCTAAGACACAGCATACCAGTTATCACACTGGGCATGAATTAGCATGAATCCAACTGTAACACAAAGAGAGAGGTGATGCTGTCCTGAAATAAACTACAAAACTCACAGTGGGATTTTCGGCTCTTGATTTTTTTTTTTTTCTGACTAATTTAAACAGGCTTTTCTGTGCTTACAAGAAGTGCAAGAGAATGAAAAAAGTTCTTCTCTTATGCAAGTTAAAACATTTAACAGTCCTTTTGACCTTTTTCTTATGAATTACAAAATTTTGCAGAGGTGTCAACCTCTGTAGCAAAATCTTGAATGATTAGAACTCCAGTTTGGCATCTTCTGTTCCTTGTCTGACAGATTGGGCTTGGAAAAGTAGTTTGATCTGTCTATTTCATACTCACATTCTGTATAAAACTTACTAAACTATTATTGATTTAAAAACATTTAATAGTTTTGTGTATTTGTTTTGACAGTTCACTTTTGTTTACACTTTTCTTCTTTATGTACAAAACTGGTTGTCCATACAATTTTCAAGTTTGCAAGCTACTACACCTGAGAAAAATACGCGTAAGCAGATTGATTTCAGCAGCAACTATTGCCATTTTTTAAAAAAATACCAGTTCTGCAAATACTTAAGGTCTCTGTTTAAAGTCTGCAAACATGTTTTTGGCTAGCAGTGCCTGCATTGCTGTCCTTTCTTGGCCAAGTTATATTTGGAAAAAAAATTGGAGTAGTTTTGAAGCTGATAAGAGTAAGAGATTCTTTCAGCTTCATGCGCTATATCATGGTTGAGGCCTGACACTGTAAGCAAGCAGCTTTTTGAAGAATAGATAATAGTTTTAAGGTTGCAACCTCAAAAATCTTTTTTGCTGCATGTTAGCCTTGTAGGCCTGATTTTTATCAGTCCCGTAATTCTAAAAAAAAAAAAATACTGTACTACTTCCTCATTTTTTTAACCTTTAATCCAGTGTGAAATTGGAAATGTTGGTTAAAGTTTAACCTAAGTGGCCAAGTGATATTTGGGAATAAAGGACTCTAAAATGGTTCCAGTTAACAGAGAAGGTGTACTCTTAGTATTTTCCTGAATCCTTGCACTTATCAAACAGAAGTGCTTTCCAAGACAAAATTTGAATCCCATAGGTAAGAGCGCTGCCATGTGCAGGAGCTGTGATCCAGAGGAGGAATTATATAGAGTAAGAAAAACTGCATTACAGGAAATTGGAGTGAAATATTTTTTGTCAACCAAAGAGGAGAAAAAAGTACGATGACGGCGATTAAGGAGTTCTCCTGACTGAACTCCAGACTGTCCACTGCTATGGATCTTGTTATTTCCTTTTTCTTCTGAAAAGGTGCCGTTTCATTTCTTTGCATATTTTTGTGTCTGAATACTACGATGACTTCTGTGATGACCACCTCCCCAGTGGTCCAGAAAAGGGAATTTTAACTGGCTAAATCAATGTTAGGCAGAAATTCTTCAGATCTGTGCCATGAGTTTCTGGCCCGGACTCCTATTCCCATGCAGAAACCCAACAATTTCGGATGGACTGTGTCTGGTTTTGCCCCAATGGGTTTCAACGTAGACTGAAGTTTACCGCTTAGCTGGGAAGAAAACCCTGGGGAGATAATTTCAGACTCTCAGCTTATTCACTAGAGAACACTGCTTCTCATACAAATTGCTACCAATCTCTGTACTTAGGGAGGCCAACTGTGAAATGAGAATAATAATGCTTATGCACCTTTGTAAAGTGATTTCAAATCTACAAATGGAAATTTAAGTTCAAAGCATTATTATTAAACACATTTTCCAGATAGGGTAATGAAGAAGAGAGAGGCTTAGCTCCTTTTCTTAGTATCTTTTCCCAAAGTGTATTAACTCACTGGCCAGGGTGTATTTTCCGTCTCTCTCTAGATCTGATAAGCAGCTGATGAAAGTCTTTTACAGCTAATGTTTAGGCTGTGTAAATTACACTTTTAGATATTCAGATATAATTTCCTCTATAAGTTGACCCAAATGTTGCTTAACACATACAGAAGTTCTCATCGAGATAGAACCCATTTAAGTTTTTAAGGAAACTTTCATTTTAAGGGGGTGGCTGTAGACTGACTATTAGATGATCAGCAGTTCTATAAATTGAAGTACTCAGTCAGCCCATGGCGCAGCTGAAGAAAGCCAGGGGTTTCCTCACACAATCATATTACAAAAATCATTATATTAAGAAAGAGTAATAAATATGATAACTGTTTTAATTGCCCTTCTGTTTCTAAGCCTTTAGGATTTGCATTTTCAAGTGTAGCTTCTCAACTGTAAAGGCCAGAAAATCTCTTTAAATGAATGAAAGTTAATGGGAAGACTGTATGTGGGGCTTTTTTTAACACTGAAAATGTCTGTTAAGTTGCAGTTTCTTGTTGAAAAAAACAACGTGCTTCAAGTTGCATTGGGTTTTGTGAATTGGTCTCGTGCTCACTAGGACACTGATTCGGCAGAGGCTCTGGTGGAAGACCTAAGCACTGTTAAAATGGAAGCAAATGTGTAGTTCCCCTGGAATGGGTAAGATGGCTTAAAGGTTTAAATCTAAGCCTGCACTATGGTGTTTTGGTGGAATTCTTTTTTTTTTTTTTTTTTTTTTTGGAGTGGGCTATCGGTCTCTAATCCTTTCAGACTGGGTGTTACAGTGCTGAATGTTAAAGATGTTTTTAAAGGGCAGCGGTTAATCGGTGAGCTCCTGATACTTCTTTCTCAATATCATTCTGCTTGAGGCTGTGAGGACGTGTGGACAGCAGTGCACACTCAAAAGGCAAAGCGACTATAGAAAGAAAATATTAAAAGAACTGGAGAGAAGTGCAGTTCTCTGCAGAGTTTTTGAAGGATCACAAAAAGCTATGGTGAATTTGGGTGGAATAGCAGTGTAAGCACTAGAATATGCATTGAGGTCCACTTTAAATAGTCAAATAAACCAGAAGACATCAGGATGAAATTATTTTATGATGGTCTTTATATTCACTGCAGGAGAAGCAATAAAGATATTTACAATACAAAGTTGTGTATAAGGAACCTAAATCAGGTCTCAGGAAGAGATACTGCTTATTTAAAGAGATGTTCGCTAAGGCAGTCATGTTACTTTTCTGCTGTATGGATTTATGGTCTTGAAATGGTTATGCCCCATAACTCTTAATTAAGCTTGACAGTTTTAGTATTGAAATTGAAGGAGCTGGTGGGAAAGATAGTCTGCAAACAAGGGCCTCTCTTAATGGTCCCAGCGCTTGTCTTTGTTTACAGTCTTTACTGTATTGTGGAGGAAGGAAGGAAGTAACAGTTATCTTTAATCATACATGATCTGCAGCATGTCAAAACAAGGGACTATAAACAAGCACAAGTGGCTTATAATAAAAGCAGTTATTAGAGACTTTGTGTAGTGACTAAACCTACCAAACCTTATTTGTGTGACGAGTATCTCACGGGAGCAGATTGTCATAATGATTTGGTGGCTCTACTTGTGTAAGTAGTCTACCTACAGGCGTGCTGTGGGGGACCTACTTTCTTGTGAGCATGTATTTGCTGGGTATGGTATCCTGTTCTACCAAACCGCAAAGGGGTCCCAGTAATACTATCAGACCATTTACTTGCAAAGGGCTTTTTCAATCCTACTTAGAAGTTAGATGAAGGATGAACAGCTCTCATTCAAAAATTTTCAACACTAAGTATTTTGTTTATACCTCTGGAAGAAGCATCGATATTCCGGCAGTGTTCTACATTTATTTCTTTATCATGCAGTGGTTTTATTCCAAAATGCAAATGTTGGCCAGTTCTTGATCTTAGTAAGTCCACCGAATAGCTTATCAGAGCTATTCGTTCCACAGAACTTTGATTTTGGGTCTTATTTTTCTGCCAGATGAAATACAATGACATATTGCAGAATAAAATCTGAAGAGGAACCTCGTCCAGGTTACATAAAAATTCCTGATGTGGCTGATAATATAATGCAATTTTCATTGCCTTTGGTTTTTGTATCTTTCCTTTTGTTTGTTTTAGCTCATTTTCTCCAGATGTAGATTTATCTATTTATAAAATACATAGAAGTAGGTCTTAAAAATGTTTTGTTAAAAAAAGAAGCCAGTGGTGGATGTAAAATTATAGAATGTCCTAAAACAGGCAACAAAACTAAGCTGCCTCCGTTAGGTAAAGAAAATTAACTCCAGAAATAATAAAATGAAGTTCATGAAAACGAAAGACATATTAACTTAAAAGTGAAATGTTTGTGAAGGTTGTTGGCAAATTACAGTCTGTTGCCTTTCCTTCCAATGCCTTTTAAAAGCATTCTCAGGATAATAGTGAAAGACATTCTTCTGCTCATCACTCCTTACCAGAACCTCACTCCGGGGGCCTGGACACCCTCCCACCACCACCACCGCTTACGTGGGCTGTTGTTCTGGTCACTGTGAAAGCCCTTGTTGCCCTTGTGAACCTTCTGGATGGCACTCTGTACCTTGCGTCAGATCTGCTCCCTTCAAAGCACGAAAGAATCTGCTTTGGGAAAACTGCAAGACTGAAAAGGTGGTATAGTCACGAATGTCCTCTCTGGCATCCAGCCCGAAGAGCCTGGAGTTGTTACAGAACTTAGTTGTCTCAGCATGGATTTTCATCAAAGCACATGAGGTGAAATCCTGGGAGTTAATGGGAGTTTTCTCGTCAGTCTCACCCATGGTAGCCTAGTTGAATGCTATGCGCAGTTAAATAAATGCTAAATTAGTACACAAGAGTTCAGGACAGTAAGAGATGCTGTATTTCATTAGTATGGCTGAACGGAAATAGGGCAACAGAATTTTTAAAGTTGTCCAAAGTAGAATTTGGCCAGAAGCCATCTGTGATATGTAATGTTTGTTGTAAGATGAGGCTGAGAGGCAGAAAGGAACTTCTGGGTTTTAGTATTTGCTCATTTGCCGAATAGGAGTATGATCTTCCTGCAGTCTCATAATGCCTATTTTCCTGTTTCTGAAAATGGGATGTTGCTGTCTGCACTCACAGCATTATACTGGAGTTCAGACCTTGGGCTATTCAACAAATGCATCTATGGCTTTTAGCCACAGTGTACTTGTCTTGAGCACTGTAGTTAAACTGCGTATACAGGGCGGAAGGAGAATTTGGTGTATAGAAGGAGTACAACCCGTTAGACTAAGTGTACTAAGAAGGAATCAGGCTGAGCTTGTCAGTGGGACTACCATGAGCAGCGGGAAGAACGAAGCATCTAAAAATCCTCCTCTGTTGGATTCAGACATCTTATGCTGTGCTGCAGCAAGTGATTTCCGCTTATGACTCCAAGTGCCAAATCTTCTGAAGACAGCAAGACAACTACTCTTCTCACCTGAAAAATATCCTACAAAACCAGATATTATGCTTTGCTCTTAAAGCACAACACATGCTAGGAAGGAGGCAAAAGTGGGTATAATGTTCTTGTAATACTGCGGTGAAGTAATTGGAGGATTTATTCAAGGTGTGAAAGAGAGATTTGGATAACTAAACACTGGAGAACTATATCCAGGTCAGTGGACTGCAGAGACGGACTTCCATATGTTCCTTCTGTTTAGTTGTTTTATGAAAATAATTCAACTAATTTATTTAACTTTTGAAACAGGGCGGGAAAGTTCTGCTTCCCTGAGAGTAACGTCATGTCTGGGGAGGAGAGTGCTGTCTTGACTGAAGCGGGATTTGGATGTGAATTCCCTCTGACATGGAAGGAACCTGAATGTGGGGCATCAGCCTCCTGAGGGAGCGTTCCAACTATTAATCCGCACTGATAAAAGGTATAGCTCCTTCCCAGTTTTTGAAAAGGAGATGGCTGATGCTGTGAAGCTGGATCTATTAGGTATGCTCCGAGGACAGCTACTTCAAACGTGCCCTTCAAATGAGATCAGTAGAGAAATGCCTGGTTGGTGGGTAGCAGTGGTGTTTTGAGATCAAAGGAGGCATCAGGTTGCGTCAGCCTCTTAAACTTCAGGTGCATCTCAGTGCAGATAGATATCAGGCTTTTATGTGCGTAGGAAATGTTAATGCCAATACCTGAAGTGTCAGTGGAGTGCTTGGGGGCAGCAGAGGAGGGGTTTTGAGTGCCGGGCCGTCAGGCACTTAGGCATTCATGTGGATCTTGCTCTTTGGTCAGTACTCTAATATGTAAATCATTAGATATCTATTAAATTTTGTTAATCCTATAGAAAATACCCAAAGATATCTGTTCAGCATAGATAGGTGAAATAAGACGGCATTATACTGTTTGCAGAGCTGAATGTTTACTGAGCGTATTGTGCTTTATACCGATTTGACCGGAGAGGCCACTGAATAACATCATCTGCCTTGTGATTCCTTGAAGTCACCTTACTCTTAGAGCATGCAGATTGAGCTGATGATAACGGCTGAAGTTCTCGAGTCAGCCGTGGAGTTTGTATGCCTAGTTGTATCCCTAGGAATAGAGACATCCCAGATAACAAGTATTGTTAGCATGGTGTATTCAGGCAATGTTTTTATATGCAAGGACGACATTACGTTAGACCTGGCTATTAATCAGCTAGAAAGTGAGCAACTGTCTTGGGTTTTCTTTTAAGGTTAGAACTTACTTGAATAGTAATAGCAGTTTTGGGGGACACTGAAGAGGTCGGTCGGTGGTCCTAAAGTTTCTCTGAAGTGAAGATATTTTAATACCTTTTTGAGGAAAAAAAGGTTAAAACTAGAAGCTAATGTTTTATAGTAATTTCTGTTTATTTCTCAGGCTGAAGATAAAAAGGAAACCTCATAGATTCTCTGTGCATTCGCTTTCAGTTTCATTTTGATGTAGATTTAAGCTCCAATCCTAATGTTCTGTGCCTAGAAATTTTAAACAGGAAAGTCAAATTTACCATAACACTATCAATATTTTTTATATCAAGCCTGTATGTCTAATTCTTGTCCTTTAAGAGCTTCCAATTTGTATTGAACTTAAAAAGTGTAAAATGGCTGCTGTCTCAGAAGATGACTTGCCTGTGAATAACAAAGCAAAGCAGTTAGTATATCTTCGTGGTTTTTTTTTTTAGAAGGTAGTTGCAGTGAAATTCATGCACTGTTAAATTTTATCTGAAATATGAAAGGTCGTGTCAGATTCTGCAACCTTGGGGACTAGAATTCCCATTCTGCAGAAAATTGTCCCTCCTCCTCCTATTTTACTCCCTATTCATCTCTTCAGCCTCAGATGGCTATTTTCTCCATGCTGCAGGATGAAATATATCTGACTAATCTCCTAGACCCTTACTTGTCTGTGCGTATATCAGAAATCTCTTTCTTTTTTGGATCGCTAGGCAATTTGAGTCCAGCCAGTAGTCTTGAAAACTGGAAGAGTATAACTGATAAGGTGATAACATCTCAGCTAAAAAAAATAAAACCAAACCAAATCAAAACAAAACAAAAACCTGCTGCTTCCAGGTAATTCGGAACTTTGTTGTGCTCAGGTTGAGGTGAAAGTCCTGTTTGCACAAAGCGCAAGATGGCAGATGGGTGGTCCAGCAACATCTCTGGAGACAAACAGCAAGGGTAGGAGGTAAACCAAGCCAAAGGCCTTGCAGTAGCAAATGGTGCATATGTCAATGTGTCTCCCCAAAAGCACGTTAGGGTTTATGTACCTTGCTACCTCCCCGAAGTGACTGGTTACTCTGACGGGTTTATTTTCAAATGAGAGTTGGTAATGGGGCGCAAGCATCATTTCCACGCGTATAGTAGTAAGAAGTGTGATTGTTATGATTTGTATCTAAATAGACGGTTCTCCTGATTCAGTTCAGTCGAATGTTGCCCTGGGGAGTTGAATCCTGCCACGAAGTTTCTTTGTGATGCTGGACAAGTTATCTAAAACTGAAGATTCAACTACTGGGAACTGTGTGATCTTGTTCTGCTTGACCAGATTGAGGTGTTTGACACATAAAGAGCAGAAGTCCTAAGCACTCAGAAATGCAGCTGGGGACTATAGGAATTTGTATGAAAAGAAGTGTCCCATCGCATACTGAGATGAAAAATGCAGCCCTCGCAGTCTCCAAAGGAGCACCAGAATGAACAGACAAGTTTTCATTGCAAGGCGTAGCACCCTTCTAGGAGCAGCAGTGGTCAATAATGTAGGTCGGTTGTCCCATGGGTATGGCTGTGTTTATGACTTGCTGTGAAAAATTAGTTGCTTTGAATTCATCCACATAAATTCTTGTAGAGGGCTCTCCAGAGAGTACCGTATTGCCGCTTTTCAATAAGACAGTTTGCACAAATCCCCTTTTCTTCCTCCTCCTCTTGCTGGAATTTGCCTGGAGAATTAAGAGCTGTAAAATATTTAAAAATCAATAGAATTTACATGAAAAAATTAACACTACAATGCACTGACAGGGATAACACTGTATTTGCACGAAAAGCAGCTGGGTATGCATATTTGATTTATTCATTCAATAAGTTTGAGAACATGTAAGGTCTGTGATCCTCTTGCATAATTTGTGCTGGTTTATTATTGGAGTTGTCACTCTTACAAGGAAAATTAAATGGCTTGTTTGGAGGCTTGGGATTCAGTGTGGTAAAATGCAGCTACACAATGTTTTATAAATAGTGGCTATAATTAATACAATAGTCCAAGCTTAACTGTTTCTCTGAATTAAAGTTGACAACTGCCTTGTTAGCAAGAGCACAGACGTAGTGAGTGGATTTTACGGGCTGACTTGAAAGACGTTTTTCCATTTTCAAAGTAGCAGTTCCGCAGGAGTTGTGAAACTTTTTAAATGTGAAGCATTTACATTTCAGAGAGCTGTTTTGGGCTGCATAAGTTTGAAATGATGCTTTTCAGCTTCTCCGGTATCACACTGGGTTTCCTGGTGAAGGGAAGCGCTGCTGGGGGAAAACTTAGTTCAAGAAAGAGAACAGCAGAAAGAGAAGCATTTTTGTGTAAGGTGCACTATTTGTTCAGTACAAAATGAGGTTTTATTCTGAAAGGTAACCTTAAAAAGTAGTATCTTACGATTTGATGTTAAGTGCTTTCCAAGGAATTTATGGTGCAGATGAACTCAAGTTCTGGGTTAACACTCCCTCCCGCTTTCCCTACACAACAGGTAGAAGTGTCTGTTGCTTCTTAAGTATAACCATCCAAAGTTAGAGCCAAAGTTTTATGAGTATAAGATTACAAAAATCTGTTGCTCATTTAAATTAAGCTGATCTTGTGGCATCAGTCATCTTAGTTTGGTAAAGACATTGGTTGACAAACAAAATTGGTAAGCCAAAAGCCATGTGACTATTAGTGTATTTACATTAGCATTTTATTTTGGATTAAGAATTTGCTTTTGAAGCAAATCTCCTGATCCTGCCTATTTACTGTGCTTTGCTTTACATTGCAGAGTGGTTTTGGAATATGTAAGCTAAATTCCTTTTGGATGAAACTAAAAATGTGCTGCAGGAGTGCATGTAATGCTCTTCTACTGCTAATGGGTATGTAGTCTACAGGACCAGATGAGACCTGGCTTGAAGCAGCCTCCCTCCCTCCCTTCCCTACTTCCCTACTTCCCTACCCACAGTACATGCATGTAGTGTGAGTAACGTACCTTCAGCATCAACAGTTTCACTCTATAGACCTGATTTTATTGTGCCATGCTACTTCCTAATGTAGACATAGATAGTGCTCAGAGGGAGTTGCCAAAGACATTCATTGATAAACCAGAATCTTGTCTTGTGAGGTAGAAGTCAACTTTCAAGAACAATTGCTACATCAGCAAGTAAATTGCCTATTAGGAACTGCATCTGTGTAGGAAAGCACAGGTGGTGGTGTTTCAATGTCCAAAAAACAAAGTTACGACAGTGAAGAAACCCTTTCAGGAAATGGGGCATCCTCCATAGTCTGATGGACTCATTCTCCTTAGTTTTTGTCTAATCAAACATTAATTTACTTCAGTTATGATGTGGAGGGTGTTCCAGGTGAGTATGTTTGGGAAATGGATGGTAGCTCTTAAAATAAGCCCTGAATGAAACGGTCCATTTCAATAAGCTGCCAAGTAGTTCTTCCCAGAAGATTGGGTTTGGACTTAACACTTGGGGACAGGTGCTTACCTGGCAGACAATGATGTAGATTTGGAGCTGATCCCCCAAACTCATTTATTTTCGTTTTAAAATCCCATGTTCTCTGTGTTCAGGTAACATCTGTGTATCTGCTGAGCATCTATTTGCTTTTTCATAAAGACATTGTTTTTATTTTTTTAAAAAACCAATATATTGCCATTTGTTTTGTGGAAAATCTGATTCAGTGTTTTGGAATAGTTTTTTTGCAAGTGGTAGGTGGAACAAAGAGCCCATTAGGACTGCGCTAAAAATGCTGATGAATGTCAAAGAGAAAGCTAATTGTGGTGCTACAACTAATACAACAAAATGAAAACAGTTTTACCAGGAAGCTTTTTGAGGTTGTAGCGAGCAGTTAGAATACTCTTCCTTTCTGTGTATTCAATGCTACAATAATTTTCTGCCATTGGAGGCAGCAAACGATACCGTTTCAGGGTCCTATCTCTTTCACTGTTGTAAAACCACAATAGTTCAGGTGTAATCAGTGGCGTTTTTCTACATGAGCTTTCATTTAAGCAAGAATGTGAGTGACTTTATCAATAGAGTAGTATTCTTTAAATAGCCGTGTTCCTAATTTAAGAATTATCTGTATTACAACCTTTTTTCCTTAAGTGTTTGTTAAAATTGTCCACTCCAGTTCATTGCAATGAATTATTTTTTTTTCGTGATGTCATAATTATACCGTATTAGTGGCATCTGCTTCACCAAGAGCAGAAGTTCCCATTCTAGTTTTTGTTTGACTTAGTAGTGCTTAGCACTACATAGGAGCCAAGTTTTTCGATCCACCCACTGGACAGAAAATTTTTAAAGTAAAAGCTGATATTTTCTGATTTTTTTGGTAGACTGTATTTCAACTAAATAGGAGAGTTTAACGTATTAATTAAAAAAAAAAAAAAAACAAACAAACACAAAACCAACACCAAAACCAAACCTCAAGCCAAAAACATCGCAAGTCGCTTTAGTAATTTTGCTTTGGTCATCTGTAGCAATAACGTGTAGTTCTGCATGAACAGTATTTTGTAGTGTTTGCTGGTTTCATTAGCTGCTTTCCTCAGGGTTTATTATGATAGGCTCACACTAAATATAACTTAGGTGGAATTCTTAGAATCACAATTTCAATGCTAATTCTTCTGCAGCAGAAGAAACTTCAACAGCCCCAGCCTGTTGCTGAGCTGTCTTTTATCAGTGTCACTGGTTTGGAATTGTGAAAAAATGCCTTGTCCCTTCCCACATACTCTGACATTTAAGTAGGCAGTGACTGTTCACTTAAAAAATGAATCTGCGGGACAGGAATTTCCTGAATGATGGTACTGGAAATCAAATAACTTTTCTTTTTTTTTTTTTTTTCCCCATCCTGCAACGTGAGCAGGAGGAAGTTTTCAGTGGGATCATTCCCCGTTTTTCTCTCTCAAAGTTCACTGTATCTTTGGACTCCCATCTATGCGATCAGGAATATGTGTATCCCAAATCTCTGCATTATGTTTCCAAGGGATCTCGGTTAGCATCTTGGATATCTAGATGTATTTCTACCAGGACAGAAATCGTCTCAAAATTTATAACCATCTTCCAATTTGCAACTTGCTAGATCAAATTAATGAAACACTTTATTAATGGTAAAATCCCTCTGCCCCCATACTACCTGCCTCTTTCCTCCTTCTTCCTCTGTACTAAATCTGCCTTGTTTTGAAAGATGCTTGGTAGATCATCAGAAAGGGAAGGAATGGCTCCTCTTCAGGCAAGCAGTAAAACACAAACACCAAACAACAAACCAAAACAGGAATTGCTTAGTGGAAGCCCCTTTCTGTGGTTGAAGCCCTGACTTTGGAGTCATACTTCGTTAGCACCTTGAGGCATGCTGGTATCCTAGCACAGTGTATCCCCCCCATCGCGTGTTACGGCTTACATCGTTTCACAAAGACTGGGAATAGCAGTGATCTTTCCCAAAGGCCCTGGTGTTTGAAGCAATGAAAACTTTTTGCCCCCTCAGAAAATTCAATAGCCAGGAACCTCACAGTATACGGAATAACTTGTAGCGATATTATTCTAAAACACTGAAAGGAAACAAAGAAGGGGCATATATTATTTTGTTGGCTACCAGAGAAAAGGTTGTCTTTAAAAATATATATGCCTTTTGCATATGCTTTGTGACAGACGTACAGCCTGAAGACTGGCATGTGACAAGGGGAAATCAATAAAAAAATGCATAATGGTATTATAAATATTTATAGAATAGCTAGATTAGTATAATATGACAGGGAGAAGCCAAGAAGGTTTTTAGAATAGCAAATGTGTGCTCTAAAATATATTGGAATTCTCGTGAGTGAGTTAAAATGGGGTAGAAAGGCATTGCATAGGCTGTCAGAGACGTTTGCAACACCTTGATTAAAGTCCTTTCTAAGCAACCATGAGAAAAGTTTCATCAAAGAAGTGCAGCTAAATAAAAGTTGGAAAGCAGAGAAAGGAAAAAACTTTTCAGAAAGGATGAGGTTATTCACTGATGGTCCCAGGGGGACTTGTAGGGACTGTTGATTGATTTGCAGCCTAGGAAAGTAAGGAAATGGTTCTCTGACCATTCTGGCAGAATTAAAATGATCTGGTTTTATCCAAAGACTAGGAATTTTCCAAGTCCACTACAAGATTTTTTTTTAAACTATATTTTTTTTGCATATAACTGGCTGTTGATGTAGTTGTGTGCCTGTTAATACACACGTCTGTAAGTTATGCCTGTAAGACTGCAAGGTTTATAAGCAGCAAATAGGAAAACAAGCAGGTAAGACTGGAGATGAACAAATTTGGTTCCCTAAATGCAAGTAAAAATTTCCTCTAGTCATCTTTCTGTCCTCCTGTCCTGTAGATATTAGGCCTTACAGCATGGCTGATTCCTTTACAAGAGGACTTACACTGTGGAACTTGGCTCCATTCATTCTCTGTGTTGATGTAAACATGAAGAATAAGCTAGAGGTTTTGTATGGAGGAATTTATTCTTTTCTGCTTGTGCTGCAGATGGCTGAGTTCACTCAGTCTGCAAAAGCTGCAAGAAAAGTACATAATGAAAGAGAAAATTATACTAAAAATGGAAGAAACTATGCAAGAAACCAACTTACTTGTTCTGCCTCTAACAAAAGGCCAACAAAAGCTTCTTCAGTGGAGACATCCATATCTGGGGATAAGTTATTTTTGCTGCTGAATGCTTGCTTACAGAATTCTCTTTCCCATTAGTCCAAACAGAGCACAATTTTGTTAATGGTTGGGTCAGGGTGCTAATTATCTTTGTGAAAAATGGATGGGCAGACAGTCCAGGAGATAGATGCTTCCTAATTTGTTAAGGGCTTTTAAAGATAAATGGCCTTGAAGTAGATTTGTTTTCAAACGGATAGCCAGTAGAACGCTCGGAGCAGTGGCACAGTGAGCTCTCATCAGTTTTTTTCAGAGTGATGGATGTTACATATTCTGTCCGTTGACGTGGTCTTTGCCATCAGAAGTCCCAATTTATTAATAGTTTTTAGGGCAATAGTTGTAAATTATTGCAGCCCAATTTTATTACTGTTTTACATCTACCAAGGACTGAGCCCTTTGTGCAGCTTTATATTAACTCAGCGAGCACTATTAAAATATTGACATTTAGGCTCATTTTGGTAGCATTAATCATAGCATTTTATCATGCATTAATTGCAGTGGTTTGAAATTACTTGAATGTTCACTTTTCTAAAAGCAAGAGAAACAATAATTTCCATTTCTCCACTTTTTCAACCCATAGCTGCGGTTAAAAAAAACCCACAACCCAAAACACATTATAAAAATCCTCCTAATTGTGTGGGCTGGGGGCATCTACCTCTTTGCTTCTTTGCAACAACTGAACAAGTAAGAGCCAGCAGCTCTTACAGGCCTCACTGGAAGCTCTTGGAAGTGTCATCTCTGAAAAGCAGCCTCCGAAGTCTTGGTGTGGACACCTACAGCCAGGCCTTGGTTTCAAAAACTTATCTTAAAATATATCAAGAGTCCTCCCGATGTGCAAAAAAAAAAAAAAAAAAAGCTAAAAAGCTACTGTGTTTCTATATGCTGATATTGCTTAAGGGTTTAAAACAGATGCAGAAATGCCTTTTGTTATTCACCAGCAGGAACGGGTGTACAGCATTTGTGTCTATTTGTATTATCATATCAGTGAAAGAACCTGTGATGTTTGCTGGCTCACTTCAGTGGAGGGCACCACTAGATGATTATGTTTAATATAAGGAGTTGGCAGCCTTTCTCACTTAACCATCGTTAGGATATCTGCTGCTGAGGTCCCATTTTGCGAGGCAGCTGGAAATTGGCACTTAGTTTGAATGTATTGTTTTCTGCCTTTCTCTCAAAGTTCAAGGACAAGGCAAAACTGTTCAGACTAAGCAAAGATGAAGTTTTTTCTCACTCTGCTTTGTTTAGTTGGTCCCCTGACCCCTCCTTTATTTTCAAAGTAAATTTATTCCCCTATATATACAGGAATTAAATACAGGTGTGGACCACGTCAGCAAAGATGCAAGTGGAAGACATGTAGGAAGGAATTGGAAAGCACCAGGCAGAAGGCAGCTGTGGTAAACATGTAGACATTTTACTGGAGTAAAAATTATCTAGGTCTTCAGTAGTGTTTCTCTTAAATACTTACAAAGGAAGACAATACTGTTAACTTCTGATTTACAGATAAGGGAACTGAGGCATAGAACGGGTTAGTGGAGAAACCGCAAATCGCTCAAAAGGCAAGATGCAGAATAGTGCAGCCATTCATGATTTTGAAGATTGTCCTCTCCCCACTCCCACCTTAAGATGTTCCTGCACCTTCAGGACTTTCACCATCTGTATTTTCCCTGGTAACATCATATGGCATAAGCCAGAGCATTACCTGTAGCCTTCTGCCTCCTGCTATACTGGATCTGCTCAAAAGCCCCAAAGCCTTTTTAGTCATAGAGGTTTTCTTTTTGCACTTACAGTGACTTGACATGACCAAATAATACTTCATTAACCTGGTTGCCTAAGGATATCAAGCTCCAGGGGAAACTTGTATTCCTATGTGATTGGCAAGATAATTAGGAAGTGAAATAATCCAAACCCCAGCACAAGCAACCATCATAAGATATATGTATTTATTCTTTGAAACCAAAGTGTGCCATATCATAAATCCTTGTATTTTAAGGCTTTTATATTTGTAGGTTTATTATCAACCTTCACAATGGGCATATTGCTAGGGCAGGGGGCTTTAGGAGCCCATTCAGACTGTTGGATCAGTTCAAGCTGCTGGGAAATCTACTGAGATTTTTAGTCTGCGGTATCACCTAGATAACACAGGCTAAAATTCACTTCTGCTTTTACTAGCTTTGATTTTGAGCTCCTTGGACATGGCCTTTCATTCTGTATTTGTAAAGCATCTACCACAATTAGAGCTTCTACGTGATATGAAAACGTAGGCACAGAAGCCACGGATGGTAGCAAGGGTCCTGCATCCACCAGGAGGGTGGAATACTGGACCTAGAGACGGCTTCATATGGAGTCAGCTACAGCCTTCCCTGTTAAGAGAGGCCAGGGCAAAGCTAATATCAGTAAATGCTGCATCCATTCGGCAGCAGCCAGTGGGAGATTAAATAAGAGACCTGTATAGATGCGGGGTCCTGTTGAGCATGGCCTTCGGTGGGTAAAAGTCACTTATAAATTAAATGTTTAGCAAAATCCTACCAAGTAAAAGTCGTCTAATGAAGTTCTGGCAGCTTCTCTATCTGAAAATGATGAAACCTGAGAAGCGAAGAAACTGGTGGAGTTGCTCTGAGGTGGTTGGACTAAAATTAATATGACAAAAGCAAAATAAAGAAAATAAGGGGGGAAAAAAATCAATATTCTCGCTAATAAGAATCAACATTTGTCTTACAGGAAACCTGAAGTTTTGCCTTCTGATTCTGAACCAGCCTTTCGACAAAGGTCATTTTCATTGTCTGTGGAGCAAAGGTAATAATAACTTACATACATCTTCATTTGCTTATTTACTTAGCTGCTACCCAGCTAATGTACTTCATGTCTGTTGAATTGCAATGTGGCAATTTGCTCTTAACTGGAGCAACCTTCTGGTGAGGGTGTGATTCGGCAGAATGTGTCCCTTGTTGCTGAATGCAGCAAATGAGCTGATTATGCAAATTCTGCATCTCTGCATTGCTTACGTCAGTGGGAACTTTATGGACTGATCTGTGTGAGACTGTAGCTTTTCAGAGGCATCTTAGGAATGATCATTGTTTTGCTGACAAAGTGTAGTAGATCAATGGTGCATTTAAGAGTCCGGAAGCGAGCATTGCTTTAAAGGTCATCAGTGAAATGTGTTAATTTTAATCAAAATAAAATGAGCCATGCAGATACTATGTTGTGAAAGCGATGGAAATTTGCGTGCGTGTCAGAAATATGCAAATCAGATTTCACCACTCCTTTGTTGAATATGCACAGTGCTAATCATCATCTCTGGTATGATAGCTGCAGATTTACTGACATTTTGTGCAGATCTATAAATCTTTACAAGCTCGGAGCTATTAGTTCCTCCAGTGCAGATATGTAGTCCTTCAGAAGCTTTCTGACAAACCGCAGGAACTGTCTCTAACTTGTTACCAGGCTGGGAACCTTGCAGAGAGATTCCTCTTAACTGACTGGGGCAGATAGAGCTATTTGATTTCACCATAGGCATAAGGGCTGGCAGGGGGTCGCTGTACGGTTAAAAGGAATTGCAGTAAGGGATGAAGCGGGGAAAGATGTATTCATATCACCTAACTCCAGTAAACCGAAACCAGGTGCCTATATAGGCAGAGAAGTGAGAAAAGGAGGAGAGACTTGCAGGACGATTCCAAGCGTCTGAATGAGCCCTGTACCCCAAACAGGCTCTCTTTCACTTGCAATATCAGCAGGAAACGGCAGCAAGAGATGCTTGGTGGAAGGGCTGCAAGAGTATTCTCTAGATATGATTCTACATGTTTTTTGATTTAAAAAGATGCACTGAAAGACATACTCTGTGTTAAATAATGATGGCAAGGAGGGTAAGTATTTTCATCTTTTCAATACTTTTCCAAGTATTTTCATCATTTCTTTGCGTCACCTTCCCTGTCTTTTGAGGGTTGAGATTAAAAAAGAGTGAGAGCAAACCAGAGGTGCACAGTTTGGCAGTATTTAGGGTCTTGCAGTACCTTGCACGTGTTGCTTTTGTGCTGTGTTCTGTTAATCAGACTTTTTTTGTCTGTCCTTTGGAATTTTAAGTCTTCCTCTTGCAATCAAACCTGTGCAGGGTAGCTCTTGGGGCATGGAGTGCTTCTTACTGTAACACCAATGGGCCCTTAGCTGTAGTGCTTCAGAGAAGGGTTGGGATAAGAAGTTGAATAAAATTGAGTAGACTACAGACTGTCTTGCTTGAAGACAGTCTTAGGTTTCTGTCCTCTGAGCATAACCGTGATGAAAGTAATTACTGGTGCTGTGGATAGTTTTTCAAAGAGTCTGTGGGAATTATAAGCTGAAGTCCTACTTAAGCTAATAAGACTTTTGCTGTTAGGGTACTTTCAGAAATAGATGGATATTTTCTAAGTAAATGACAGAGGAAGGTGGTGACATAGTGAACCCGAAACGTTTTTTTTTTTTCAAAACATCTTGGCTTCGGTAAACCGCAGTGAATCCAGGACAAGCTTTTGGCAACTGACAATCCTAGTGCAGGTGTAGTATCCTTCTGTAGGCGTCAGCGGCCTTGTGCCTCCTGGATCCTGCTTCCGAAGGAGTTTCAGCAGAGACACTGTTGCAGAACTAGGAGAACCTGGGGGTTTTGGTATGTAAACTGAAAGAAGGTCTGTAAGAATGCAACATCCTTAGAAACAGTGCTTGATGACTAGCTGTATATGCTTGAGATCTCATAAAGGAGTGGTGAGAAGGAAACAATGGGTCTGTTGATCCAAAGAATATTGCCAGCTACACAAACTGGGTGGGGAACAACGGAGAAAAAAAATGCAGAAGAAAAAAAAGTTAAAATACTGACCGACATCTCTAAGTTAAAGCAGTCTTGGGTGTTATACCAAGTACTGAATCCTGAGACATGTTATTTTCAAATAGGTTGTGTCCTATCAAAGTAACTTGTTTCATTAGCCCTGTCACTTTAGCATCAAGTGAAAAAGAAGGTGTGATGTGATATGTCCTGAGTTTAAAAAAAAAATAAAAATCACATTGATAAGTGTGGCTATTCTAGGCTAAAATCATCCCAGGTGTAACTCGTCATGACCTCAAGAAAAAGTGGTTGCAGCTAATTAGCCTTTGTCTTATTACAGACTTGCATGAAATCTATTTTTACTGACATACTTTGAAAAGAACTATTTCAATCTGTACAAGTTTGCATGAACTTCCTTCCCTGTGCTTTGTGAAGGACATCGAAATCTGATGTCTTCACTTCCAGGGGACAGCTTTTACCACTCTTACCATACAAGCTGGCTAAGTGACAACAGTGAGGTATTATAAGCTAAAGATGACCGTGATTTTAGTCTATTATATTAATTATTGTAGTAAACCAATCTAGAACACTTTCTTTTTGTATTGATTGTAGTCATATAGTATTAGTGCTCTCCTAAAGGTGGAATGGATGAAATGCTGGAGAAGGAATACTTTGCAAAAGCACAAAGAAGAATAACATGGCAGAAAACACTGGTAGTTCACGGAAGGATTTATTTGGTTGGGTATAGTAGAAAGGGGACAAGCCACATGGCAAAAGAAATTGAAGAGAAGAGACAGTAAAGGGGAACAGGTATGGGAAAAAGGTCTCACGATAAGTGAAGCTGATATAAAGAGACTGAGTATGGGAAGGTGAGGTGGATACAGAGGGTTGGGAATACACTGAGTAATCACAAGGCTGGGAGCAGTCAAATCCATCAAAAGTGCTCTGACTGTAGCTGTTACTGCAGCCATTTTCACTAGTGGAAGCCGTACGGCTTCCCTCACCGTCCTTATCCTAATGGTGGAAAATATGTGGAAGAGACAGGGCCCTGCTTTTTTCAGAGCCGTGTGCTTTTGTGTCTGGGAGGTTCCTGTAAGACTGGATCCAGTAGGGCCTTACCTTAACCCTGTCACGCATCCTAAATTCCTTGTATTTCAGTGATGTTTCTAGCTCCTGTTTTGAATCCTGTTTACCAAAAAGAAAAATGGTAGGAGAAAAAGTTCCAGCTTACGTTAGTCTCTGGTGATGCTTTGCAAATGGTTTCAAATGTAAATATATCTTTAACAGAAATGACTGTGAGTTGAAGGTCTGAAGGCTCTCTCTATGTTATGTTTGAAAAGCACGCAGGCCTCGGTTTTACTGCCTGAAAACAGAAGAGGCTTTTCAGAGAGTAAAAGAAAGTTATTGAGATTTGGATTCTGCACTTCAAAATCTCTTTAATCAGAAATTCAATTACTTACTTATTCCAAGAATTACAGAAATGTCGAGCGATTGCAAGAGCTTGTTTTTTTGGTGTCTCCCTAGTGAAGTACCAGGAAAGGTGAAGAATTATTGCAGTGCTAAGAAATTGCCTGTGTAAAATTTTTTCAAATTCAGGCTCTGAAAATTGCTTCTTGTTTCTGAAAACGTTGCCCTCACAAGCTGTAGTACTCAAATGATCCAGAATTGTCTGCATGTCATCACTTGATGGTAGCATGCTAAATGGCTGTGCATTGTACTTTCCGTGTTGACAACGACAGCTACAAAGAGCAAGAAGTTATGCTCTGCAAAATAACATTATTGTTTCGAGAATCAGAGTAAAATGGCAACATTCCACAGGATTCTGATGAAGTTCCCATCAGTGCTGTATTTCTGGGAATGGCAGGTTTGTTGTTAAATAGCATCTTCGGATTAGCTAGGGGAGAAAGACTATTACAATAGGTTTTTTCCTTTCGGTTCCATTTAACTTCTGGCTGGCTGTTCTTATATCCATGGCTTTACTGATAAATGCAGTTGCAGAATTGAACTATTGGTTAATGCAGTCCTGCTTGGCTGAAGAGGAAGACTATTACACTCGTGCTTTATGGTAAGAAAACATTTGCATGGGTGGTCGTGATGCGTTAGCCACCTTGCCTTCCTCAAAAGGATTGTGATCTTTTTCCGCAAATAAAGCTTTCTGCAAAATCCTTAAATCAAACAGATCAAGTTGAACTACTTTAAATATTAGCCGTTCATGCTATCAAATGTCTCTGGCTGATGTACTAGAATAAACTACCAACATCCTTTTGGAACAGGCTGACTAAATCCCAACTTCTGGGATGCGTATTTAATTATTGGACAAGCGGATGGGAAGGAGACATTATTGTATCAATCTTTTCTGGTTTAAAATCTATGAGACTGGGATGCAAAGATGTCTGTCCTTCAGGAGTATTTCCCTAAATAGTCTTTCATGGACCATTCCTTTCAGTTAAGGAATTTGGGCTCTAGCTATCTCTCCTTATTAAGCTTCTCTAGAGGCATAGTATGTAGGCATTTTATGACACTTCATAGATCTTGACCACAGAGGAACGCCAAAAAGAGGAAAAACTTGTGGCTCACCCTAGAGATTTCAGCATTGTGTTTTTGGCGGTCTTTATACTGAGATAGCAGGAAGCAGACTTCTACAGCAGCAGTGTAATATACCCAAATCCAAACTTGTGTTAGATTGTCTTCATGTAAACGGTATTTTCTTACACTACATCTGTTGTGATTGCTTATCCATAAATTGAGTTTTTCAAGTTTCCATCTCTATCAATAACCATTTTACAACAATCCAAGTGTCTATTGGATTTTAAACAGCATCTTGAATGTGAGGCAACTTTCCCGACAGGGTCAGCCTACTGTTTGGTGAAAATGCTGCTAATGAATGGATTGTTAGCACCTGGAGGTGACTACGAATTACAAAATACCTCCTCTTCCTGAGTAATCAAGTAAGGAAAGGTGCTAATTTGTATCATGGATTTTAGAGTCATCTGTCTTTGAACACCACATGCTTCCTTACATGTTATGTTCCATATGCTTTTGTCTGCAATATAACTGGTGAGTGATATTTTGAAAGTCTTCCATTGAGGTCCAAGAGCTGTGTATAAAGGCAAATAAGATGTAAATACAAGCAGCAGTGCAAAGCTCAGGTAAATATACTCAGGTAACAGATTAGTTGGAACAGTTTGAAGGTCTCATAGCAGAGAAAAGGATATTGTAGTTTGATAACAGGAGGGAAATAACCTGACTCTTCTTGGTGCCATTTTTTCTTATCCTTGATTGATACCTCTTCCTCCATTGTCTTCAGTGGTTGAACTCACCTACACTTCTGGAATTATTGGTATATACAGCCATTCACTTGCCCTCTTGCCTGTCAGCAATGAAGAACTTGCCTTGTTGGCATATGCTGCGCTTTTTTCTCACCTTTTATTTTCATTTCTAGCTGAACTACTTGTAATATATCTCAGATTTGTACTAGACCCAGAATTGGCAGCTGGCATAAAACTTGAGTGAATTTAGAGCAGCTGCTATTAATAAATAGGAAAATGTTCATAAAAATGGTGATTGGGATGTCGCATGGACTTGTATGCTTTATTGCACTTTCCAGCAGGCGTCCAGACTAGTAGTAACTCTTACTGCTGGCCTCAGCTAAACTACTCTGTTCTCCCCTGAGTAATATTAGACTCCTGATAAGTCAACAATGAAGTTCATTTTTACGCATTTGAATCAAAGCAGGAACATAATTTCTAGTTTGTATTTAGTAACTTAAATTTGTTTTTCTGTGCCACTCAATTTAGATTTAAAAAACAATTTTTTACAGTGGTGTGCTTGTTGTTGGACTGCATGCAATGAGTTAATGTCCTTCAACTACAGGAGTGTGAGAGAAGTGATTTCAAGTGTTCTTGAGAGTAGAGGATCTACAATATACTTTAGGAACAGGAAAATTTGGCCCTGTTCAGGGCTGGCTAACACCATGCTTTAAGCTTGAACACTACGTAATATCTAGATCTTAGAACATGCAGTAGTTTGCACTAGCAGGGATTTGGGGAATAAAGTTCTTCTAGACGAAGCTTTGCCCATGACTCAGTGTGTAAGCTTGACCTCTAACAGATTTTCAATGGTGACATGGAGGTTTACATTTGTCTTCATACAACTAAGCTTAAAACTCGAGAGAGATGGTAAAATTCTCCCATTTGTGACACATATATTGTTAGGGCCTTTTTGCTCTGGAATCAGGTCTCTCCAGAAGTAGCCTAGGTGTGTGGACATTTTGAAAAGTAAGTCTCACTGATTTTTGTGGATTTTTAGGTAGTTACAGGCAAAGCTGAGAACAGAGCTAATCTTCCAGACCTTTTGCCCGATTCAAGTTTCCTTACCATAGTAGTAGCTGTGATAGAACTGAGGTCTTCAGATAAAATTTGAGATGTACTAAGCTGCTTTTTTTTTTTTTTTGTGTTGATTTTAATTCTCTGCAAATCCAGCAGCAGGAAATTCTGAGATCTAAGAGGAATTTTTATTTGTTTAATGGATTTGAGATTTTGTTTGAAAAAAAAAAAAAAAAAGAGTAATTAAGATTCCCCTCTGTGATGCTTTGAAAAGCTGAACCCTGCTGAGCTGAAGTTCAGAGTAACAGAACAATAGAGAATTACTTTGAAGTACTAGTGAAAAGCATAACAGATTATTACAGCACAAGAAAAAAAAAAAGGGTTGTTACTACAGTGCTTTTTTGTATTGAGCTGGAATGCAAATCCCGTTAGGGGAGTTCTATTGTCACAAGATTTGCTATATAGAAGCCTTTGATAGCATCATCCTATATATCTTGTTACCATGATGTTTCCCAGAGGATGGTAGAAAGAAGGACCTTTGGGAAATATTGTCAAGAGGATACTTTAGAGCAGCCCAAGCAAAAAGGGAAGCATAAGGCCATAGGAAAAAAAGAAGATTAATAGCTCATTTTGTTAGTGATTTAACAAGAGAAAGGGTCCTGGGAATGAACCCAGAGAGCAGGGGTGAATGCGTGAGGTTAGCGTAAGAAAGACCTGTGACAGAAAAGGGCAGATTCTCAGTCCCATAAAGGGAACACTTGGATTTTCACTGCCTCAGGCTACGCAGTGAGAAGTGTTTAAAAAGATTGTTTCTCTGGGAGTCGCTACAAGGGAAAAGTATTATATTCATAGCTAGAGTTTAGCATGAATCTTCTACTAGGGTGAAGGTGTAAGGTCATGTAAAAGATGGATGATATCTAGGGTTGCTGTTGTCACTGTCTGTGATGGCCTTTGGATCAAACCACTGTTCTATAGTCTTCCTTTTTCTCTTACTCTAGGGTTGCCTTGGGGCAGAGAAACCTTTTTTAAAATTATTTTTTTACTTTTAAATTTTTTTAAAAAACGCCTATGTTGATACAAACACCTCACCATTAATCTTGGTCCAGAGTTTATTTCAAATGGTGACTGATTTTTAAAAGTGGATCTCTTCTTTTTAATTTACTTAAATCTAGTTATGTTTCCAGCTTTTGAATATTAGAAGTTTTTGATTACTTTATTACCATGATTGTAATAATGAGTAACACAGCCAGTGAACAGTTTAACTCTTCTATAATAAGTCAAGACTATGCTAGTATTTATTGGCTACGTGGCTGATGGAGTGTTCACCATCCTCTGTCTTCAGTGCCTGAAGGGACATCAGTTGTTCAAGAACATGGATGTTGGATTGTTGGTTTTCTCATCTAAATGATTTACGTACTGTCCTGGGCTCACTCATATTATCGAGTATTAAAATTGAACTTTAAATTAATGTAAGTCAGAAAATAGTTAACTTTTCTGCTCTGCTCTATTCATTGCCTCTGTTCTTTTGTACAGGTGTGCTGTTTTGTTAGATTATAGCAGTACATAATTATAATACCAAAAATACTATGTGCATTTACATTTGAAAACAGATAGTGGGATATTTTTTTTTTTTATAATGTGTAATTGGTTAGCTATCTTGTCACATGACATACCATAGAAGTTCTAAAATGATTGATGGACTTGTGTCAAAGGTGTCAAAGCTAGCTTTCTCTCTCATCCTTTCTTTTTTTGTTAACTGCCTTCTATAGCGTCACTACTTCTAAGCTTCTTTAATGTATTTTGGTGTTATGTTTTTCAGAATGTTGTCTGTGTGGTATGCATGCACATGTGTTGTGTTTGAGTTTGGGATCATGATGGTGTTTATTCCTAGGCAAAGACCAGAGTTTTTCAAGAGTTACTGGAGATCTGGGCTCCTCACTTTATGTACCTAGTCAGAGACTAGGTACTAAGAGTTTTAGTAAGAAGAAAATAGTTCCTATTGATACCAAGTAAACAGTTAAGTCTGACTTCATGGGGGTTATTCTTATGCTTGACATACCAAAAGTAAGTGATCAGGTACTTTGCTGGATTTGGTATGAACTGCATCTTGTTGGGATGAACCAAAGGAGCTATGTACGGTGTTAATTATATTACCTGAGCATGACAGATTATAAGAAAGATTTGAGGATTTTATGAATTTATTTTAGTTTGTTTCCTCTGTTAATGTATGGGATAGAGCATGGATGTTCAGCTGTTGAACATCCATATTAGTTGAACAATTCCATATTAGAACTTTGGAGTAGGGTTGGGGTTTTTGACTTGTTTATTTCTGTTTGCATCAAAGATTTGCTTATCTAAATGGATGAAGCTCTGTTGAGTTTGATTCAGTTTCACGTATTTACACCATCCAAAAACTTAGCACATAAAAATAGAACACCTTTTCTCTCACAAGTTAACTCTTTATCTAATACACTGAGGGTACATGGTGACATACAGGAGCCTGACTTCAGTTTTATTGACAGTGAATCACATTGGAGCAGAAAGAAAACATTTGTCATAGGTTTTTCATTCCGAAAAATTCCATTGACCTCAGAAATATCAGGGACAACCAATAATTTTTAGAAGTGTTTTATTATCATCTTCCATTGTTGGAAGCTTTATGACTAGGAGCTTGATGTAAAGGCTCTTGATGTCAATATTCCTTCAGTTACTTTGAATTAATTTGGCTCAGACCTTCATAAAAATCTTGCTTTAAAACTGTTTTCACTGAAATAAAGTTTAACATTAACTTAGATGACCTGGATACGGTATTGTTAGCAGCACAAGAATGATGGTTGGTTCAATGTAAGCTGCATTAGCACTGAAGTAATTCGTGCTGTAGAGTATCAATATTATTCTGTTGGAGTTTATTTTTCAAAATCCCAGCTGCTTTGAACTTCAAAGCCTTGCTGTTTGTGTTCAGATCCCAGGCTGTGGCTCCTTGGGACTTCTGTTTCTGGTAACATGAGTTGTTCAGCAGGTAACTAAGTTTTTGCTTATTTCTGAACACACACTTTATTTCAACCTTTGTCATGTTACCTGCATCAAGCACTTTGCTTTAGCTCCTAGCTTCTGGTAGTGCATAGTATTAGCTTGGTGTTTATGAGATTTAATAAGCTATGAATAATTGATAGTCAGGTTAGATTAGATGGTAAAGTCTAGAACGTCACTCTTGAAATGGGTTTCATTTGAAGAGGAATGGAGAAAGAGGGACTGATTAGACTTTGCGAACTTTTGACGTGGCCCCAAGTATTTTGAAGTTAAAGAACTGGAGAGGCTCAGAGTGCATCTAGACTGCTCTGTTGGGTAACATTAGTGGCTAAGAGAGAGCACACATTTGTAATATGCTGTCACACTGACTTAAAATTAATTTGGGGCTATGCCAATTCTACACTTAAACAATAATCTTAAGATTTTTACAAAGGATTTTTAATAAGTTATTTAGCCTATGAAAAGATAGGTTCACCTAGAGCAGGTTAGGTGGGTTTTGAATATCTCCAGTGCAGGAGACTCCACCACCTCTCTGGGCAGCCTGTTCCAGTGCTCTGTTACCCTCAAAGTAAAGAAGTTTTTCCTCATGTTGGGAGGGAATTTCCTGTGTTCCAGCTTGTGCCTGTTGCCCCTTGTCCTGTCACTGGGCACCACTGAAAAGAGTCTGGCCCCATCCTCCTGACACCTGCCCTTTAGATATTTATAAGCATTGATGAGATCCCCTCTCAGTTTTCTTTTCTCCGGGCTAAACAAACCCAGGTCAGCCTTTCCTCATAAGAGAGGTGCTCCAGCCCCTTGATCATCTTTGTAGCCCTCCGCTGGACTCCTTCCACTACTTGCCTGTCTTTCTTGAACTGAGGAGCCCCGAACTGGACATATTACTCCAGATGCGGTTTTACTAGGGCAGAGTAGTGGGGGAGGATGACTTCCCTCGACCTGCTGGCTACACTCTTTTTAATGTGCCTTAGGAGACCGTTGGCTTTCTTGGCCACAAGGGCACATTGCTGGCTCGTGGTCAACTTATCCACCAGAACAACACAGGTCAGTCCCTAACCTGTACTGATGCATGGGCTTATTCCTGGGTGCAGAACCCTACACTTGAACTTCATCAGTTTCCTCTCTGCCCAACTCTCCAGCCTGTCCAGGTCTCACTGCATGGCGGCATAGCCTTCTGGTGTGTCCGCCACTCCTCCTGGTTTTGTATCATCAGCAAACTGGCTGAGGATATACTCTTTACGCTCATTCAGATCATTAATGAATGTGTAATGAATGTGTTGAACAGGTCTGGATGCAGTACTGACCCCTGGGGAACACCGGTAGCTACAGGCCTCCATCTGGACTCTGCACCATTGATCACAACCCTCTGAGGTCTGCCATTCGGCCAGTTCTCAATCCACCTCGCTGTCCTCTCATCTAACCCACACTTTCTAAGCTCACCTATGAGGATGTTATGGGAGGTGGTGTCAAAGCGTTGCTGAAGTCAAGGCAGACAACATCCATTGCTCTCCCCTCATCTACCCACCCAGTCGTGCCATCGTAGAATCCGAAGATCCTTCCATAGATCCTTCCAAAAGAAAGAGACTTTGATGATCTTTTGGTTTTGATTGCCCAATTTGACATCTTAAATGGGCTCTGGCTTTCAGGGGACTCTGACTCTCCCTCTAAAATACATCCCAGCCTTTTCTTTTACCGACCTAGGACTGGGAGAGAATCTGAGCACTGAGTATCTGAGGCATGCAGTCATGCAGCAATTCTTAACAGGTTGGCCTATGTTTCATCTTGATTTAAAACCACTGAAACACTGAATGTTTGAACAGTCCACGTACTGTCTTGACATCTTATCCAAGATAAAGGGAATGAGAATTATACTTTTTATTCCTAGGAGGAAAAATATTAAGTCCCTTACTCTTCAGGCAGTGCATGACAGTGAACAAACCCTTACAAAGCAGCAATGCGGTATATTCTCTCAATCTGTAAAATCTACAAGTTTAGAATTTTCGAGTCAGGAGAGGAATTTTCTAGATAGGTCTACATCAGAGAAGAAACACTGAAATCGTGTCTCTCTAATTTTCGTAGCTATTTTTTCCTATCCCAGTTTGAGTAAATGTTGCTCCTGTTCTTTCCAGATGATAATGAGGCAAATGATGGAATTGGTGTTCCTTTCACAAGGTGTGGAAAATCATGTCCTCTGTGGCAGGTGCTGCATTCAAAGGAGCCTGTGTGGTCATTCAGACTGAGACCTTTTCATGGTAGAAAGATGTGAAGTAATTACAGATCAGGAATATGACTTTTTTTTTTATGAGGTTTCTAGAGAAAGTGATTAATATCAGCAAAATGTCCTCAAGAAGTCACAACATACGATCATTGCCAAATGAGTTGACCTGAGCGTGACACAGATCGTGTGTCAACTCTGTTTAGCTGAGCTATGTAATCATTTTGACAAACAGCAAGGCTGTTATGTGATATCAAAAGGTGTATTTAATTGCATGAAAGGCTTTAGACCATCAGAAGAAGCTTCTGCCAGGAATAGTAGTCTCACCAAGAACCTTGAGCCTGTTGAACTCTCTGAATATCTTACAGAACTGTCTGGTTTGGTTCACACTATTTACCTGCCTGTTTTTCATAGTCAAAGGAAGTTTGTATTTTGGAGACTGGGCTTCTTGGTTTGTTTTTTGAAGTTGGATAAATGTTTCAAAAGTTACGCTGGGAAAGGAGAGTGAGCAAAGACATGGGCAGAGAGAAAGGGAGAGGAATATGCCACAGTACACAGAGCATTACTGTATAATCCATACCTTTTAGGAAATAAGATTAGGTCAGGCAAAGAGGGATTACAACCAATTTTAATTCCTGGGAATATCAACATGTTATGGAAGCAGACTGGTTCTTCCAATTTGTCTATACATTGTCCTTGGTGTAATATAAAAAACCGTGATATTAGATAGTTTGGCCGCAGTCTCCCTTTTGTGAATCTGTCTTTCCCTCTGCTTCCTGAAAGAGAAGACAAAGTGTAAGAGGGTGGATGAGACAGCAAATATCCACTAAGTGTCATGCTGACAAGGTTTCAAATTGCACTTCCCATTTTGCTTAAGTAATAATTCACTGAGTCTGCCAGTTATATCTCGCTTAACTTGGGGACATTTAGCTGGAGTTTCTTATTTTCTTATGTTGGTACCAGTGTTTTCTTCTTAGTCAATGGACAGAGATCTGAGTTGTCTTCTGGGTCTCTACAGAAATGTAGATATATCTGCTAGGTACCTAAAACTGAGGAGGTGGGGAGGGCTGAATAGCAGCCCAAAGGTGAGGTTATTTTCTCTGCTGTTTCCTTGGCCAGTTTATTGCAAAACCAAGAGGCAAGTGAATCTTGTGCCAGCTGGTATCTACAGTTAATCTGCTTTATTTAGTCTCAGTATTATCTGTCTTCTACCTCAAGTCTTTTCAACTAGCCATCTCAAATCTTCTTCTTCTATTTAGCAACGAGGGAAGGATAATGAGGTTAAAACCCTAGAGGCTGCAAACCTGTCATCTCATTTTGAACTTGCCTTGGTTGTCGTTTTCCTTGACCACCTCTTTTTTTTTTTGTAGGCCTCTGCACCTTTGTCATAGAGCAACACTCTCATTAGAACTTTGTAAAACCCAGATACATATTAACAAGGCATCTGAAGTTGACCTTTTGTCTGGCAGGGAGATTGCCGGTTCTCTTGGCAGTGATTTGTGAAGTTTGCTTTCCTCAGTGAATTTAAGATCAGTTTAGTATTTAAGCTTACTTCTAAATCATGCATTTAATTTTATTGCTTTTTCTTTAGATCTATAGATTTGAGTGAGCGTTAATGCATCAGTCGTATTTCATTCAGTGATTATAGTTCTTGGTATCCTTTGTATTCACCTTCTAGAAATGCTTTGGCAGCAGAAATGACTATGCAAAAATGTATAAGAAAGTGTAGAAATAATAAATGCACTATCAATTTGGCTGACGCAGTTCAACATTTTAAGTTTTGTTTGTGACCTACTGTTCATCTATGGCCATTTAAATATACATATGAAGTGTCTTTTTTCAAAATGTGCAGGACAATAGGTAGGCTCTAGTGTTATTAGCTTAATAAATCTTTACTAAAAGAGGTTTCTCTTATATTGCAAGTGCATGCCGCTGCTGTTCTCATTTAGATATTAAAGTTAGAGGTGTGCAAAATTTCTTCAAGTTTGCCGCAAGTCTTTTTTTTGGTTTTGGTTTTTGGTTTTTTTTTTTTTTGGTAAGTGTGCTGTCTTATCCCTTCTGGGACTGCTCAAAATAACATGAATAACTGCACGTTGAACCTTTGTCCCTGCTGATGCAGTAGCATCACATTGTTGAGGGCATTTCTTTATCAAGGGAATGCAGGATGCTGTAGTTGATAACCCACCTCGCTAGACATAAAAGGTTGGGAAAAAAGGATTTTGAGGATGGTTTGGGGCAACAAATTTGATTTACATTTTATGTGTAACGTTTGACTATAGTAAAGAAGTATCCAGCTCGTTTCCAGCTGCAGAAGAATGGCACAATCATTGCCTGCAAACTGAATGCACTGCTAAAAAGAAGCTGTAAAAGATTTTGTTTGGAATGTTCTGGGGGTGTTTTTAAGCCTGATAATCTTCTTATTCCTATGTTCTTTGTGATCCTGTGTTTTATAAAAGAAGAATATCACTATTTTCTTGAATTAGTGTGGTTGGTTGAAGCAACTCAAGCTTAATGATGTGGGTTTTTTTCATTCATAGACACAGTTGTTAAGCCTGTAAAAGAGGAACTTGTGTGGACGTTCTTTTTTCTTACCGAGACTGCAAGACCACTGTAGACATTCAGGTGAGAGGCAGAAGTGCGCGTTACGCACTAGTAGGTAGTGGCTATCAGTGGATCTGGTGATTTCATGCTGAAGTCATCAGAATTACAGAGAATGGTAAGAAATAATGCTGTGATTAGAGACAAAACGACTCTGATACAGGCTGGAGATTTTTTTAGCTTTGGTTTGGGAAACCAAGTACACTTTTCCTCTGTGTGGAGAGGTCAGAAGCCATTTCAGTGTCTGCTCTCTTGGGAGTTGCAGTGATTTCTTTTTCTACGATCACTTAGGAGCTATTGACCTTGCCCCAGGGAATCTAGAAAAAGTAGGATATGAAAGTGGGACACAGACAGATTTGCATCAGCGCAGTGAGTCCTTCCCTGACATCTCTGTGGAAGAATTTTTCTTCTCGGTCCAAATATGGATAAGTGATTCTCTAGCCACGTGTTTCTATAGAAGGTCGCTTAAGAGTTTTTTTCTAGGTCAGGAGGTGTTTCTGGTTCTCACATCATACCTGACTTTCTATTTAGAAACCACTACCAGAATGAGATTGGTGTTTGAAATTGATGTACTGCAAGTACGTCCCCTATCTGTGATATTTCTGAAGTGCTAAATGTTTCCACATCCTGAGGGAAACAGTAGGAAGGAGCATCTGGCACCACAGCCAAGTTTCAGACATATGTGTTCTGAGCAACCAATACTGTGATGACATGAACGTTAAACCACTTCTGGGATATCTTCCAGTTTACTCAGTATTTGAAATACAGTGCTGAAATAAACAAATTGTTCCTGTGTTGATCGGGGACTGAGAAGCAACCATTCATCTACTTGTATTAAAACAACGTTTTTTTCAGGATGTTGTTTTAGTCTATTGGTAATGCTGTGGCACGGGTTTATTGCATTTAGAAAAGGTATTCTGCATCCACACTAGGAACAGCTGAAAGAGAAGGTGAGTAGGAAGACTGACATGCTGTATTTTTCTGGGGAATATATGGCATATCTGGGCATTCTGAGAGAAACATTGAAGTAGTAATATACCCAAACATAAATATGTGTGAGGAATACTTTTTCAAAGTAGCCTGGAGACATGCCATTTAAAACTGGCAAGTTTCATCACCTTCAGTTCTTTGGAAAATCCTACCCAAATCACGTGAAAATATGCGTTCGTCTAACTGAGATTCCCAGACTTTCTTTTCGTCATTTACAAATGAAACTTGGGAAGAGATCCTGTTGCACTAAGATGTGAGTATGCGTACAGAGCAAGTAGTCTTTTTGTGCATGGTGGTTGTTGAGAACTACTCAAGCAATAACGCTTATCATAGTTTATGCTTTCCAGACTAACGTGGAGACTTTGGGTAAGGCAAGAGACCAAAAGCCCTCATCCCTTCATCAGCTGTGAAGGTCGCGTATGGCTATGTGGCAATGCACACCAAATGCTGTTGTCTTCTTTTTTTTTGTATGATTTATTAATGTTTAGAGAGTAAAGATAGATAAAACCTCTTTGAGGCCTCGTTGGCAAAACACTGTAAAGTGTTGAAACCATTGGTTAGCTTTTCTGTGACTTCATTAAATCTTGGCTCAATGCCCTTCTCCTTAAAGTATGATGAACTGTAGGCGATGAGCTGGCATACTAATCTGGATGTCAGTTTGTGTAGGAGAATAAATCACAAACCTACAAGATGGCAGAGTCTTAGGTTGTTACAAAACAGCTCAGGCAGACAACCTCCAAACATCAACACCTTCCCAAGTACCGCTTTCCTTGGATAAATACTCTTTGGAGGACTGCAGTAAAATGAATCCCGAACATTAGGAGCCATTTTTCAATCTCAATTTTTTTTTTATCTGCCAGCTTTCTGTTGGAGTTTAATCTATTAAAGTTCCAAATGGGTGTGAATTCCAGTTCATTGCCCACTGATATTATTTAGGCCATAAGACTTGTGAAATGGATTTTATTGACAGGTTTGAAAGTTAACCCTCTCCTATGCTCCTGTGCAGAGGATAGCTGCTGAAAGTGCAGACTGCCACATTTACCTTGTCAAAATCTCCAATGTAAAATCTTTAGAAATGTGAACAAATATTGGCGTCTTGGGCTGCAAATAAATTACATTTCTTTTGCTCAGAATCTTAATGCTTTTCAGGGGGTTCATGAGAAAGGAGGTAATAAATGCCTGTATAACACCAAGACACTCGTGGAGATGTTTTATATCGTTATCCTTTATGTGCAGCCATAGGCAGTTAAGACAGAAGTCCTGATCCTACACATGTCAACAGTAGTTGTTTCCTTGACTTCAGTCAGAGTTCCAGAAAGGAGAAGAGTTATCCTCTACTGCCTTCACTGCCCTTGCTAATAGACCTCATCGCACTTCAGTGCAGTGGAAGTCTAAGTGAGGGTTGCCCTTCACCAGGAAAAGTAGGGAGAAGTTTCCAATAGGATGAGCTGGCCGTACAGAGTTAATAAGACACTTTCTTCTTTCCCTACCCTCAAAAATGCTATAATGGAAACCAGATATGGACAACTGCTTCAGCTGTTTCACATTCTTTATCTGAAAGTTACATTTTTATAAGTAGCTCATAAAAGAGTAATAAATTCTGATTTGCTAAAAGCCATCTGGTTAATGGATTGCTTCAGAACTATTTATAATAGCAGCTATCTGTGTAATTAACAGTTATAAAACGTACTGCTTGTGCCTATAAGATGCATATTACCATTGTTTATTAACCCTTTGTAAGGGATGTACGGCTGCATTCTGAAGTCCAGGACAGATTTAATATTGCGTTAGCAATTTTAAATACCATTTTTAGCTGTATTGTCTCTCCAGAAATTGTCTCCCTTCATCAATGTGCGCTATTCTGGAAGGCTTACATCTTGGCTTTAAACCTGGTGGTTGATATTATCGCTTGAATCCAGAGCTTGGTGAAGGCAGGTGCAGTGACACAGCCTGAGTTTGGTCAGCCTGAGCAACGTGTTCCTTTCCAGAACGTGTGGGCGTGAACCACACCTTCCATTCCATTGAAAGGACAGACATACTATGAAGAGATCAAGAGAGAGATACAAACGCGTGGCTTTTTGTTCTGGTGTCTGTATTGACTCCAGACGTGCGGGGCCGAGTTTCAGGTAGAGTTTGCCAGACTTTCACCAGGTCTAGCCTCACCCTTCCCGCTTGTTTCGGCGCACGCTTGCAGCTCCTCAGAGACTCGCACGGCAAATGTGATACTATTAGGAAGTACCACAGAGTCACCACTGACTGGTAAGCTGAGTGTGAGGAAGTGTCACGCTGTGTCCTGTTTCAACTGCTCCCATACCTTTAGAAACAGAACGGAAAGGACATAATGGTTCTGAGTGTTTTTATGTCTTTCTCAGTGGTATTCAAACTGCTGTCTAAGAGTGAAATATCAATTCCTTGGGCTGGATCCTCTTTGCGGTGCTCGAAAGTCTCCTTCTACTTGAGACTATTTTCCTAAGTGTTTCTTTAAAAGTCTCCCAAGGATCCAGCAAAATAAAAATGCTTAGCTGATCTTGTGTGAAAAGAAAAAGTCTGCAAGCACACAGCAATTTCAGAGAAGCCGGCAGGAATTTTTAATGTGACTGAAAGTGTCTGAGTGACAAATTAGTAATAAAAATGTCACTAATTAGACTGTAGTAGAATCTTGATAATCAAAACTACTTGGGTGAGACTAAATATATTCAGATGATGGGGAGCCCAGATAATGGGAATCAGCTGAACACAGAAGCAAGCTGGCAACTTGTTACAAAGGGAGGTTTAGAGAGACGGTGGGTGTTTTGAATAAACAAGCACCTAACATAATTTACAGAACATGGTCCAAAAGTGGTAATGAAGGGACAGCTGGATCAAGAATTTTAAATAGTAGGGAGACATCAGCTCCCTTGAAAGGAAGAAGACAGAGGCAGCGCTAGAACTTCTGTTTGTGGTTTTATTGAGACAAGTAAGCCTGGGAAGTCTGGCTTAAACCCTTTGAAATCTGCTCCATTTTACCAAATGGATCCTGTGTGCTTCCAGTCCCCTCTTCTGCCCCCGGCACAAGTTCATGACATGGGATGTCAATAGGAATTGGGTCTGCAGTGGGATAAATTACCTCTTTGAGAGGGTTAGTTTCCTCAGGTAACAGTTTAGCTCTGTGGTAGGAACTGGTGACACACCTTATGGGGAAAGGGAGGAGACACTGGGAGGTTTTCATTATCCTCGAGGCAGCTGGTTTAATAAATGCGGCTTAGTAGAAAATATACTGAAAATGCTAGAAGTTGCCCTTTGCAGGAAGATGAAAGTTTGACAGCGAGGGAACAAGATGTCCGTAGAGGGAAGGAATAATCCAATGTCAGTATCAACTGTTGTGTGAGGAAGAAAAACCTTCACTCTTTGACAGGGGAATGGCTTTTAAGCAGGAGCTTTTTGATTCATTGGTTGCTAAGTTGAACTGACTTACAGGGATGCTATGATCCTTTAAGTCATTCTTTCTCCTGATTTTAAATGCTGCCTTTATGACATTCTTCTCGTCCCCTCTCAGGTGGAATTGTGGGAGAAGTAGTACATTAAGTACCTAGTTTAGTACTTTCATGTGTAGAAACTTATGGTGTGAGGTAAAAGGGCCTTTGGTGATGGTGAGGTGAAAGGGCCAGGGTGAAAAATAACCCTGTAGAACAGGGCTACAGAACATGTAGGATAAAAGGGCTCTGCTATGCATGAAAATAAATTGGCTGAAAATAACCTTATTCTGTTGTTTGTTTTTTTAAAAAAAAATAAATTTTTTTTTCCTTGCTGATCCAGTCTTGTCACAGCATAGCTAGACTAAACGCAAGTGTAATTCCTTTGTCTTTTCCAATTTACTATTGTAATTACTGTAATGTGGTGTTACTGAGCTATCCCTTCTATGTTGCAGTAGGATCATTTGTGGCAATGGCAATCATGAAGCACATTACTGCTACAGAAGCACTGATCTAGCTGTTCTCGAAAATAGCACTTTTCAACACCATTTGATTTGAGGCACCTGCATTAGCTCGCCAGGGGCCCTTCACAGTGAAGGGAGAGGCAGAGGCACCTCCAGAAGGTGACTTGGAGTGCATATGCTAATGTCCTGACCCAACTCACCCTCTTGAGTAGTCTCCTGTCTTGTCCCTCCAATTGCTATGCAGAGATTTTTGGGACGAGTTAGGCAGGATGAATCAGGGTCTGCAAGCCTGTTTAAACCTTTAGTCCCCCTAATACTTCTAAGCCCAGTTTCTTTTCTGCCTGCCTTCCATCTGGGGCATAGAGGCTTGCCAGAGTATCCATTTTCTGACATCCCCTGCTTGCCCTCAGCCTGGTTTCGGACAATACAGGGCCATCCTCTTCTTCATATCCTGCTTCGTAAATAGTTAATATCTGGATATTTCAGGCTTCCCCCTGGAGAACCTTGCATTCACTCACCATGAATTTACTCACAAATTGGTATTACGCTTGAGCAATCAAGGGATGCCACCAGGGGTGGCTGTGACTTCTGCTTAAGGTCAGAACCTCATTTCTTAATTGATAATTGGAGAACAAGATGTGATTCATATTTAAGTGGAATTATCAGGAATGTAGTCAGCTTTTCAATTAGCTAGTAGCTTCTAAATCACTATTTCAATGTGAGGGGTATTTATTGCAATGCATGTGTGTTTTAGTTGCAGCTTTAAGATAATGCTTACACCCTCCCTAAAGAAGCACGGCCTTCCTTCCAAAAATAAACAGGTTTCTCACAGGGAAATCACAAGTGGACTAATTGGGCTTCTATAGTTATCTCACTGCAGTATATGCAACCATAATTTATGCAACCATAATTATTCACAAATTTGTGTCTGCCTTACCTCCATGATGAAGGAAGTGTGTGCAGGAGATTATGTCTGCACCTGGACTAACCCAGTAAAATATTAAATGAGCTTGTCTGATGCTGATAGATGAAAGTCGTTTTACACAGGAAAACCAGCGCTGGCGATTATGAAAGACAGGCTGGTTGAGTTAAGGGCTGATCATGCACAAAGACTGCTGTGAGTTAACGGATCAGATTTACACTTCAGTTCCCTGTTGTACCAGTGTTGCAATTAAAGAATCAGTTGCAGCTTTTTTGGCAGCTGCTTGGGTGACTTCACCAGCTTGTGAGCGGGAACACTTTTATGGGAACGTGGGCAAGTCTAAGCCTGTGCAGGTATTTTACGTAGCACCTCACAATACTGCATTTGTAACAAATGTCTCAGTGAAGGGCATATATTGGACAGCCCAAACACTTTTCCGTATATCGTAGTAGGGAGTGCAGTAATTCCCTAGGAAATTTCTAACTTAAAAAATAATTTATCTGCTTACAAAGTCAGTGGTGCTCTGAGCTAGCCAGTTGCAAGAAACTATGTGCATGTCAATGGTTAGAAATGTACAGTTTCCACCTACATTCTATCTTAGGCCAGTATTGTGGCAGGGTAGCGTGAGGTTTTCTGTGTGCTAGCAATCCTTATCATATCCACATGTGTGGGATATTCTTTTGTTGAGCAGCTTTCTAAAGTGCTTCTTCAGTGGGTCCAAGTAATTTCCATTACTAAGCAGTTTATAGCCACGGGGGATTTCTACGTGTGTATATATATATATATATATATATATATTTAAGCCATCAACAAATAAGAAAACAGGTAAAACTCACACATGAAACAGGAATTACAAGCCGCTCCCCTTTTGATGACCCAAAGTTCCTCCGACCTGGAAATGCTAATAATTTAGATACTACTTGTATTTTGGCTAATGGTTGCTTAATGCCAAAACCAAATTTAAGTAGTGAAAAAGTCACTAGACAATGCACTAAAAGGATTCTTAACATCAAATAAAAGTTGCAACCTGGGGCAGGCTAAAAATAACTAAAATCAAGCGAATGAGCAGGCTGTTAAGGAACCTAGCTAACTTATTTACAGGTACAGGGCTTTTTCCTTAGACGATCATACTATTAGTGGACGCCCGTGCAAAATTAGAAGGAAGCCTGGCAGCATGAGTGTTTTCTGGATAGTGGGTAACACTCTGTGATATGTGTCTGTTACAGAAAATAAGATATCCTCGCAAAGCTGGCTGTCCAGAAACATTGCTGTTGGGCTGAACGGGAAAGCATTTGGTTGTTCTGGTCTCAGCACAGTGCAAAACATTAACTGCAACCTCCTCTTGACCACACAACAGTTGGTGCTTTCGCATAAACTACACCCTCGTGCCCCGAGGGTGGTCAAGGTGCTGTATACTCGCACGAGCAAAGGTGCAGTGTACCTATAGGTGGGAGGGATGTTGCAATTCTTCGTGCCAGCTCATTATTAACTGCTGAGAATTAATAGAATAGCCTGTCTGTTACTTCTACATCCATGGAGAAGGGAAGGCTCCGGGGAGACCTTGTGGTGGCCGTCCAGTACCTGAAGGGGGCCTACAGGAAAGCTGGGGAGGGGCTGTTTGCAAGGGCATGTAGTGATAGGACAAGGGGCAATGGTTTTAAACTAGAGCAGGGTAGGTTTGGATTAAATATTAGGAAGAAGTTCCTTACAATGAGGGTGGTGAGACACTGGAACAGGTCGCCCAGAGAGGTGGTGGAGGCCCCATCCCTGGAGACATTCAAGGCCAGGCTTGACGAGGCTCTGAGCAACCTGATCTAGTTGAAGATGTCCCTGCTTACTGCAGGGGGGTTGGACTAGATGACCTTTAAAGGTCCCTTCCAACCCAACACGTTCTATGATTCTATGTAAAGTTATGTCACGTAAAGGATATGCGATTGTGCTGCCTGTTTTTCTTACAAGATAGGCTTTGAATTGGCTGACCAATTTACACTAATTTGAGAGAGGGACAGAAGTATCAAAAATAATAAGGCGCAGTAAGCTTTGTGAATACAGGTAACTAGTTGAAAGAGTGGGACACATGTTCCTTCTAGTTCCTGACCTAGCTTATCACAGAAATTATAGCATAAACTTACTACTAGGCACCAGAAAACCTACCTTGTGCAAAACGCTAAGATTGCCAGCCCCAGAAAAGAGATTTTGGAAGTTTTGTTAGTTAAGAGAGCTACCAGTGTTGCACAGTTGCCATTTTCCCTCACCACTCTCCTCCATAACAGCTAACTACCAGCCCCCCACCCCCCTTCCTTTTTTTTTCCCCCTCAAATGTGATACATGTTCACAGTAATATTGATGAAAGTAAACAAAACACAGCTGTGATGGCTGACACTGCTTTAAAAAGATGGGCTAAAAATCAATGCGTGCTAAGTGCAAGTGGATAGAAAGAGTGGCAGAAGAAAGGAACTGGGTTTTTTTTAAGCTACAAAGAAGCATTGCTCTCAGTGCGCAGGTAGAACATAATATCTTTCTTTTTATAATGAAGTTTCGTGTAACCTGACTAATGGTAAGAAAAAAACCCTAACAATTATGTGCATGTTCTCTTTAGAAGAAAAAGAAGGAAGAGGCTTCTGTTTCAGAGATGGAGTGGAAAGCTCCCTTTTAAAACCTTTCTAATCTAAAAGAAGACTGACCTATCTTTTCGTGAGTCTTGTCTACACTGATTTTTTTTATGGTCTCTGACCTCATTAGTGGTTGCTGGAAATAATTAAAACCCATAGCAGAAGATCATAATGGAAGGTAGGCCAAAATAATATAATCGAGTACAATAATGTAGGCTTTTAGGTATTGTTGCGTATTATTGTACATTATCTGACTTCTCCACTGTACAAATGGCTTCCTTAACAAAACTGAACCATGTAGTACAAAAAAGGAAAATGGCTTACTCTTTTTCATTCTAATTCTGCGAACAAAAGTGAGAATTAAAGTTAGGGCACAAAGAATGGAGGGCTGAACCCAGTCCTAGCGCAGGAAATACCCTGATATTGTGTGCACTGTTGGGCTCTGTAGTTTAACTAAAACTGAGAATGCCTTCCTAGGCGGGGAGTTTGCTTTTCTTTTTATTTTTTTTAATGAAAAAAAAAAATTTGTATCCATGTGAAATATTGAAAGAAGTATTTTGTTTTAATTTCTTCTACTAGAGAACTATCTAGAAAGCATAGTAGAAAGTATGGAAAGTGCTTACTCTTTGTCTCAGTCTTTTGCACTAGTGTTCATTCAGGCGGTGAAATTTTCTTCAGGGGATCCAGCTGAAATTCCAGGCATCACTAGCAGTTTGGCTATGAAAGAGAAAAATGCTTGTGTGATATCTGAAGAACTCTGTTCAAAGATTTATTAATTGCTTGCATATATAAAAATCAAGCCAACATAATATGATTCTATGCATAATGGAGATCTCTCCTTCGGTGGCCATTTGATGGGCAGGGCCTTAAAATTTGCTATTGCTCACTGGCGTGTCGCAGATGAGACAGTTTTTATAACACATCTGTCCTCTGTTACTTTAAATGTGTTCTAGCACTTTCAATCAGTGGGTGAGTTTGGCATCAGATAGTATGTCGCACTCTCAAAAGCAAGTGAGTTGTGCTCACTTGGGCCCCTCAGAGCCATATAGCAAGAGGGAATGGGACTTTGCCTGGATTTCCTGATGTTCTTGCTTTGAATGAAAAAGGCTTTGTGTGTTCTCCTATAAAACCTCAGATAATAAAACCAAGAGGTAGCAGAAAATCGCTCTTTACTAATTCATTCTACTCTCCTTATAAAAAGCCATCCCCTTAAGCCGTAGATCTCAGGCAAGGCAGTGAATGAGTAGATGCTCCCTGAAGATCGTCTAGTGGAGATCAGTGAGGGACGTGACTTCTGGAGTTGAGTGTTTTGCATTGTTTATGCTGTGTACCTCTCTTTACTCTGACCTTGCTGGCAGCCAAACCTAGAAAGAGCTCTTATCTTTCCTTCTCCTCCTTCAGTCTCCATTGTGAGTCTTCTCCACCTAAAATGATACTAGAGCATTGGGTTTTGAAGACAGCTATATCTGGAAATTTAACTTCTAAAGGAGTCTTGATGTCTGCAAAGTTGCAACTTTGCAATATAGTAATTTTATCAAAGTTATCATGATATTATTACAGATTCCAAACTCAAAACCATAGGAGAACTCATGAATTAAAAACTGGTTTGGATCTTATCCTTTCTCCATAGAGAATAAGTGGAGCTGCTGCAGCATTGTAAATTTTCAGTCAAGAACATTTTTTTTTGTGCTAACTCTCATCTACAGCATTTTGTCTAGAGTGGAAAGAGGATCTGAAAGTATGGTGTAAATCAATCAAATGCTCCTTTTCTCTGGCAACGTAGAAGAGACTTTAGCCAGAGCAGTGAGGAGGGAGGATGCTGGTGTAAATGCAGCTGCTTTTCAAATACGTTGGTTTAGCTTACGTACATTTTATGTATGTAAGTGAATGGTGAATGTAGGTTAAGTGTTATCAGTGAATAGACTGAGACTAAAAAGAATGACAAGACCTAAATTTGCAATTAATATACTCTTTTGAAATAATCCCATGGGTTGAAGGAGAGAAATGGGGGAGGGGAGGGAAGTTGTTGTGTATCTCCTAAAAAGGCCAAAGTGTAGTAGTGCAAGAATGACTATAATATTAATTCTTCCTGCTTATTTTAACAACTGCAGTGACTAGCAGAACATCATATCTGTTGTGCTGATCTTATTTGATTCAGTTTCTTGGTAGCCATATCATTACAGATACACAATTTTGGTAGCAGAGCAAAACATCTTAGTAGTTCTTCACTAACATTATTGAGTGTTGGGGGCTCTTAGTGTTCCTGAAAAAATGAGAGAAATCAGAGCTCAGAAATGGGTGCTTAATATACAGAATATCAAAATGTGCATTCATACATAAATTAACCATATTTTGTGCCAAAGGTGGGACTACGGTCTGTCTACTGGACATACATAAAGTTTGCCACTTACAGCTGTTTTTATCTCCCATCACTTTTTGTGGGCGATCTACATGAGGTTGACTAGGAAATAAAAATTCCACTAATTGCAGTAATACTGGGTTCTCTGTGTTTTCTGTGGCTTAGGGAGGTGATTTATGCCTTTGTGGTTTAAGGAGGCTTAATATCTCGGCAGTGCAGCAGATGTTTGTGTACAGAGTGCCTATTAAAGTTCATGGGAGTTTCCAAACTCATCCTCAGCACATAAATTGATGGAGGAAGTTGTAGAATGTGCTACCCACTCTTTTACTTCTGCTTATGTTGTACTCTTCATGGGTCCGTCTTAATGGCTGTACCAAAGGACTAAATCACAACTAGCTATATAAAAAGCCAATGATGAAGAAGTGAGTAAGTTGATTTAACAGAAATAGAGTGAGTGACTCAGCCAATCTGATTTGTGTAGGAAGCAAGTTTAATGGATCTGGGTTAAAATATTTCTGGCTTCTAGATGTGGTATTAACTCAAAAGGTCAATTCTGCAGCAAATGCAACATAGAAGAGAGGGAGAGAGTATTTTTTAACGTTTCTTGTGTGACAAAAGGCAAGTATGCAGATTCTCATTGTAATACAAGCAAGAGAATAGAGACTTCTTCATCCCAACTCCCACCTTAAATATATGGGCACACTGAATTGGTTATCTGATTCTTCATTGATACCACCCATATGATCTCAGTTTATGAATGGCATAAAAATAACAACATCGGGAAATACGAGCATCTGTGGGAAAGCTATGCAACGCAGCCTACAGCAGCAAACAAAAAGGAGAGCCATTCTCTTTTAGAGCTAGTGCCTAAGGCTTTCAGCTAGACGCTAAATAAGTAAGTAAATCCTACCCAGCAATGTAATAAAGTAAGTGCAGTGATATAAGGAATAATCAGATCAATTCAAACCTCCTAATTTGTGCCAAGTATTATATTTTAACTATAACAATGTGAATATTCATAGTGTTCATAGGAACATAGACAGCACGGCAAAATTAAAGCAAACTTTTACACTCAGACTAGGACAATGCATTTCTTTGTTAATGTCTATTTCCAGGATTAGATGTAGATTCTACAATCCAGATTGCTTGAATGCTTTAATTGTAAACTATTTTCCATCTGTTTCGATTGTCCATAATTTTCTCAGTGGAATCTTCTAAGGTCTTTTGTCACTGCTTGGTGATGTTTTAAAAAAAGATTTGGTCGGAACCATTCAGCGGTATTGGAAATACATAGAGAGTGGGCCACAAAAGGGCTTATTCCTTCTTGTCCCCAGAAGGCAATGTTCTAGGAATTTCTGGTGTGAGGAGAGTTCAAATTTGGCAGTGCTGGGAAGATGTTTCAGAGCGTACAGAGAACAGTGTGATTGGGTTTGGGGAATCGTGCTTTAGCTGAGCTGTATTCCTAAAGAGAGTTTAATCTAAGAATAGTATGTTTTCTACATGCACAATAACCAACATGTCCAGTGCTCTCAATGAAGAATTCATTCCAAACGAACCCGCAGTTCCATCGTAGTGAAGATGAGTGGCAATTTCTTACCTGAAACCGTACATAGGATTGAAATGTGGGAGCACATTGGAGTAACTGCCCTTCTGCCTAATGTCAGGAGCACATGAGGAGGTACCCACTTCTTGGAATTGACTTTGCCATTAATCTTTTGGGTACAAGTGTTGCCAGCATGTAGAGGCTAGGTGCCAAGAAGCAGGGCTTTTTCTAGTCTGCTGTTACAGGTGTTGTTATTGAATGCATTGCGTCTCTGACTGTTCCGAAGATCCAAGTGGATGTATGATACTGAGGCAACCTAAAACTTGGTTTCCTCTTTAGTGTCTTTTGAGGGGACTATCTTGAGGGACTACCAGGGCGTATAAAATTATCAGAGAAGAAGCGGTGGCATAAAGGGTAGAAAACATCAGCAGTGACATCTGGAAAATTATGGAAACTGTTACTCAAGCCAGCATATCTCTCTCTAAGGCACCTCCAATGCACAAAAATGTCTGTCTTTGAGGATCTGGATGTTTTTCTCACAGTAATGGGGACAAAAGCAGAACTCGCACGTTCCTGCTAGTACAGACAGCACCTTACAGCGACCAAGTCCTCATCAACGCTTTTTATCCTCAAGGACAAAAGTAGGTCCAAACATGGAAGAAACGCTCTTCTGGAAAAGCTTGCATCTCAAAGGCTGCCTGCCCTTGGATACAGAGAAACATACGTAATGGTAGGAGCAGAAGGCTGTCTGCAGAAAAGAAACTGGGTCGGAGATTAAAACAGGGTCCATGGGGAATTCACTGGTTGAAGAGCAGCCAGAGCAAACAGGCTGCAAAGCTTCATTTGTGTTGTTAAGCACCCACAGACCTTCCAACGTGAGGGGCCTTGAGAGCTTGAAATGCTGTCGCGTTAGCATGAAGTGGAATCTGTCTGTATGATCCGCACGCATTGGTACCACTAGTTAACAGTAACAGCTGAATCTTTAGCTGACGTCTTATCTTGTTTTATCCAGCTCGCATGTATGTTGTTGCTAAATTATCAGCCTCTGCATTAGTTGTCTTACTGGCTGTCGTGTAATCCTGTTGAAAAGAAAAAAACTGTTTGGAGTACAAACATGCTGACTTCTCATGGTGGGTTAGGAGACACTTCAAGCATGACCACTGTCTTTGGATATATAAGCATATATAGCCTGTTGGAAGCTTTTTCTTCATATTGTTTCGTCCTCCCTCCGCCTCTCCCTGCCCCCCATCAGTAAGAATCCTTGAAAGACAGTACCTGCTATGAAAGTTTGAGTGGTAAGTGTTTTCCCCAGCTACTTCACTGTGTATCTGTCCCTGAATTTCTGCAGCTGGAAGAAGTAAAGACAATAAAGCATATGCTGAAGGTGCAAGTCCCACAGAGAACATTTTCTTCATGCTTTTTTATATATCTGTTACCACGTAAATCAATAAAAACTGATAGTGCTGTATTGTGTTCCTCAGTTTTGAGCAATAAGAAGACTGACTGCCCTGTTTCTCTGCAAGGATTTCTTCAGCTTCAGATGTCAGTGCTTTCTTCCTCCTTTTCCCCTTTCCCATCAGCCTGGCTCAAAATCCATGTCATACAGCAACTTGGGTTAATACATCAAAAAGAAGCCACCCTGTGTTTCATAAAAGTAAGAAACCGAAATCTGCAACGTGCCTATGGGCTTCAGATGTGAAACGCAGGAGAGTGGAAAAAATGCCAGTGTCTGGATCAATAATTTAGGTTGATGATACCTTTAAGAATATCAGTGGATGCTCAGTGCTTTGACAATTGGGGCAGAAGAGCCACATCTTTAAGCACCGTGTATTGGCTTTCACTTAGGAAACTGCAGGTCTCTGCTAGTGTTGATTAGGGAAGATTAGTACCTATCAAGAAATTCTGAATAGCGAGCTTTGGGTTGAGTGTCATTTAAAAAAAAATAATATAGGGACAAGGGGAAGGTTTCATTAGCATTAAGAAAATTATTATAAGCATCCAGTTTTGAGAAAAAGAGCTTTGTTTTAGAGCAGTGCCTCAGCCTCTTCTATAATCGGGCTACATTTGTTTTCTAGTTCCCCACTTACTTCTGCTCCTTTATCAACCTAAGTCCCTCATGAAACTTTCTGTCCCTGCTTTTGTTGCTATTATTATATATCAGGAAATGAATATATGCTTTTAAAACTTTCTGCCTTATTTTAAACTACTTCTCAAGGACCCACAGAAATCCTAATAAATCCTAATCCATCGAAATTGATAATAAATCAGAAGGCAGTTGTGGCTATCTGTATGCTCGTATTGTTTTTTTAAATCAACTGGCAGCTGAATGCTGATTGATTAAACCTTTTGGTGTGGTGGGAGGTCTGTAGTTGGATATGATGCTGTCTTGCAGAGCAAGCATAGCTTTGGCTATTAACAAGCGTTCTTGGTCTGTCGTCTCACACACCTCTCCGCAGGCTTCTCCTTTTCCTCCTTCATGCCCGTTCTGCAAGACTGACGGGAGTCTGATGGCTCCTGGTTTCTGCTCAGGATTTCTGTTGGGGATCTGGTGAAGGCATAGGGATCAGCAGCCCGGAGGGCACGGTAGCACGGAAGTATAATATGATTAATTTGTAGTAAGTGGTATATGTCAATGTTGTGCTGTCAGGGGATGTGCCTTGGGGGTGATGTGTTTTCCTTCTCATCGCTGTGAAGTAAAGATATTAATTGCTGAGGCAGTCTCAAGTATCAGTTTTTCTTCCTCCAGCAGAGCTTCGTACTGCTGTGGAGCTAACTGGCCATGTCTGAAATTTTGTTTTCCCTTACAGCTAAGGATGAATTTGTTGGGCTTTTTGTTCTTAGACGTTTGAGATTTAAGTTTTTCAGGTGAAAGTAAATATACATGGAGGGTAGGCGAGGGTGAGGAGAAAAGCCACATCAGTTACTTCTGAAGCTTGGCTGCCAGTTTTTCCTCAACTGACTAAACTTCAAAAGGAGGTTGCACATTTTTGCCACAGCCTTCTTCCCATACTTTTCAGCACTTTGCAAGGAGATCGTTTTACTAGTAGTCAAAGCAGTAGGCATTTTACTGAGGAAGATAAATCAAACTGGTTGTTCTTTATCTCCCCAGGATTTGTGGGGATTTTCTTTTAGGTTTTTGTTTGTTTGTGTGTTTTTAAAGTGAAGCTAGAAAGCAGCTTGACTGTTGGCTTAGACTGTAGGTCCGGGGAGAAAAAGGCACCACCTTTGCTCCATCGAGCACAATGGATCTGCCGTGCCATTGCTGTGCCATGATCAAAAGGGGAGAAAGGAGCAGGAGCAGCAAGTGAAAAATGACTTTTGGGTTTCCATATAAACTTCTCGCAAAGAGGAGGATCGAGTTTTGAATTGGAGGATTTTCAAAATGGCAAAAAGATCTTCCAGCTTCTATATTTGCCCTTTCTATGGTGTTGGCCTTGAGCAGCTGCATTCCTGGAGCTGCCTGATAACAGCTCAGAGCTGTGCATGGCTGGATCAATAAGGCATATCAAACAAACAGTGTCTGAAACCTGCAAGCCGAAGCACTTTTACCTTTTCTATCTGTATCATGCTTTCTTTTCAGACATGTTCTTTTCCACTGCTGCAGTATGTCATGAAACTTGGGAGCACACAGGGGTTTGTTGAGAGGCGAAGTTAGACCATGTTGTAACAACATGTAAAAGCCTGATGTGAAAACTTATGAGATTTTTCTGAAGAAGAGAATTTACCAGGTATGGCTGGCATAGGAGGGGGTGGGGGTTATAAAAGCAACCTTTACTCTTTTTGTCTTTGTTTGCCCTCCCACATTCCTCCATTTCCAGAAGGGAATAAGGCAAGAGTTACAGTTCTCTGGGTTTGCAGCCTGTTTCACTCTCACGTGTCCTGCGCGAGATGGGAAGGAAGGTGTCAGAGAACAGCCAGAACTTGGTCTGCTTCGGGTAGCTATGGGTTCAGGGACACTGAGGAGGAGGGGAAATAAAAGCCATTTGTCATTCAGATGTTGGGAAGGTGGTAATGAATGGGGTCTATTCCTGATTGTCTAAGGCAAAATCCTACTGAACCTTCATGGGTTCACCTGACAAGCCAAACTACAAATTCTGCATGCAGAGCGCCACGAGATGCATAGTCCTTTGCATATCTGAAGGAGTTAAGAAACGATGAGACTGAATGTGACAGCGGTCCCTGTTATAGATTGTGGCCCAATAATTGACAGGAACCAGTCCAATTAATCAAATTAGTTTATTAAGCAAGCGGCAGTAAGCAAAACAGCGCTGGGCGGCCGGGGAGTCTTTGCTCCGCCAACGGCGCACACCCCCTTCCCGAAAGTAGTTGATTATATATACTCTTCTGGTTCCCGTATATGTGTCAATCCTGGTATATTCTGCGTCTGAGCGACGTGTTGCTAGGGGGTCGGTCTTGTCCCGCCTCCTGATGGTGGTGAGGCTGAAGGCTCCTCATCTTTATCAGTGTCCTTTGGGAGACTCTTTTCAGCTTATCTCACAACTTAGCTCTTCCCTTTGAAGTGTTAAAACACACCAGATGCCTGTGATTTAGGCCTTGAGGTATCAAAGTGCACCAGATAGCACGCTGGATGCCTGCGATTTAAGTATGTGAAGAGTCGAAACAGTGTAAGTTTTCACCAGCCTTTAAGAAAGCCTCATTTGATTAACAAACATGATTCTATTTATTACAGTCCCTCAGTAGCTCTACCTTTCACTTTGAAGATGTGACTAAGCAGGTGTGCAGCTTGCTTTCAGGGTGACCTAGGAATTTGGTTGAAGCAGCCACCACTGCTTTCTTCTGCAGGTGTGGGAGCGTGTGACTGTGGCAGCGCAGTCGGTATATGCGTAGTATGGTATCACTCTAACACAGGAGCAACGCTGAAGCTTCTGTGTCTGACAGGTAGAAACCTAAAGTGTGAAATCAGCAGCTGAACCTCTTCCTCTTCCTGACAGCTGCCTCGAGATACGAGAGAACAAAATGAAAACTGGAATCTGTTCAGCCCCTTCTCCGTGCTGCGTTCGGTGCAGTGCTAATCCTTCACAAGTTTCTGGCCAATAAGGACTTGTTTACGGCACGGTATATACTAAAGTTTGTTTGCGTACCCTTTATTTCAGGGATAATATTACTATGCAACAGTGCATAGTAAATAATAATCTTTCATTTGTTATTAAAATTTAGGATGGTAATTTAAGTGTTTTGAATTGGGTGGAGAAGAACAGGTCAAGGTGTGAAACGACTTCATTGGAAATGACTTTCCAGGCAACACATCTGTAGCAAAGCAGAGAATTATACCTCGGTACTCTTGCTTTCATTCTCATGCTGCAAAAGCAAGCTCATCATTCTTAGTCTTCAGATATTTTTTAACAAGTACGATCTGTCTAGTAGGGCTTTGAGAGAAATGTGTATATTCCCTCTTACGACGGGTTGTGCACAAACACACAACCCAGCTCTGAACAAGCTCTGTTTGCACCCATCTTGTTTGTAATATATTAGATTTTCTTTGTTTCTTACCCTGGTGAAAGGGTGAGAATGAAAATAGGGGCTCTGGTTTACATCTTGACTTTTTTTTATTAATATTTCTTAGTTAGGTGCTGCTCTTACATTTATTGTGACCAGCAAGGTCTGCAAATACTTTGTTTTGCAGAAGTTCACTGGAGATAGTGAAAATTAATGTCTGCATTTTCACTTCTTTGTTTTCCACAAGGCAAAACTCCCTGTTCTCTAAGGGTCTTCTCCCAGCATCAAATGTCATTAGTCTTTTATTTATTGTACTTCTTGATTCAGGGCGTTGCTTAAGCATCCACACTTCTTTAAATATATCTGCCTTGGAATTTATGTACTATAGCTAATGGCAGCATAGCCACATGATGTTTTGTACTAATAGGGCTATTTTTAAAACACTTTCCTGAATGATTTCCTATTATCATCTTCCATTTACCTTTGTCCTGGTTGCAGCCTGTTAATGACTAAGAGAGCTGCTTTGGGTGAAAATTCACTATTAACTTAATTATCTTTTATTTAGGTCCACTGGATTACTGCAATAAATGCTGTTTGGTACGTCAGTTTCTTACCCTGAGTTCTGCATTTGCATTACAGATTGTCTGGTAAAAACGTGCCAAGGTGTGGGGTTTTTTTGTTTGTTCTAAATATCCTGAGTACAGGATTTATGATTGACTGTCAGTCCTTTAGAAATTACAATGTGGAGTTGCAATATTGGTATTAGAGAGAGAAAAGGGCCGTGGTCAGATGGATATTTCTTGCTGAGGTTCACAGCATCACAGAATGGTAGGGGTTGGAAGGGACCTTCAGAGATCATCTTGTCCAACCCCCCTGCCAAAGCAGGTTCACCTAGAGCAGGTTAGGTGGGTTTTGAATATCTCCAGCGAAGGAGACTCCACCACCTCTCTGGACAGCCTGTTCCAGTGCTCTGTTACCCTCAAAGTAAAGAAGTTTTTCCTCATGTTGGGAGGGAATTTTCTGTGTTCCAGCTTGTGCCTGTTACCCCTTGTCCTGTCACTGGGCACCACTGAAAAGAGTCTGGCTCCATCTTCCCTTTAGATATTTATAAGCATTGATGAGATCCCCTCTCAGTTTTCTTTTCTCCAGGCTAAACAGACCAAGGTCTCTCAGCCTTTCCTCATACGAGAGGTGCTCCAGCCCCTTGATCATCTTTGCGGCCCTCTGCTGGACTCTCTCCAGTAGTTCCCTGTCTCTCTTGAACTGGGGAGTCCAGATGTGGCTTCACTAGGGCAGAGCAGTGGGGAAGAATGACCTCCCTCGACTTGCTGGGTGACCTCCCTTGACTTGCTAGCCACACTTTCTTTAATGTACCTTAGGAGACCATTGGCCTTCTTGGCCACAAGGGCACATTGCTGTCTTCCCTACCTCCTGTACTCCTTGTGCATGACCTTTAGCATAGGAGACTTTCATATGTACTGTCATTTTCTGCTGGAATCCCCAAAGGATCTTGTTTAGAAGCCTAATTAAGATTTTGGTGCATAGATGAATGACAGCATAACGCCTTCTTACCTCATGGTTCTGAGCACCAGTGTGTTACGTGTTTATCTCAGCTTTGACCTCTGTAGGCAGATGGTGCACATACTCAGTCTAAAGCTGATAAGAAAGTACCTCAGTTCCATTGTGGAAAAAAACCCACACATACTAATTTTTGGTTTTGTTCGAAGTTCTAAATGCTACACAAAGCCAACTTTCACGTTTTCGTCGAAGTCGTGCCGCTTCGCCTTCCCATCTCAGCAGGAAGAAGTGACTTCCTTGACTTATGCTGTGATTTCTTCTTGCGCTTCTGAGGAGCCTGTGCTCCTCACCTGACTCGTGTGCTCATGTGCTTCAGCCTGAAAGATTGACCCATGACTGAAAGTTGTTGAGAATCGTGTGTTTATTTATCCTCTCATGCAGTTGTCACAGTTGGCAATTTCTTGCTTAAAAGTTAACTTGAAGTAAATTTACTGGGTTGTACTGTCTGTGCCATAGCTTACCTTGTACTCATCGCAAGAGCCGCCTTCATTCAAATCTGCGTTGATGTTCGCGTCCCTGGTTTTCAGTATTAGCTGCAGCTATGAAAAAAGAGTGCATCAGGGCATGCCATGAAATGGCCTCAGAGAGGGCTTTGGAAAAAGAAGCCTATCACTAAGTTCCTAAAACTGTATTTAGGAACTTAGGTACTAACACTCCGCTAACAGCGTAGAATACTCTGTGTCTCTGTTAGGCTTGGGTGCTTCTCAGAGCAATTCTCCTCTGATATTTCTTTCAGGTGTGAAATTAATGTTTATAATCTGATAGTGTTCCTTTAAAACAGTTTTTATTACACCTGCACATATTTTTAGTGTGCAACTCTGAATGTTGCACGACCAACCTTTTTGCTTTTCAAGTGTCTTTTATAAATCATGGCACATTGATATACTGTCACATCAATAAATTAAGTTGAGGGACTAACCTAAACAAATGCCAAAATCATTAGCAGTTAATTAACCTTCTGTACTTCTCTCCAAATTGACTTTGGTTTAATTGACGACGTGGGCTCAGTTCACTTGCTCTGTGCTCATACAAACAAACAAAATGAACATGACACAAAATTGAATGAGCGGGAGGGGAAAGAAGAGAAAGCGAGGAAAAGAGTGGAAAAAACATACGAAGACATCTGCAACACAAAGTACCCGCAGCAAAATATTAACTGTGCGGTTACAACAGCAGAAATGGGACAGGATGGGTGATGGTTAGGACTTTACTGTGCTTCCTTTGTCTCTGGCACTCAGTAAAAAATATCCTGTTGGGTCGGTTGGCAATGGTTTCAGATTGCTAGGGTTTGTTTGTGGTGGTGGTGGTATTTTATTTTATTTAGGGTTGGTTTTTTTTTCAACAAGAGAACCCCCCAGTTTCCTAAACAGGCATGATAGCTCAGAAAATAATACCTGCTGTCTTGTTTCTAAGTTACAGATGGAAAGCGCACTGTTCATCTAAGCTTGTTGAAGAGGATGAAAATGACTTCATGTCACTTCTCTGAAAATGGATTGATCTTAATTTAAGAGGGCATTTGTTTGATGTGTATGGTGAAGTGTGTAATTAGTTGTGCTTGCTTAGGTACTGGAGTATTTTGTGCCCTCCTCCAGGAACCTATGTCAGGTACTTGGTCTATGCTCTGGGCAATGTGTTGGGTTACGGGCCACAGAGGAGTTCTCTATTTACATCCTTCCGAGAAGGCTTCCACAAGGCTCTGTGTGTGTGTGTGCGTGCAAGTGTCACTGGCGTGAATGTTTTTCAGGATCTGGCCTGGATTTGACTTCGTGGTGGTGACGGATTGCTAATGCTTTACTGCATTTCACTCCCCTTTGGAGCTGTGCACCTTTAACTCAGTCCCGCTGCCTCGCATCCTGGAGAAATGTCTGTTGTTTTGGTGACGCTGCAGTGCCCTGCTGGTGGCTGCTCTGTGTGGGTTGCTTTTTGGATTTAGGGATTAAAGTACTTTTTAGGAACATTAAAAGAACCTCAATGACTTTAACCACCCTACTGAATACGTATGATTCAAAAATATTTGTCAGAAACATTGTGGAAAGAGCAAACTTTCACTTGAGAGCTTTTTTTTTTCTTTTTTTTACTTGCTTTACTGCCTCATAAATAAATATTGCTATACTAATGTTCTTCAAATAGTTTAGTGTAAGCTATTACCTTGAATTTTACCACAGTTAATATCAAGTTCCATATACCTAAAATATTAATCAAAATATTTCTGAAACAGCATTTGCTGTTGAAAAGATACTGTGTTGACAATAAATATTGGGTTTTCTGCTTCCAAAGAAAGTTTACATAAATTAAAAGTTTTTTCTCTCTCCTTTTCTCTTCTATATATGTAGGTATATAAACAAAAACTGCAGAACTTGGTTTGGTATTTTTTAGGTTTTTTTTTTGGGGGGGGGGGGTGGGGGGGATGGGGGGGTGGTGTTTGTTTTGTTGTGGGGGTTTTTGTGCTGTGTTTTTTAAGGCAGTCCCTGGAGATTCTAGTAGATTGAAAAGACTTACCTTGCCAAAGAAGGGGATATTTGAATGAAAGTAGTGGATCCCGATACAGATGATAATAAAATACAATATACACTTGTAGATCTACATGAGCTGTGGAAAAGATAATTTCCATTTTCTTTCTTTCACTTTGAAAGTGATTTGTGACTGTTAAACTTGTCTGGGTTATCCTGTTTCTTTTGGAAAGGGTCTTAAGTGAAGTTCTGCTTGATCTAGTTTTGTTAAAAATTATTTAATACATGCATTTTTTTTATTTTCTTCCCATAGATGCTTGTCATAAGTTTAATGAATTGGAAGCTGTGGTGGAAATTGTACATTTAAAAAACACAAGAAATAATATGTTAAAGCTGTATATTTAAACCTGTAGGAAATAGGCTTGTCCAGTGACTATGCTAATAAGAAAAATTTATGTATATGAATGTGCACACAGAGCTTCTCCTGCTTTACTTATTTCCCCTTGCTTCTTCCCTCATCCCCTTTTCTAAGTTGAGCACTCCTTGAGGGAATTTGCTTTGAATGTACTGCAGGGCTGCTGGGAAGTGGATTTGTGTGTTAATTTCAGAAGGGTTTTAAGTTTGCCGATAAGTTCGGGTTTTTTTCCTTCTGTGATGAGATTTACTTTTATTAGTTAATGCTGACTGTGCTGCATTTGGACTGCATTCTCTGTCGCTCTTTATGAGTAGCAAAGTTACAACCGCCATAAATGCAGAGAGCATGGAGGAGGAGGAGGAGGAGGAAGAGGAGGAGATGGAGTAAGCAATTTATTTTCATGTGTTTGGGATTACCACGTAACTCTCAAATGGCAGAGGAAAGTGGAGTTTAATGGTCACCCTTAAGTTAAAGGCGGAAAAAAAAAACAACCAAAAATAAAATTAGTTACTTAGACTTCCTCCGTGTCTGTATTACTGTCATTCTTGGTTCAGACTAATGATTAAATGATGCCTTTTTATTTATTCGTATTTGATTAGTAGGAGAGGGATTTAAATCCATGTATTTTTCTTCTACACTAACAGTAGCTTGGCAAGAGAGATTCAAGGTGAGCTGAATACTAGAGTAGAAAGGGGGATTTGGAGACACCCCTCTGAGAACTGGGAGTACAACAGGGGTTACACTTGGGTAGTTTAAGGCTTGCAACATGTCTGTGTTTGAATGCGGAGGAGGTGGGAACAGATGAATTTGCCTCCACCTCTATCCAGTCACATCCTGCGACTTGGTCCAAATAAACTCTATAGCTTAGCTTCTCAGAAGAAAATGGAAATTTCGGTTAAAGATTGATTCTGGCTGTTTCCCAGTTACCACTGTTTAGCTTTGCACTGAATAGAGACTAACTGTATCCTTTAGTCTGTTTTTTCATTGCTCAGTTTAAATTGAAAAGCAAAGGAAAGTTTCACTAAGAAAATTTAGAAGAGATATTTCTATTTTCTAATCACTTTCAATGTTATAATAGCTTGCTTGGTTTAAAAGTATTTTAGTTGCCCAACTCTCCTGAACTTGAGGTGCAGTATCATTATAATGTGTTTTAAACAATAAAAAGAAATATCTTGATCTGTAATATCTCAAAAATGCTTGTTCTGAAGCAGTGATTTCTGGTGCTTCTTGACTTCTGGCTCATGAGGCCATTTATGTAGCCTAGTTGTGACACCAAATTTAACAGTTCTGCGAGAAAAGCATTTGGTTTGAGTGAATATCGAGTACAAGGAGTATATGCTTGCTGGGAAGACTAGTTAATGTGTGCAGAAGGTGCAGCTGAAGTGACTGATCTCAATTGAACATAAATAACGTAAAAACCTCACTAAAGAAGATACCATGGATGGTAGTAAAGACCACACTTTTATCTTCATATCGTCAAGGGCATAGCAGCTTTTTCATACAGATGATATAGTCCCACAAATAGAGTTGAGATGAAATATATTTTTAATGTGTGTTTTAAGATGATTTGGTGAAAACAGAAATTATGGTTTAGTAGCCTCTTGTACCTTGCTTGCCCTTCTGAATTTTATTAGCGTGGCTTTTCAGGCTTGGCAGGTCTCTTCGAGATATATATTTATGGACTTTTCAGCTGTCTTTTCGCTGTTGGTTTGAGCGTTCTCTCTTTGATAAAATTACTTCGGATTTCGCTGCGAGAACAGGTGGCTCAAAATTGAGGTCTGAAGGCATACAGTATGAACAAACAGTGCATGTGTGGCTCTCCGCGGTGGGATTTTTTTAAATAGCTGTAGCTGTGTGGATTCACATCAGCTGAAGCTGAACCTTTTCTGTTCTAACGGTAAGACACCTCGGACACTTGACACGACTTGTTCATGGGAGAATTACATTTAACACAGCAGTGCTCGCTTTATTATGGGGCTCCGGTCAGGCCGGGGACATGGGCCAAGCTACTATGAACCACGTCACAGGAACATTGAAGGTCCGGTGGTCACCCACAAGGCACACGCTTCTGCTGTTACAGCAATTGCAGTAACAAAATCTAGTTTTGCTTTTAGGGCTGCTTTGCTGTTTGATAGCTTAAAACTTTTAACTGTTTTAAAAACAGGCTAGGCAACTAAACAAAAAGGGAGAATAAAAACATTTTAAAATGACAAAAGTACTAAAAAGACAGGTTTAATGTTGCCACAGAATAGTAAATACAGGAAAAAAACCTAGGTGGAAATTTAACATGCTTTAATACTCCAAGCAACAGGAATATTTCCAGTGTGCTGAATATATTGAACATTTTGAGCAGTGATCCTTTCTTTCTCATTGCACACATTATGTTCTCCTTTTTTTCTTACATTGTGATTGCATTTCCCTACGTTACCACAAACATTTCTTTAAGAAAAATCATGCTTCTTAAAACAGAAGTGTTCAGTATGAAAATAATTTCTGATTTTACTACTAAATGTGTTTTCAAAACAGATTTCCCCAAAACTTGTCTAGATCAAAGGCATATTGCAAGAAATACGTTCCTGTTACGTATACAAAAGCCCACTACTTAAATCCAAGGAAAATAAAATTTTAACATGCAATTCTATCATCTTTTTCAAAAAATATGAAGACAGTCAAAATTCAGTTTTTCAATAAAATCAGTGCCTGTTTGGACTATAATCGCTAACTTGATGTTAGGCTTTATGTGAAGTGAAACCTTTTACAACCTTATTCTTCCCCGACTGTGGTCTGCAGGGTTTTCTTTCCTCCCCTAAAGCTGCTTCCAGCGCGGGTCAGGACATGGGCCAAGCTGCTATAAACCACGTCACAGGAACGTTAAAGGTCGGGTGGTCACCCACAAAGCACACCTCTGCTATTATATTGTGTCTTCCCTGGTTCAGGCTGTGCTTTCAGAGTCTGGGTTTGACTGCTCCCTCCTAAGACGGATGCAGCAGTGAAGCGTCCCGATCCCCAAGCCCGAGCGTTGTCTGCAGGGCTCCGGCTGTGCCTACTTTGCCTGAGCCCACCCCTGGTGTGGCTGCACACCTTCCGCGGGTCATGGACCACTTATTCCCAGGGAAAACTATTGCAGGAGTAAAGCCTGTCACCTCCTGCTCAGCTAGTCAGTGACACTCGCAGGAGGCTGGGTCCGGTCCACAGAAAAGTACATAATTTGGCACCTTTTTTTCTGATGGCAGCAGATCACAGCTCAGGATCTTTGCTGAGCTGGTAAGAGAGAAGATGTCTCGCATGCATAGAGGAACAGAAGGAGATGATGAGTTTCTTCCCCAGAGGTTGTATTTTATTAGGTATTGTACAGACATAAGTAAGAGAGAGACGCTGCATTAGGGACGGGCATTAGCAACCTACAGGTTGCTTCCAGTGGGTATTGTGTGTTTTGTAGATATTATGTTATCCATTTTCTCTCTGCTTTGTCTGTCTTGTTTTTATTACAGTAGTGCCTGGAGGGGGCCTGCAATGTGCCAGTCACTGTACGTGCAAAAACTCCTAGGCCTAGTCCTGTTCATACTAAATTGAAAAAAAAAAAAAAAAAAAAGACTGATGAATGACAAGAGGAAAACATGTAGTAAGGTACCTTGCTTGCCTGGTGCCCCATGGTGCCCTGATGCACTTCTTTAACTACCCTCTGTTCAGAAGCTGAATCTGCTGTGGCTTCTGGTAAGTCCCTGCGCAAGGGCAAATGGGCTGCTACAAACGTGTTGAGGAGAGCTTGGGCTATTGCGGCTGGAAGAAGAAAGCAGGTTCAGCGCAGTTAGATGTTTAGAAAATGGGAAAAGGAAGCAGAGAAACCTGACTACCCTTAATTGACAATTTGCTATGTGTTACTGTTATTAACTACCACCATGGCATGGTGGCATCGACTCTGGTGGCAATGTGAAATAGTAGCTCAGTGTCTCGCTGAAGGAGGAGTGACTCTCTGTGTTTGCGTTCCAAGTTCTTATACTTCTCCCCACAGGAAAACTATGAGTGTGCTTCCGAGAGGCCAGCACAAAATAGAAATGGTTTCTGTTGGTTAAAGAAACACAAAAAACCCAAGTATGCTCTGCCTTGCAGCTTGAAGGGGATTCCTTGATGAGAAGCTATTTTACCTTGCTCCTTCCAGGCAATGACTGGCCACAGTCCGGGAGAAACCCTCTTTGCTCGGAGTTTGCTCAGCGGTTCTGTTTATCTGCATCTTCTCTCTGGCTGCAGGCAGTGCAGGGCACATTCAGGGTTTGCCCCAGTACCCATTTCAGGTCTCTGTATAGCCTTTTCTTACTATAATGTAAACCTGCTTTGTAAAGTGTTCTTTTAACTTTTTTATACTAAATGAGCACCTCTAGTAGTGGTGGTAAGAGCACTGACTTTTCTGTCCCTGGCTTATAACCATTAGGGCACGTCAAGACCTTGTAGGATCTGTTCTTAAGCAGGAAGAACCCTCTTTTCTATCTAAATAAATCACGGCACCGTTGTTCTAGCAGTCCCTGGGCTATGAGTTAGCATTTTTCTAGCCTTGTCATTATTTAAACTACTCCCCTTGTCTTGTCAGCCTTTGTAGTGGAAGGCTAGTTCTTAATTTCTCTGGCAGTTTCTTTGTAAAATGGCTCAATGCTCTAGCAGAAAATGGCTTTTTTGTGTCAGCGGTAACTGAAGGCTAATATTTCAGGCATGAAGGAGTAGAAGGGAGAGACTCCTTGACAGCCGGCTGAAAACCCTCCTGAAAAAACCGTTCTCATCTCAGGGAGACATCAGCCTCTGCAATTTCCAGGCAGTGTGGAAGGAAACACGTTACAGAATCCTAAAGAACCCAAAGCAGGTCAAAAATGGTGCTCCTTAATACCAGCTTCTGGCAGAAATGGCCCAAAAGTGAAGAGCAGAACAAAGAGGCTTTCTGGCGCTTTTTCTGTTCTGGGTGTAACTCAGCTGACACTGCTCCCTAAAAGATGCAATATCCATAACCTGGGATGACTGGACACTAGAGTGACAGAAATTTATGTATGAATTTAGCCCTAAAAGGCCCACTACAAGAATTTAAAGGCACCATTTGGGTAGTTCCCAGCTGTTCTCAGCGGAATCAACGATGAGCCTTACTCCAGAGGTGCTTAACTAGGTGCTGCATGGAGTTCTGTTTGCACTGAATAGCAGTAAACTCTTTAATGTGCGGAAGAGGACCGAGCACTCAGTAAGTAAATGGAAAACTACACGTAATGAATGCTGTTATGCAAGCTGTTACCTCAATAGTAACAGTTTCCAAAGTTTTTTTTGTTTGTTTTTCTTTAAGCAGGTGTATACTAGCAATCTGCTGTTTGATCGTGTTTGCAACCAAACCACTTAGCACAAAAAGTGTGCGTAGCTACCAGCTGTCAAAAATTTCCACGTTCTTACCACGTACCACAAAGCATCTTTGCCCGCTTTTGTTCTTGTCTGCGTCCCAATAATTTACTAATTGCCGTACCTCTGCCTTACAGCGACACCTGCTGCCACGGGCAGGCTTGACAGAAAGCTAGTTCTTCGCTCAAAGGTGTAATTTTCTGCACCCCAATTGATTGGTAGTAGCTTTTCTAGAATACGTTCAAGTTCCCTATCTTTTTCCTGAGTCTGGTGTTATTGCTAGAGAAAGAAAACGCCACTCAGGCCAGCAGTTGGAACACACATGGTGTAAATGAACCGGTTCCTATCTTGATACCCACCCTGCTATTTGTACCACCTATATGATAATTTAATCTCTTTTTATTGAAGCTCCTTTACTCCGCAGGTGTGGTGTGATGCATGGCTTCAGCATGAGGGAGTCTGTTGGTCAGCTTCAGAACAGACATGAAATGCACTGTGAATTACACATCATTCACCATGGCAAATTAAGAAGTATGTTTGGAAATGCACACTTTGGTTTGAATTGAAGTAATTACCTGGCTAAAACCTGGACTTTGCCGAAGTACCGGTATTTGCTAACCATGGTCTTGATCCATTAGTGGGGGGCTTGATTCCAGGCCTGTCTCTGATAACCTCCCTAATTCACATCTGGAACTGTTTGCAGCTTGTACCAGAGGCAGATTTTATCAGATAGGGTGACTTCCCTCTCTTCTGCTCTCCCCCTTTTAAATCTCTGTTAGAGCTTGTTTCTTCCGTGCCCCAACAAGAAATTGATGGGTTAGGGCCAGCCGGAGAAGGTTCAAGGTAACTCCCCAGCGTGAAAGGAGAATGGAGACCAGTGATCCCACTGCTTAAACTGAAAAACAAAAGTTAGGATGAGACTGAGTGCTGGAGGAAAATAACGTCAGTAAAGTACAGATGTGTTTGAATGTGAACTGATTCCCCATTTCTCCCTCCCCACAAGCTGCTTTGGGGCTTGCTCTCTTGGGGCGCGGGCAGTCAACGGCAGAGACTGGATCAAGAGAGATCCTGGGAGGGGGACGCTTGAGTTTTGTTCAGAAAGACATATTTCTGTCAGTTGCAATCTTTTGTTTCTTCAGGCAGATTTCCCAATAGTTTGGTCAAGGATTGAGGAAGAGTAATTGGACCGGACATGCTAACTTTAGTATACGGGCTCACAGGTATGCCACAAATCAAATGAGTTTGTGCAAAAAATTAGCAGAATTGCTGCTGGCTAGGAATTGAAAATATACCAGAAGAGAAACTTTAGTGATATCCTCTTAGATGACAGATTCTGTTAGTTTATAGTTCAGTGAAATATATTTTCCACTGTCAAAATAGATAACTTATTTCAGTAATAGAAGAATAACATTGTTTTTTCCAGCAGGAAAGTAATCCCAGCAGGGATACACATACTGTACCATGCTAATACAATTCTATTTTAATACAAAGTAGAAACTTAATATCATTCCTGAGATGCTACTATTGCATTATCAAAAATGAATTTCAGCAAGAGCAAAATGACTGATGTTCCAAACAATGTTATTAAAGTTTGCAGCAGGTCTCTTACAGACTGCAACAATAATTTAAAGGTTAACTTTAATTATTTGTATTTTTTTTTATTTTTCTGTACAGCCACTTTTAATTATCTCCTTTTATACAGCCATTTCTTTCTTAGCACTCTTATTTTTAACAGAACATTGGTTTGGTGGTTGTCTTTTTTGTTTTAATTTTTTTTTTCCAGTTGCATATTGCATCATTTTATCGTTGAACGGGTGGTGTCATTCCTCTTTAGAAGAGAAGAGACTGGGAATGCCCCGGTGAAATAAGCTGTCTCAGGAAGTAAATATTTCTTTAAGCAGTGCTTGTTACTTTTGTCATGTGCGAGGAAACGTGCCACGCGTGCCTGGGAAGAAAAAAAAGGTATAATTCAATTTCCTCTCTTGTCCCCACTCTTTACTGTCGAAACCCGATGGACACCTCCTTGGGGGCAGGTGGGTGTCTCTTCCCCCTGCAAAAGCTTTCTCTTTGGTTTGTGATGGTGGCGGAGTGTAGGGTCAGCGATGACTTCTCGCTGTGCCCCGTGCCTGCTGCTGGAAGGAGGCAGAGTATTTTGCACCAGGTGGAAGGTAGCGCTCAATTCCCCCCCTCTCCGGTGGCTTGAGAGCCCTTCAGATGGAGAGGGGGATAGCACCGCTGTCCCTGCGGCTCCTCAGGCACAGACCACCCTTCCCAAGGCCTGTTTGCCTCCATCCTGCGCCTGCCCGCGGTGTGATACGGGCTTTGAGAAGCTGCTGGCACAGGAGCGGCTCGGCTCGGCGGTCTCACCCTTGGGAGAGTGACAGGGCAGAGCACGAGGTTATTGCATATCGAGAGAAATAGCCTGACCCCTCCCCTTTTATTCTTGTTTATTTTATGAGAACCTCTCCCCTTTTCTCTGTTTCCTGAACATGTTTGTACAAACCCCCAGGAAGTCAGTGCTCTTCTGGTTACGCTTTCTACTTTGCTCTCACAATTGCCAAATTTTAAGTAAAGTGAAATAATTGCGCCGTTCATAAGGCAGACCCTGAAATTGGAGGCAGTGGACCTAGGGAGCAGTAGTGGGGGGGGACGGAGACAGTAGGTGAAGAGGAGATTAATTTTTTTTGGTGCATGTGGGAGGAGGAGCGAGGCTGACAGAGGGTGTTTGTGTCGCTGTGAGTCGATGAGGTGATGTGTGCATCTGGAAGCTGGAATAGGTGAAACGGCAAAGAGATACCTAGTAGGGATCAAGACAGTGAAGAGAGAAAGAGCAAAGATATCCAGCATTAGGGCTCGAACTGTTATGGGCACCCTGTATTTGGATAGAGCCATAAGTATGGTTTGAATCCTGATACTTGAGGAGCAGAGCTCTGCTCAGCACAGATGGCTTCACTGAAATCAGAGACCTTCTCAGGGGGTGAGATCCAGCTGCGTGCAGGAACCTCTCAAAATGTGGCTTAAAGCAAATACCATTTTATGCTCCTCTGGATAAGCCTTTTAAAACTGTAGGAGTGGGGTTGGCTACAGGAAGAATTAATCACATAAAGGAAATTTTAACCTGCTTCTGTTATTCACAGCTATTGATTTTGGTTTGCTAAAAGAGGAACAACATCAAATGTTTCTGAGACGGGAAAGCTAGCTGTTAAACCAAATTTCTGAAACTCTCTTTTCTCTGCTGGGGGACTATTGATAGGTTGAACTGTGACCTGATAATACCCAGTTTTACCTGTGCACAAGATAAATGAAAGCACCAGGCTCTCTGGTTCTCTCATTTTTTTTTAACCTTAGTTTTGGTTATAAAGATGGCAGTTTGATCATCTTTTCATCTGTCACGGAGAAATCATTGCATCTTTAAGCAAAAAAACCCAATCAAACCCAAATTATAAAATCTATTAAAAGCTTAGTGACTGTTTCAAGCAGGCGGCAGGGCCTTGTGCAGGTTAAGCACAGCAATAGCAGATCTTCTTCTTTGTTGGCTAAACGATGCTTGTTGCTGTTGTGATACAGATGTACCATGTAGCGTCTTGTGAATCAAGGATTTAGAGATGTCGTTCCAGGTCTTCATGACAGCGAGCGTCGCACGTGAAATCAGGGCATTTCTAGTCCTGTTCCTTGCCAGGGAGAACAGGCCCCCAGCGTTGGGTGTTTCACACTGCAGAGAGACAGCTCTCTGCCTTAGGGGCCTAGTCGTGTATTGTCAACTCGAGAGTAAGAGAAATTGCTTGCCTTTCACCAAACCTCTTCAGAGGGAGGATCCTGCTCTAAACATATGTTGCTGAAGTGGGCTGGTTGAACCTGACCTTGAGCGTCTTAGCTAATGCATGACCAACACAGACGTTTGGAAGTAAACTAGTAAAAAGTAGTGAGGAAAGCAATATTTTAGGTGAATTGAGGAAAGTCCTTCCTTACACACACTCATACGTACTGGTGGTGGTGTATTATTTTTTGGGTTTGTTTTGGGTTTTTTGGATTTTGTTCTTCTGATGTTGTTTTTCTGGTTTTGTTTTTGTTTTTGTTTTTGTTTTTAACTCTCTTTAATATTCGACGTGTAAGGCTCTGGTCTGGGAATTCCCCTGTATAGACCAAGGGGAGCTAGCAGAGGACCTGGTCAAGAACGGATGAGCAGAAGGAGACAGAACTGAGTATCTGGGGAAGACAGGATTTTTCTTCTTTTTAAAACAGGGAGATGAGAGCCAGGTGAAAATCCAGACTTCCGTATAAGTCTTGTGCATCAAAGCCCAATAGATAATAATGCTGTAGGCTCCAAGGGCTTATGAAAGATGAAATCCAGATGAAACAAGTAAAAGGGATTTTTTTTTTTTAACATTTTGCCAGCTCTTTGGTAGCAATACTGATTTAAACGAGGCCAAGTGTAGGAGCACGCTACTTTAAATGTCATGTGTACTAATCTAGTATCTCCAGCACATCTGGTTGATAGGGCAGCTTGGGATTGGTGCAGTGACTCAAATCACGTTTGAACATCCTGTCTTCTAATATTTTCTGTTGCTGATAATGAAGTGTTTATCAGGGACAGAGCTTGTAAATTGAATAGAATATTGATATTCTTTTTGGCCAACACTTGGCTGATTTAAATAAAGATATATTAGATATACTTAGGATAATTTTTTCTCCCACCCTCATAAGCTGTGTTTCTATGGAAAATTTAAAAGGGTGATAATTTCCAATTAAGTAACGACATTGAAAAGGAACACTTGCTATAGTAAGATTCACAGCTACTGTATATAGTTCTTTAGGTTTGTTTGTTTGTTTTGTTTGTTGTTTTTTTTCATCGAACCATTTTGAGAACAAAGAGCAGCAAATACAACGTGTAAGGTATTACCATTTGAACAAGACTGCGTCTTGGGGTTTTGCTTGTTTGTTTCACTGGGGGTATGTTCTTAAAGCAGACTTTCAGAATCATCTCAAGTGTGCTAAATCTGGGTTTCATTCATTGCATGCACAGGTTTCAACTACAAGGAGAAAATGGTCCCAAAGAAGAGGCCAATATTTTTGTTCAATAAAGATTAAATGTTTTGGCATGTGATCATGTGATGGAAAAATGTTTCCATATTAGCATTAATTTAAAAGGGGATATAATACAATTAGATCGGAGGTAATTTAAACAAAACAAAGAATTCCTACAGGGTTGCCATGAATTCACTTCTGAACTTCACACTTTAATGTATGTTTAAGTTCAGTCTCACTTCTTCAAAATGAAAATATGGACCAAAATGAGAAGAAAAAGTTCTTTCATTTTGCACTTTTAGGGATATTTATCTTTGTAACACATTGAAATTTAAGGCCTGAAGCAGTAATTCTGTAGCATTTTGATAAAAATCATCTGCAATGTAGTGATCATCTTTGTAACTGGAAATTAGATATGAACAAATCTGCTCCTAAAAGTAGTTTTTGAATAGTCCAGAAGCTTACAGGTTTTCTTAAAACACAGAGCAGTCCAAAATCTGGGGATGGAAGTCCCCACTGAGACACTACTTTTCCATTGACTTTAAGCCTTTTTCCCTTTAGGAGGCCTTAGGGAACTGCCCGTGATGCTGTTTCAGAGGTAGAGGACAAGAGCTGTATCTGCTTAACAGGAAGATCTGTAAGTGGATTACCTTAGAGGAGTTACCTGAGGCCAGCAGGTGAACAGCATCCTCTCAATTGCCTTTCCCATCACGATTTCTTGTGGAAGAACATCAAAACTAAGGTTTTGGCACGTCAGCATTTTCCACGGGAGAGCAAGCTGACTGGAGAGATCTGATGTTTTACTGATGTTACACGGGTTACTAATTCGGTGGCTCTCTAAATAATATCCAAACATCACATTTCACAAAACATGGTATTAAATTATGGACTTCCCCGTATTAAAACTCTTCTGAAAGGCTGGATTTACCTCCAGTAAATTTATCACTTTACAGTTTCAGTCTTCTTTTTGCTGCTACCCCTTGGGTTTTCAGGTTCTCATTAGCTTTGCATAAAACCGCCAGATCATTTAGGCATTGAATGGGGTCCTCATATAGCATGCGCGCAAAGCTTTTGAGTTTGCATCTACTTCTCCTATTTTAGGGATGACTTAGTTATGAACCATCTCAGGAGTTTGGGGAACTAAGGGCATTATATTTCTCAGCTGCACTGTCACCTGGAAAGCTGTGTCATAAGCGCGTATCCTCAGGAGGACCAGAATATAAAATTTTCAGTGAAAATTCTCGGCAAAACGCAGATGGTGGTGGATTTTGTTCTTATCTCAGAGGAAGGAATAAAGGACACCTTGAACACTGATACGGCTTAGTGTTTTTTCCCACGGGCGTGTTGTGGATGATACGCAGGTCGTGCATTATAAGTTCAGCCTCTGATTCTTTTTGCAGCCTTGCTATGAGGAGAGTTGTCACACAGAAGCTTATTCCCCTTGAGAACATACACTCCTTTCTGTTCAGTAAACTCTAGATTGCCTCCTACAAATATTTTTATTTGGAATTGTATCTTAAGGCCCTCTTGTAGCCTCATTAAAGGGAGGTTTTGAAATCAATGTACTTGTTTCTTCATCACTTTTATGAACTGGGAAAATACTGCTATGCCATCTTCATTCATAACCAGACTGCTTGCATATAGACGTGGATGCTTTTTTAAGGGAGAACGGTATTGGTTTTGCATCTGCTCTATGTAAGAGAATTCAGATGAGAAATCAGCATTGAGAATTAAGGCTTCCAGCATGGTTTGTAGTCAATTCTGCCTGTCCAAATAAACTTTCTGTCCAGTGATAATTTAATGTATTGCTTTATCAAGATTACAAAAAACTTTCAGAAAATGATTGCCATTGGTGATTATTTCTTTTGAAAATGTTATCTCCCACCTTTTATACTATTTTTAAAATGCAAATATCATATTTTGTCCTTTATTATGCGTTTTTCTACTCTTTTTTTCATATGAATAACAACAGAAATGTAATGTTTGACAAAAGTATACTGTAGATCTGATCTGTTCTGTCTTGTGTGCTAACTTGTACTAGCTGACCTTCTTTCTTGCCTGTTAGAAAATTTAGCAAAAAGTGCGTGCCCTAGCAAGAATATTATTTCAATTTTAGATTTATTTTGAGTAGCAAGATTTTTGGGATCCGAGATTAGCCCTGGTGCAGGTAGCTAAAAATCTTCTTTTCCTCAAAGGAGCACTACATCGTAATATCAAAATTGCGTTCAGGTTTGTCCATAGAGCTGTATTTGCAAGAGACGCAAATCCACTGCTTCCATGAAAACATTGTGGTTTAAACTGGTACAAACGCCAGTGTGTGTGCACTTGTAGCGATTCCAAATATGAAATAAAGCAGCTAAGATCAAGTCTACTTGACAGCTAATGTGATATTTCCAGTTTCCCGGGGAAACTTCCTCAGTCCAAATGTCCAAATCCGAGACTTAAGAGAAGGGAAAAGACATAAGGGTCAGTCAGATGCAAAGGGGTGAAACTGTCATAAATGAAGTAACGATATTACGTACTCCCAGTGTTTTAGACAAGTAAATCAAGATTGGCACTAGCATAATTTCAGTGTTTTATAGTATTCACTTAATTTGGTATAGTTTCAGATGATGTGCTCATTTCTCATATTAAATTGGTTTATGGTGCCTTTAAAGAATGCCCCATAAAACCTTTTTATTTTTTGTTGTTCAGATGGAATTATTTTTTTTTTTACCATTTCTCCTGATGCTATTTTAATAGTTTACTATTATTATTGTTTGCTTGAAAATCTATTGAAAAGTTTATCTGCTTAGACTAGGGGAAATGATCTATACACAAGATTATGTAGCATGAACATAGGATAGCTGTATATTATCAAGATATTAGAAAATACATTATAAAAAGCAGTTCCACATGCATTAGGAAATTGTATTTGCCATCTTAACTTTTCCTTCTCTGGTTTCTTGTTTGTCCCTCTTTTTGATACTTATTTCCAGACAACTTTTAGACTACTCTTTTGAATAGTTTAAATAATTTTTCAAGAAGGTGTTGGTGCAAGTTTGATTGGTTCAGAAATTTATAGAATTATAGAATTGTTAGGGTTGGAAGGGACCTTAAAGATCATCCAGTTCCAACCCCCCTGCCTTGGGCAGGGACACCTCCCACTAGATCAGGTTGCTCAGAGCGCCGTCCAGCCTGGCCTTAAAAACTTACAGGGATGGGGCTTCCACCACCTCTCTGGGCAACCTGTTCCAGTGTCTCACCACCCTCATGGTGAAGAACTTCTTCCTAACATCCAGTCTGAATTGTCCCATCTCTAGTTCTAATCCATTGCCTCTAGTCCTACTGTTACCTGACATCCCAAAAAGTCCCTCACGAGCTTTCTTGTAGGCCCCCTTAAGATACTGGTAGGCCACTATAAGGTCTCCTCGGATCCTTCTTTTCTCCAGACTGAACAACCCCAACTCTCTCAGTCTGTCCCATTGTAATGTTCCAGTTGTCTTTTAGCAAAATTGGAGTTTCTGACTTGAGTCCTGAACATGAGTTCTGAAATTTCCTTGATGCACAAAAGGTTTTGTTAGCCTATGATATAAAATGGTCGTGTGAAAATCTATTCTGGGCTGCTAAAGAACGATGTGTGTTGTAGTACCATGAGATTTAATATATTTTGTGCTATTTAAAATAAGTGTGTGATTAATTTTCTGATGAGTTGCAGACTACCGCAAATCCAATTTAGGCAAACAAAATTTGGAATATAAATGTGTTAGCGGAAAATATTTAATCATAGACATGAATATGAACTTATCATACTCATTGCTTTACACTTGCAGGTTGGCTTGAATTATTAATGCATATTGTTCAGGGGAGACCGAAGAGACAATAGCACTGGCTCTGGCTGTGATGAGGAACGTAGTCTTGCTGATGGCCAGTAGCAGTAGGAGATTATTTTCCTTCTTTGCCTTGACCCAGCTGATCACCCTTTCCTGCGTGCTGCCCTCCTGCCTGCCCCACGTTCTGCGCGCCGTGGGGTAGGGGGCAGTGATTGCGTGCAGGTTGCTACTGCTGGCAGTGGAGCAGCAACACCAAATCAAAAAAAGAGAGGGATTTTTTTCTCTTTGCAGTTAGATCTTTTGTGCAAATGTGTATGTTTTAATGCTAATAAAGGTGATTTTTTTTTTTTTAATTTTTTTTTTGGGGGGGGGGTGTCAGCTTATTCCATGGAAGAATAGTCAGCTTGCTGCTAAGGTTTGCCTGATAACAACACTGACTGGCAATTAAAATTGCTGGCAGTTGGGGTATTCCATCATGTTTGTAGCTGTTTATCTTCCTTGTGTCAGAAATCAATGTTGCAGCAATGGCAAATATGAAATGAAGAAATAAAAAGTTGCAATCAAAGCTTGAAGTCGGTGCACGTTACACTGAATTATTAAACAATATAATTTAAAACCTTCAGAAATAAAATTGATGTTGAAGCCTCTCCATTTCACTGGATAATCAGGTAATGGAAGCAGAAAAAAGCTAGCTGCACATTCTTTCAGTTACTTTACCTTCAATTATATTTTGATGTATGTGTTTGTTTTAGGTGTAGGACGCTGGTAGACGGGTTATAGTAAAGTTCTGTTGGTGAAGCGCGTTGTACTTATGAAGCAATGAAAAGATGATATTTGAAAGGCAACCTGATGGGATGTATTAGGAAGGGTAGCCAGCGTGGTGTCTGTAGGGGTTTGGCGTTTGAGACGGTGGATCCTTTATCAGCGATCAGGGGTTACATAGCCAGTGTTTGGATGAGAGATTTCAGTTACCAACTGGACGTCCTCTGGGGAAGAGCCTTGCGAATCTGCAGGGAATTCCTGGTGTCAGAGACCAGACTTCAATAAGATGCAAATATATGATTGTAGAGAGCTTGGATGCCTTCTCACTGCGGAAAATACAGGATTTAAGGCACCAGTAGGATCTCCCACTTATGTTTCAGCAGCTTGTTTGGTTTGTGAGGATCTTTGATTTGACAAATTATTCTTTAAATGCACTTAAATAGTTTATCAGGAAAAAAGTCAGGATTAACATTATGCGCTTTAGTGCATTTTTCCTTTTTTTTTTTTTTTTATGTGTGTGCGTGCCTTAATCAGTGTTTTTTGCTGTTACCTGGTAATAATAGATGTGTGCTCAGGGCAAAAAGAAAAGCTGATTAAATGTTACAGTATTGCTTTAGCTGTCATTTGTCAAACAGAGAACAAAAAAAAAAAAAAAAGGAGGAAATGAAAAGAATAAATAAACTTCTCGATTCTTCCCCCGGTGGCATCAAGCCACGTAGCCTTGTCATGAAAAGGTCGCTTAGATTTTAGTCAAAATGATGGCAGCAAGTGCTTTGTTTTATGTTTGGGCACCTTCCTCCTGCTTTTTGCTGTGACACGGCGCGGGGCTGCTCCTGCTTGCTGGGCCCGTTACAGCAACGGGCGTAAGGCAGCGTGCGAGTACCAGAGCTCCCGGGTTTGACAGAATGGGAGAAGAATGACAGGAAAGAGAAGAGAAAATCATAGCCTAAGTGAGGGTTGTAGGAATATTAAATCTAACACCTGACAAGAGATTACTCCAAACCCAGCAGCCTTGAATATGAATCACTGTAATGAACTCTGCGTGGAAGTGTACCTGAAGACAGTCCAGAAACTCAGTCTAGTGAAAACACAGTTGCTCTCCTGCCTCTGACAGCACATTACTCCTACTGTATTTACTGATACTCAGGTTTTTGTGCTAGCGGTTGTGTTTTGTGGTACTTAAGAATTTGTGTTTAAAAGGGTTGCTCTATTCTGTTATTTCTTTTATCCCCCCCCCCCCCCTTTTTTTTTTCCAAAGTGAGCATTGAGATTTTAAATGTTCTAGGATTATTTTTTTTTTTAAGTAAGATTTTGTTTTGATGATTGTGTAACTTAGTTTTTGGCTGAACTTCAGGGGAGGTTTTTGTCTGTGGGAGAAATTATTTAATTTTTCCTTTGTTTCATTTCTGTGTGAACTTTTTAGGAAGTCATGTGACCTGTGTGGCGCTTGCTTGATACTGAGTCAATGCACTGAGAAAAGAATAGTGTTTCCTAATTCATCAGCACCTCGGTTCCTTCCTTATATTCTTATATTTAGCTGTGTAATGAATCCTGGCTCTGTTTAGGTTAGAACTCTGTGACATTTACAGCTCAAAGTGGAGTGATTAAAGAAACACAGCAGTTTTGTAGCAAACACATAATTACCTTACTGGGCATACAGTAGTTTTTCATCTGAGATCCATAATCCAGTCTGTAGGGAAGCAGGCTGCCAGCTCCGGTGTTGGTGATCCTTTTACTTGAGGACTCCTGGGCTTTTGTATGTTCTTTGTGTGATACAGATGGTATAGAAGTTGGGGTAGCTGATGGGCCTTTCTCGGGTACGCAGGCAATTTAAGAATAGCAGGCAGCATTTGTAAAACTAAAACTTGCTTCTGGGCTGGAAGTATGCGCGTAAAATTGCACGTCACCACGGGCAGAAAAAAGAGCGAAAAGGAGGAATCTAGGGTGAAATTCCTAAGAACTGTCTCAACCCTAGAAGGTGCTGAGTACTCCTGCCGAAGGCTGACTGCTCTCTGCTGCTGCTGCTGATTACGGTAGCACGAATGCGCAACTATAACAGCAGCTCAGAAAGCACTTGCGTGTCTCTCGAGTTCCATTTGGAACCACAGAATATCCTGAGAGCAGGTGACGTTCTCCATCATGCTTGTTTAAAGCCCTGTGCACTGATGCAAATTTTAAATAGCGGTGATAAGAGCGAAGCCTTTTCGGTTTTAAAGAAATTAAGGATAGGCCTATTTTAAATGGTTAAAAAGCCTCTTAGCAAGACCAGGGTCCAACAGCCAAGCGGAAAACTATTATGGACGGACAGGTGATTTGCTGAACAGAGCCGCAGATGGACCAGAAGAGGGATGTCTGCGGTGTACTGTGTTTGGTATGTAACAGCAGTTGCATAGTCCTGATAACACAGGGAGAAACACATGGGTGGGAGGGAATAGTTTGAAATGCAAATATATCCCCTTGCTGGCAGTCTGCGGCCGCACAAAGCCATGGATTTGTTAAACATGTTTTTGCAGTTTCTGCAGGACAAGGAGAAAAAGAGAAAGCACATAAATACAGATTATGCGTTTTGTTGCTCGTAACTGATATTTTTTATTAATGCTGAGACAAAAAACGTGTTAGCCAAATGTATCGAGCAAACCGAGCAATTTTCTGCATATCTACCATATATTATCACTTACATATTGCTACCAGCGCTCCAAGTCATTAATTAAGCAGGGTTCTCTTATGTGTAGATTATGCTGGCAGGTTAATTACGGTTACCAGGTTACTGAGTCAATAAATGAATGAGGGAAACATACTGCATACCTAGAAGAAGTTGTGTAAAATTAGAACAGGAACAGAGGGGATACACTAAGGCAGTTTAAGGGGAGATATCATATATTTGAATTTAGGCAAAAACGTGGATTAGTTTCAGGATCTGTTTGAAAAAGTAAAAAAACATATTTTAAATGCTAATTGCAAGGAATAATAGAATAGGAATAATAAAGTTATGGTGTTTTTCCCCCAGGTTTTTGTACTCTGTATATTTTTATGCCCTCATCTTACTCACTCTGCAAGAGTTGCATCTGTTCTGTAGAGTCTTTTCCCTTGCCTGAACTTGCAGGGCTATTGAAGGTGTGATAAAATACTTGATTTCTTCTACAAAAAGCTTCAGGATTAGTTAGCTCGGAGCCAAGACCTTCCTTTTTTGTGTTTGAGATGCTGTTCATATCCTGTCTTGTAGTGACAGGACGTTATTTATATTTCCCAAAAGAGTAAATATAGATATTTATACAGTTATTTATATTTACCAAAATATTAACTATAAATATAGTATAAATTGTTTCCATTATTTTTGTTGTGCTAGAATAAATTTTGTAAAAACACATTCGCTAATAATTAGCCCTAAAATTGACCTCTTAACTACAGTCACTAAAGGGAAATAGTTCGGTGGTTCCTAGCAGAAAAGACACCATTTAAAATGAAGGACGTTACTCAGAAAGTCTTTGGTTTCTCCATTCACATTGCCTATGGGAAACTCAGAGATACCATGGGTTGATAATATGCTCTTGACGTAACTCTTCCTCAGCACAGGTGGAGCTAAGGGGTATTTACTGTTGCCGTAATTTCAAATACTGCTGGACTGATCATAATGCTGCTCCCAGTGCAGTAACTTGGGTAGCAATTATTGGCAGTGGCATTGAGTTCCCCCTTCTCCACTCTTCCACTAAGCAGCACAATGGAACGGTTGATTTTTCGGTTCTCTCTCTGTTCCCTGGTTCACTGAATGGCACTGGAGTGATATCAGAAAGGAATGTGACAGATAGAAAAGGTGGTAATTTGACAGACGGAGCTGTTGATGAGGAGCGGAGCTTAACACGGAATATTCAGGTAGGAGAAATTGTGCTTTGTGGTAACGCCAAGGAGTGCAGGTTCACACACTGAGCTAGCGCTGCGGCGCACTTGCACCCTCGTGCTCCTAGTGTCATCTCTTCTGATAACAAAAGCATGAAACGGTACCTTTGGCCTCTCCAGCTGAGCAAGCTGGCCAAGGGTACAGGTCTCCTCTGCTTCCAGTTGTGCTGGTTGAAAAAAGCTGCTGTTCCCAATTGCACATCACAGAGTCTTTGCTGGAGGTGTTGGTCCTCCTTGACCCATCAGAGCTCAGTGAGCTACTTGGACGACCATTCCTTAGTCTGGCTCATCTCATGGAGGCAGGATTAGCAAAAAGCCTGTAGATAATGTCTATGTTGACTTTGTTCTTTCTGACTTACACCAGCTAGAGACTAGTTCCATGTGCACCACACCCGGCAAATTTGAGGGGTCCCCAATAATGGGACAGAAGAGAAGGTGTGTGCCAGACCTTCTTGTGTTCTGGCTGACCATTTAAGATATTTGTCCCTCCACAAGTCCTGATGTGCATTTTGGTCGCTCTGGAAGGTAACCTGCCTTTCACCCACGTGTGACCATTAACATTTCATCTCTCTGTGTCACTTTTCACCTTTTCATTTGTTTTTTTTAGTCTGTTTAAATTGTAAACTTCTTGGAAGAATGTCTCTCTCTCTTCGCTATGCCGAGCAAAACAAAGCCCCAGCCTTGTTCAGTCCTTCAGTTTCTGCTGAAATAATTAATGAGGTTTTGTGTGAGCTGTTGCAAAGTGCCTAGAGACTGCTAGATTTGCCTACGCAGTTGCCATGCTGCAACTTGGCCAAATTGTTGTTTGTAAAGCAATTTTGTCTCTAATATAAGAGGCACTGTATAAAATCAGTTTCTATTATCTTTTCATAGAGAATTTTCCATCTGAACTGTAAGCTTAGAATTGCTGACTATCTCCTTAAACACTTCCAGACAATAATGATACATGTTCTTCCAGGTAATATATATCATTACTTTTTATCAAGGAAGGCTTTGTTCATAGCTGTAGAAATAATATGATTCACTGGCCTCCAGCCAATGAGTTAATTACCTGCTAGTTACTTAAAGCACCTGGGGCTTTGGTTCATTCCAATATAAGTTATTAGCTTGCCAGTAAAGGATCAGTACCTCATAAATAGTTTCTCTAAATAACTTTACGATGTAGCTGGAGTTAAAATTTTTAAAAATTATTATTTATTTTTATTTATAAGAATAAATATGTGAGGGATAGCTTTAAATTGCAGTGATATAAGGCAACTATTTTGTTTTGAGACATCAGATAGTAACTCCCTATTGAAGACTGGTTTGTTCTGTAATACTTACTCAGTTTGTTTTGTTTGTTTCAGTTACGTGCTTTTAAAATAATAAAATCACCTGGAGTAGTAGACCAGTCTTAACTTGTGGTAAATCCATTGAGATAATTTACAACAGTTAAGGCTCTGGCTGTCTTAAAGTAATTGAGACAGATAATTATCTCTCTTTTTCTGTATCTCATCCCTTCTTTTTTTCCCCAGAAGTCATAAGCCACCTATATGTTCAAAATGTGTGGGAATAGATGTAACAATCACTGTTCTCAGAAGGATAATGCTGGGGCTGTCTTTGGCCAGGGAAGCACCCTTTAGGCAGGTTCTGTACCTGAAGTTAGAAAATAATTTTTCTGCAGCATTCTTACGGTTTTGGTTATAAAGAGTGTCTCAACTGATGAATTGGTTTCGTAGCTCAAGGGGAGAGAAAGGATTCTGTAACCGCCTAGGTCCTAGGCCTTGCTTAGATGCCTTTATATCTGCTAAATAAACCGATGTCCCAGATAGCTAATTTAAGGACAGATATTACACGCTCTTCTTGCAATGGACCATTACTAAATTCTGTGTGAGCTGAACTCCCTGAGAGACCCTAACAAATATGCCCAGGCGAAAGGAATTACATCAATCCAGTTTCAGCTGTAACCTCAAGTGAGAGGAGAAGTTAAAAGCTTCCAGTCAAACCCAGGCTGGGGCAAAGGATGTTCTTCGTGATGTTTATATTCATCAGGATAGGTGAGGAACGTAACAAGAGCCTGAAGCAGTGAATCGCCATTGTATGGTGGCTGGCCAGCTACCATAATTTAGAAATAAGATTTGTCAGGATCAAATCTACTTGACCTTGGCTCGTTCATATTGGTTGGGATGGTGGCTGGAAGGAGTGGGCAAAGTAGGATAAGGAGACAGAGAAGAGCACGGTCTGCACAAGAAGGCTGAGAGAGGTCATGCTTACCACAGTGGGTACGGTAACGCTATGGGCAAGAGGGAAGAGGGGTCACTGGAGCAGGAGCAATGCTAGAAGAGATACAGAGGAGTGCAACGCTAGTTCTCCTGCCCTGCGCATTCTTGCAGCCTGCAGGTAAAAAGCTGCTGCACCCAAAGCTACCTGTGATGAACTGGTAGCTTTTGTGCTGCCCTGATTTCTTCTTTTTTTCCAAAAAGCCTCAGCTGAGGTCGCATGGTACTACGCGGTGGATAGACCCATATAGAACATTCCCTGTGGTAGGAGTTGAGCAGCCAAATAAGAAAGAATGCCTTAAAGATGAGAGCAGATATAGAGATGAACTTTGTTGTCCCAGTTTGTACAGGCTGGCTGAGTTGAAGGCTAAGCTAGGGGGAGAGGCGGATTGCCCACCTAATGAGTGCGAAGAGGAAAAATGTACGTTTGTGTCACTGCTGAGAGGTGGTTCTGACTGAGAAATAAACACCAAAGCAAAGAGGCTTTAGCTGAAAATTGGATTCTCGGCAGCAGGAAGTGCCTGATCTGATTGTTTATATCTTTTTTCCAAAACTTGGTCAGGCTGTTCCTTTTCTTTGTCTCTCCTCTTTTTTCCTTTCCCCTCCTCCCCCCAATCCTATTGACTTTCAGCCCTCTCCAGTCGGTCTCTCTTTGCCCACAGACCTGGAAGGAACACTCTGCTCTAGTGTAGAAGTGACAACTTCTTTTATCTTGCATGCTGCGGTTATCTGACTCATGCATCTCAGAGCAAAACTGATAAAGACTGCTAAGACAAGATGGTCATTTTCAATCTTTAATACAGCCTATCATATTCTAAAAATCTCATGAAAGAACTGTGTGTTAGTTAAATGATGATTAATAGGGATGGTTATAATAAAATACCAATTTATATCTGATTTTGTGATAACAGTGTTAGTCTTTTTTCTCCGACTAAAGTCTGTATAAACAAAGGAATCAAAAGAGAACAGCATGTCTGTGCTTGTTTAAATCAATTGAAATTAGCGACATTGTGGCCTTTGCGGTCCCCAAGTTATGTGGAAGCACTGACAATTATTGTGGTTTTGTTCCTTTTGTACCAGGATAGGTCAAGATTTAAAACCAAGACCTAACCCACCTGCTTTATATCAGATGATTCAAACAGTCTGTGGAACAGTACAGAAACTGTAGTAGAGTTATCATTTTTGTGTCATGGGGCGGGGGGAAGAGAAAACAGATATTCTCATGCCTCACTGTGTTGGGGTTTTTTTTTTTTCTCTCCCAGTTTTTTTATGCATCTCATTATAGAGCCACCATTGTGAACTTTTTGGCTGGCTGAGAAGATTGCTAGGTTTAAGGTGCAAGTTCCCACTTGTTCAGACGAGTACCTGCCCATATGTGTAGGGTGGACTCTTTTCAGGTTTTGAATACTTGCTCCCCGTGTAGTTTAAGCTGACTGGCCAGTAGGTTAGGATGGATAGAAATAAGCTATTTGGAAAGCACAGTGACACAGTCAGATGAAGATTGGCACTAGTCTGATAAAAACAGTTCAAATGTCTGTATAGAAAAACAAGGGAAGTAGTCAAGTATAGGAAGCTAAAAGCCATATGCAATCTCTAGTTTATTCCCTATACTGCAATGAACACTTGAGTTCACACAGAAATGTCAGTAATGGAGTAACTGGTTGTGGTGTTTGGTTTATAATGCCAATACGCTGATGTTCTGTTTCTTCACTTGCAGCTGCGCTGAGAGCTTGTGCTGACGGAGGTGCCAATCGTCTCTATCACTTCACAGAAGGAAGCCAGGACAGGTACGGTAACAATACACTCGAAGTCATTGAAATCATCTCTTCTTAATGAAAGTAAAGTATGGAGGAACAAGATCTGTTCAGTTACTGAAGTAGCTGCCTGCTCTGTGCATGGTATTTAATGAACTGTGGCAGGTATGATGATGTATTATTCATGTTACCTTTAGTTTTTATTCCCAGCTACAATTTTTAAAAACACACAGGTAGCCTGAAATACCTTTTTTTTTTCCTTTAAGCGCGCTGGTCTTTTTTGCTCTTGAAAGCTTTGCTCTCGGTCTGTCTTATTTTATGCATCCCTAAAGCTAGGCCTTTGATGCAGCCTCTGAAAAAACTAGCTGTGGCCCTAGCAAGGGTTGAGTAGAGGATCATCTGATGCCTCTCACCAGGAGCTGAAACAAAGTATGTCCTCTTCATTCCTCTTGTGAGGCCTTAGAAGAAATCTGTTTGCTTTGTGAAGTGAGACAGGTAATAAAATAGGAAGTCTACTTTTCTTTCTGACTTATTTCTAAGTTAGCGTCAGGGCATCATACGTGACCAAAGGCAAGTACAGTGGTTATGTATAAATGTATATGCTAGGTGAGGAAATACGACTGGAAAGAGAATATGTCCTTGTTTTCTTTAATGGTATTTAAAATTGTAAAATATCGCAGGTTTCTGCATTGAAGTGGTTTCTCATTTTTGTAGAGGAAACATGGAACGCTGTACAATCTGCGGTAGCTAGAGATCCTCTGTGCTTGTCTTTAGGACTTTCAGTTATTTTGAGCAAGAATTAATAAATAAATAGCTTAATAAAAGCAAATAAATGCTTTTAAACCCTGACTATTGAGGTGAAGAATGAGACAGGTATTTGGTAGAACTTACAAACTTCTAAACAATTTTGTTCATACCGCAAAATCTGATACATATTTTGTGTTTCATCTCATGGCAAGTGTATGACAGAGGCCAGGGGAAGCTTGGTTTCTTCCTGTCCTTCAAAGTAAAGACCAGAGTTAGAAAGAAAGACTGTAGTCTTAAAGTAAAAGTTAACTTAATTTTTTTTCCTTTGTCACCTGTGAGAATTTTGATGGCTGAGATCTACAACTGCTGAAACTGGGACTGGAGTCTGTCAAGCACTACTAACTGTTGCAGAAGTATTCCTTCTGTAATTTTCTATTTCTCTTCTCCTAGTAGTTGCTCACAGAGCCATGCATAACTTAACCTTGAATTCAAACAGAAATCTGTTTGACTTGCAGTAAGCAGTTATCTTTGATAATGGTGATGCTTTACAAAGAACAACATTTTAGAGCTCCCGTTTTGCCTTCTCCTGTAACCCATTCATCTCTTCTGCATGCCTTTATGTTCACATTAAATAAATATAATTCAGGGGAAAATGGATGATTATACCTTGACTGAATAGTTCTTTTAGTCTTACATGCTTGGCCCTTGGAGTATTCTTTTTCTCTATCTTTCTTCTTCTTCTCATCTTAATTGCTTTGGGTAGATATATTTTACCTTCAAAGTGATTCTTTTGAAACAAAAAAAAAGACCTGCATAATTTTGATTTTTGTCTTTTAAAAAATCATTCTGCTGGAAAGAATATTCATTTACTTCTCTGAAGTATTTTCCCTTAAATTCCCTGTCCAATGTTGTTAAAGAGCTGTCTGCTCAGACTCTACTGACATGCTAATAATTTTTTTAATGCTATCTTAACCTTCTGTTTAAAACTCTATTTTATTCAAAGCCCAGCTTGCTAATTGTGTTGTATCAAAACGTAAAAACTACAGTCCTTTAATTCTAGAGAGATTATTATACCCAAGAGATATAAATAAAGAACTTGATTGATATTTTGGGCTTTATTCTCAGTGAGACCAAAGTGTCTTTCTGCAGCTCTGTCAGTGTGAAGAATCTTTTAGAATGGGCATAAGTTATAACACTCTGGGAAAAGGACAGTTTGCAATATGGGATTGTTATAGGGCTGTCTTCCTTTGGAGATAAGTGAAGTAGTAGTTGCTATTTTGAAGGGTCCGTTTCCAAATCCTAGAAAAATATAGGGCTAGAAATGACCTCAAGAGTTCCATCCTTCTTTCCCTCTGCTTTAAGGTGAAGACACAGAATCGCAGAAAGTTTTGAGTTGGGAGGGACCTTAAAGATCATCTAGTTCCAACCCGCCTGCCATGGGCAGGGACACCTCCCACTAGACCAGGCTGCTCAAAGCCCCATCCAGCCTGGCCTTGAACACTTCCAGGGATGGGGCATCCACAGCTTCCCTGGGCAACCTGTTCCAGTGCCTCACCACCCTCACAGGAAAGAATTTCTTCCTAATATCTAATCTAAATCTACCCTCTTTCAGCTTGAAACCGTTACCCCATGTCCTATCATTGCACTCCCTGATAAAGAGTCCCTCCCCATCCTTTCTGTAGGCCCCCTTTAGGTACTGTAAGGCTGCTCTAAGGTCTCCCCGGAGCCTTCTCTTCTCCAGGCTGAACAACCCCAACTCTCTCAGCCTGTCCTCATAGCAGAGGTGCTCCAGCCCTCTGATCATTTTTGTGGCCCTCCATTGGACCCGTTCCAACAGGTCCATGTCCTTCAAGACAAACCCATCTGTTCCGTTCCTGATGCATACCTAGTTAGCTGGTTCTTGGAAATCTCCAAGTAGGAGCCCCCCCCACCACCACCACATCCAGCTTCCTCTGCTTTGGCTAAAATATGCCTGGCTTGTTTGGTCTGTCTTTATTGGTCATCCTTTCTTATTGCTCTTATTCGCCTCTCTTCAGTTAGTTCACATCTATCTTAAAGTGCTGTGGCTGAGGCGAGGCAAGAAGCTCTGCAGGAGACTTACTGAGTGATGAACAATTCTTTAACGTGCTTCTCATGTTAAGTCGGCCTGTGCTGTTGAATGAAAGCAGCAAGAGCAGATTCAAGGGCCCTCCATTTCCTGCCTCCATCGGTTTCCTCTTTTCTCCACCAGTGTCTTGACTTGACTTGACATGTTTCTGGGCTTGAGTGGTTCACCTTTTCCCATCAAGCAAAGGAAGCTCTCACCTTCCTCTCTACAGCACTGGTGCGGGCTGGCTTAGCAGCATGACTTCAGGTCATGAGATTAACACAGGTAAGACGTTATGCGTCTTCATCTGTGTTTGTGGTGTCATTTTTATGATGTGTTTTTTTGGTTTCCCCCTCAGTTTCTCTAAAAACTAGCAAAACAAATCTGAATTGCAGTTATTCTTGTTTAAAAACAAGTAAACAAATCAACCCAAGAAAACCTTCATTTTTGTGACTACTAGTGAGGAGAAATCATGGTGTTTTTTTCAATGATGTGTTGAAGCAAATTACCTTCTAGAGCAGGAGGGGTAGGAAGAGTAACAAAAGGGGCAGGATAACTTTTCCATGCAGAGGCCTGTCCTTGGGACATGTCAGTGTTGGAGACAGAGGAAAGGCAGGTGGGAAGAAGGGACAGACTTGTGTGCTCTGTTGCTTTTCTTTCTCTGGCTCTACAGCCCTGAAAAGCTATTTTCCTTAGACTATATTTTTTCTTTGTAAACAACAGTTCCCACTTACAAATACAGATTACTGCTAAACCGTTCTTGATTGCTAAACATTTGCAGCTAATCAGAGTTAAAGGTGAGTTAGCGATCTTCATGGGTTTTTTGCTCTGCCTTATTCTGTCTGCGTTGCCTGTCCTGTTGTGTATTTCCCCTGACTCGCTATGAAGCACTGTTATCCACTTCAGAGTTAGGTTGTTGCTTTTCTGTATCACACTACACAACTTCTTTCTCAACACCTTCTGATTAAATTTGAAGGCATCGATTAACCTGTGTGTCACTGGCTTTAGGGTACATGAAGGTGAAGTTGCATCCAAAACTATCATCGTATTGGCACCTGTAAAAACAATCATTATTACTTGTGTCTCAGATGCTGTTTTCTGGAGAGATGTGAAATCCATTGTGTACTCGGGTTGTGCAACGTGAAGAGCTTCAGGTCAAAGAGGGAAGTGATGTGCTGTATAAGAGGAAGGAAAATCCTATCATAAAAAATACTGGCTTTCTGGGGTTCTGTTTACTATTTCAGTATATCAGGCTTACTGGATGTCATGAGATGGGTTGCCTACAATCACTAAGAACATCACTCGCTACATATCCAGTTTCTTTCTGTGAACTGCATAAAGTATAAGAGTAGCAGTGAAACTGAGAAATGGTTGTGTATTTTGATGTAGCATTTTCTACATGTAAAACGTGTGTGAGGTGAACTTAGGTGATGCACGAAAATTCACTTGCTACTATATAATTCTTCTCAGAACTAGACATGCAGGGACGCAGCTCCAAGAAGTTCTACGTGTGTGTTTGAACAAATTTTGTAAACAGTTGATGTATCTGCTAAATTTCAAGCATGGACCTCAAAAAATCTTGTGTGAAAGGTGGGAAGATAACTCATAGTGGAATTGTCTGTATATTTTGACGGCTTCATGTGTGCGTTTTGGCAATTAGTGAGGGTTAATTGTGCCAATTCACTAGCCGTCCGGTCTTCCTTTTTTGTCTAGTTCTGTTGGCTATAATTTACACTGAATTTGCCTAATCTTAGAAACCACTGTCTCCATTGTCAAGATCATTTAAAAAAAAAAACTAAAATAGCAGGGCAACAGCTAGCAATACCCATATGTAAAATGAGATCTTTTGTCTTGTTTCCTGAATAACCTTCTACTCACGGAAAAGTGGGTCACTAATAGGATTATAGAGTGAAAAATTCCTGTATACTTCACTGTGTTCCATATTGGATTAGAAATAGGGTACTTATGAAGGTAATTAGCCATTGATGTAGCTTAATGTAGGGTTGAGAGGAATTCTTTGCTTGAACTCTTTAGATTAAACTGGATATTGTTTTTAAGCTATCTTATATTCAGGCAAAATTTAGGGCACTGATGCAGAAAACACTGAATGAGTTTTTCTGAGTACAGATCTATACTAGAAGAGTACAGTGGTCTTTGGTCTTTAAAATCTATTCATTGTATGTTTTGCGGAGGATGTGAGATAGTTATACATGTGAAAGTTTTGCTTTATTAATGTTGATATGTGTTTCAGTAATGTTTTTTAAAAAAAATTGCCTCTGAAACTGTGAGGTCAAAGCTGTTTGAAATGGCTTTCTTGTTGCTGCTGGTGGTGAAGAGTTCTTTGAATTGAGGGATTACAGTCTGAAAGCCAAGAAAGTTGAAAGCTGAGGCAGTGCTTTATTTGTCAAGTGGCTTAAGGAAATCTTTTACATCAGACATTTTTGCCTGACCTAAAAACTGTAGCAGTGTTTAAAGATCAAAATCAGGATCTTGAGTTTATCCTAATAAATTCTGCAGGAGTGTTCAGAAAACCCATCCCTACCCACAGTCTGCTCCTTTAGGAAATACCTAACTTGGGATCCATTTTCAAGTCCTGTCTTACTGTAGAAAACTGCCGGGCATCGATAGATTTCAAAAAAACAAAGCAACTTACCTCTCAGTGTTTGGAAACGTGAATCCATTTGGAGTTACATAATGTGTTTGTTTCAGGTAGTGCAGATGAGAAATTCTCAAGATACATTAAGATAATCTAGTTTTTGGCTTTTTTCATTTCTGTCTTCAATTTAATTACTTTCACTCGATTACATTTTCAAATACATTTTAATTCCAGTAGCCGTGCACTGTAAATATAATTCAAAGTTTGTTTCGGCAACAGTGAAGAGTTGAGATATCAAAGAGTTGAGTATCAGAAGATGCTGATAGATTCGGTCCTCAATTTAAACGAAGATTAGCTTCCTGTCTTGGGAGGTATTTCCTGGAAGTATTAGGGCAGTAGCATCACTAGGCGTATCAGGCTTATTGGGTCTTTGAATCAACTGTTCACAGAAATGATGGAGGTGAAAATCATTGGTGCTTCTTTTTTTAGTGCTGGGTTCCTCTTGATAGTAAACAGCAGTATAAAACCAGACCAGGAGTATGTATTTTTCTGGAGTTATTGACTCAGTCACTGTGGTGCTTTATTTCTATTCAATTAGTCATCAGATGCTATAAAGGAAAAACCTGGCACTTCCATAGCCATAGTTCAGGTTCACTTGAGAATTTTAGGAGGGGCAGAAGTACTGTTTTGCAGGTCACGCAAAGTGGAGATATATTTTGAGGGAGATACCAGCAATCAGCTGTAAAAGCTGTTTTACAGCTAGGTTTACTTGGAGGTGCTTCTAATTGTAGTTACTACTGTATTCATTGGAGGTGCTTCTAATTGTAGTTACTACTATATTCCATAAACCATAACAGAAAACGGACAAGATAGAACTTCTAGATATGATTCACAAGTGGCAGAAGTAGATGTACCAGGTTTCATCTAGAGTAAAAGTGAGAGTATTTTCTGCTGGTTAAAACGGAGAACTGAGAATCAAGACCTTTGTTTTGTTCTCAGTTTGCTCAAAGTCATCCATTGAGTTACTATATCATCTCAGATTCTCAGTCAGTCACCTTTAAAATGTGGGCAAATAGCCCTTTAGGAGGGCTAAAACGCCTTGTCCTCGTTCATGTGGTCTCATCAGAGTTTCTGATATTTCCTTGTTAAAAGCTGAGCCTATAAAAGAATTAGATATCATTCCTCCTGAAATCAGTATTTAAGAAGGAATAGTAAATCCTAGGTGGAGGCAGACTTGATCTCCATTCGCACTCCAGGTACCTGCACATTTTGGCATAAATCCACAGATTTTCTGGGGGTTTTTCTTGGTTGTTGTTTGGGGTTGTTTCTTTTTTGATACCTCAGAACATTCAAACACAGCATTAGGACCCTGTTGTTTTAGCTACATCAACAGACTGAAGTGTGAGACTCTGCTCTTCTGGAATGATCCTCCTGATCTTGTTAAGAAGTAGATGGGAAGGACCAGGACAAAGGTGCAGGCAGATGGAGTGATGAGCAAATACAAAACAGATGGACAGTTCGACACTTCGAGCCAGTGAGGTGCTCTGCCCATAAAACTGTGCTATCCCAGTAAGAGCACTACAAGCCAAGGTATAATTGACAACTAGGAAAATAAAGGGTCATGATTTGTCCAGAACAGTACTTCTGGAAAATACAGGGAAAAAAAAGTGGCTGAGGAAAGGAGAGTATAGGGACAGTTTCTGTTAATCCCAGGTCTCTCAATCAGAGGGTTTGTATTGCTTCAGCTTCTTCTTCAAATAGCTGTATCTGTGCCCCTAGTGTACTGTAAGTAGAGGAATGTCATCGCCATCTGGGTGATTTCTGGCTTTATGACATGGTAAAAATCATTTATGGCCACCCCGATGCTAGAAGTTAGGACTTTGTAGTGATAAAATATCTGTGCATTGAGTCACCGCTGGAAAAAGCAGCTTGGGAAAGAGTCCTGAGCTGGCCTAGGAGCGCTCTGCACTTTATAGTGTTTTGGTTCATTGTGCCTAAGGAGTAATTCTCAGGATCCAGGGAAAGCTGGCTCTGTGTGTGGCGTTAGGGTGCAATGTATGCCTGTGTTTCTTTTGGATCTCTGAATATCAATAGAAATGAAGGATTAGGCAGGCACTGCCTTTATGGAGCAATACTTTTTACAAGTGTTTGGGGCAGGCTAGGGGGTGGGAGTTTTCCTGTGTTTGAAACAAAGCAAAACTATGAAGTTCTTACAAGCCTTGAACCGGGCTAGGTCTTTGCTGTATAGTCTTTGCCATTTAAAATTTAAAATATGAACTTTATATTGAACACGGCAAGCGCGAGCTTAGATTTGAAAGAAGCTCTGTTAAGACTGAGAGGAATGCCGAGGTCAGCGTTCAGTCTGGGAGCACCGAAATACACGTGCTACCAGTGCTTTAAAATGAAGGTTAATAAATGACCTTGAAGTTGACTGATCTGCGCTGATGCCCTTCAGAGATTTAGGGAGGGATTACTAGTGCTATAGCACCTGTTTGCTTTTTTGGCTATTTTTTTTCACAGTCTAGAAGATTCCTGGAGAGAGTGGATATAATCCCTTCCAGGTGACTTCAAATTACAGAATATTACATAATGAGACTGAACACAAATAACACCCATAGATAAATTATTCAGATTCGTTTTTGCTGTCTCTAAAATGCTCTTTCAGTAAACTTATTAGTGGTTGTTGGAGCGTAAACATATTCTGGATGGTTTTTTTTGGTTTTCTTTCCTATTCTCTTTCTTCAGTAGACTCTGCTCTCTTTTTATAAATATGCGAAAGCCAGAAGTTCTGACTTTTAACAATTTGCATTCAAATGGGCACCTTTATTTTGAGAACAGATAATTGTATACTTCAAATCTGTTTAAATTTAGTGTTACTGAAGTCAGTAGCTTGCAAATGGGGGACTTTATGCCTTATAGAATATAATGAGAAGTAAAACCTTAAAATATAAATCCATTTATCTTTAAACTATTTTTCCTAGTTCTTCTGCTAAGATTTGTTTTTAAATCTAATTGTATTCCAAGAGTGTTTCCGTTTTACAAATGGACTCTTTCAGCTTTTCATTTTAAAATGTTCTGTGCCGTGGTTGTTTTCACAGAAAATGCTATCAAGAACAAAGAACTGTGTTCTCAAACTATGATCCAGGGTACTTACGACAGTTGATAAATGAGAGTAGTTAATAAATTAACTATTTAGGGCCAAGTGATGAGGACTCTGTGCCTCTTCTGATGAGGACAAGCCATGGAGCAAAAGCTACAGAACCAGTTGCAAAGCCCGTCCATATGAAGGGTTGAGCATCGGTTAATCAGTTGAACTAGGTAAGGTTGCCAGGCAGCTCTACAAATTCCGTAATTGAAGACACGAGGATTTATCCTTGGTAAAAAGTTAGAGCCCTGAGCCAGTTTTGTTCTGCTACCAGAAATAATTTGCTCAAGCATATGGATAATGTGTACGGTGGTACCTCCAAAGCCGCTCTTGGATACATTTACATTCAGAGAAACTCAAATCTTCCCCTTCGACTCATAGATCATAGAAAAATCACACTCCTGGGTATGCGCACTCCTCTGCAAGCAACGTGCTACCTGCCTTATTTAGGTACCAGTCCGGGCTTTATTTTTGTAAAATGGGGGAGAAAAAGTCTTCTGATGCCTTGATTTAGTTGTATTTTTTAAAAAGAGGTAATTTGCTGTCTCTTACTTGCAGACTATTTTTAAAAATTTTGAGTCAGTGTACCTGAAAGCTGTAATGAATGTTGATTATAGAGAAATGTAGAGAATTCTGAGTTTAGAGCAAGGGAAGAAGTATAGTTTTGCATAACAAGTGAAAATACAGGGGGCAGTGATGTCAGAAGATAGTCAAAAGGCGGTTGAAAATGGCATAATCTGTACAGAAGTATCTTGCCTACTGATCCCAAATAATTGAGCAAAAGGATGTCTGATCACGTGGCAGGATGTAAAAGGGAGATTGGATCCAAGGTTACAGAATGTCTTAAAATAAATGGAGATGCATTGCGCTCCACTGGAATTGTCTTATGGTGTTTCTTTACTTGTGTGGGATGTTCTGTACGAGCAAGTCTAGACTCTGTCTGCAAACTGGTTTTGGTGTCTCTGCAGAACTCTGGACCAGCATCAGCACATCGTTCAGCTCTGGCTCATTAGCCCAGCTAAGAAACTGAGAGTGTTTGGGCCGAAATGTGCATTAAGGTAGTAGGATGGTTTCTGATACCAGAGTGAGGTTGTTCTGTATGCTGTAGGCAATGCCTTTACTTGCAAATATTTTCCATCTATCTTATCATTTTGTAAGCACTTGTGTACATATAAGCACCTCAAGAACAGATTAGCACTGCAAAGATACACCTAGAAGAGTGAACTTCAGGGAGGTGAGAGAAGAGAGCAGTAAATGAAGGGTTAGATGACAATTTCAGAATACCGTCAAAATACCTGCCTGGTGTGAGACAGCCTGATCACGAACATGTTACAGAATCACAAAATGGTAGGGGTTGGAAGGAACCTCTGGAGATCATCTAGTCCAACCCCCTGAGAGCAGGGTCACCTAGAGCAGGCTGCACATGAACGCAACCAGGCGAGTCCTGAATATCTGCAGAGAAGGAGACTCCACCACCTCTCTGGGCAGCCTGTTCCAGTGCTCCGCCACCCTCAAAGTAAAGAAGTCTTTCCTCATGTTGAGATGGAATTTCCTGTGTTCCAGCTTGTGCCCATTGCCCCTTGTCCTGTTGCTGGGCCCCACTGAAATTCAGAACAAACAAACGTCTGTTCTGTAGTAATTCTTTTTAGCTCAAATAGGTTTATATGCATGTACTATATAAAGAAAGTCCTGAAATGGACCAAGGAAGAGATGCACTCAAGTAAAAAGCTCACAACTTTTATTGGGTTTGGACTGATGTGCTGCTTTATTCCTCTGAGTAGCAATGAATATTGAACTAAATTGACTGCAAAATAAAAAAGGTCAGGCAAATAGTACTTGGGTATGAATACAGCTCAGCATAGTTGAAATTTATGTTTTATTCTAGAGAGAGAAAAAACAAACCAAAACTGACCAGTGTCTGTCTCTGTGGGCACACTACATCCAGATTCTACTAGAAATTAGGTTCTGATTTTGTTTGGGATTTTGAAATGCACTTGGTGAATGAGGGGAAACTAAGATTCTGTACAACTTTGGCAGAGCTTTTAACACAGGTTTTTGTTTTTTTTCTTTTTAGTGTTACTTAGTTTTTCTTCTTTGATGTCACAACACAGGAACAGATAAGGCCTGTGCTTGCCAAATAGGGACCCAAATCATCTTTTGTACAGATTCAGGATCTTCTGTTGACTTAATTGGGAAGAGATTAAACTCTAGATGTCTAAGCAATAACACCCTCTCCGTACATTGCCCTGAATTCTTGCAATGTAATTAATACTTTACATGATTCATCACTTCTCCATGGTGATTGCAAGCAAGGAAACTGCCAAAGCCGGATCTAATGTTTTCAGCATCCTCGTACTGATTGTTCCAACAGCCTGTGAAAGGGATGGAGCAAGAGTGAGACTCTTGCTGCTACTTCGTCAGCAACCATGTCCTCCAGAGACAGGGACGTATTCTGTTTTTATCCCTTGTGCTTTAACAAAACCAACCAAACAACTTTTAGCTGTGTAAATGGTGTTTGAGCATCTATTACTCGGATTTCAAGCCAGCATTGGCGGTAGTTGGAAATCGTTACTGCTTACTGTATTTGGAATTACTTTGTGGTGCCCATGCAGTAATCGAAATATTTAGAATAGTTTTGGGAAGTGGTAACACAAGGAATGAAATTCTTCCTGTAGCAATGAATTGTTCTTGGACTAGTACCTCTGGAGGGATGTCCCACCTACACAAGCCGCTTGACTCTCAAACTGACTGGCTTTCCCTGGCTGTTAAGAAACTCCACCTAGATTAAGTTTCTTCTTGCTTTTGAAATTAAGTTGAGTGGCCCGTTCAAGGTATCCACATCATGTGGCTAATTGGAATGTGTAGATAAGATGTTTTGGATCAGACAGAGTACACGTGTGCATGCAGTTCTCTCCATATTTCCTTCAGTGTGCCTTTAAGTACTTGGATCTCTGTGTAAAAGATACCTGGCACGTAAAAAAGAACAGAAGCAGTAAGTAACCATATAGCTGCTCCCCTTCATTTATTCATTATGAGCATTATGGATAAAGAGTGACTGTCTAAGTGGCGGCCGTATTAGGGATTTGCAGCTTGAGACTGGGTTATCCCATTACTGCAGAGAGAGCCAGTAGGATGCCTGTAAAGAAGATTGATAAGGATCAGCAGGTTAGAAAAGGTATATTTTTAGAGTGCCTGAAGTACAAAACAATGGAGCGGCAGGTAGCAATGGCAGTGGATTAAAGGATGCGCCTTTGGACTTCCTCTGTCTTTTTCTTCAGCATAAAAGATTTCTGGCATTCAGATGTAGCTCAAAATATTTAGTTATGAGGGTAGTAGGATTTTTAGGTTGGCTTCTATTTTTCTTTTTTTTTTTTTAAAAACATATGAGTGGGTAGCAGGGTGATTTTATTATTATTATTAGTTAATTAATTCCTACAGTTGGTGTGTGTTAAAGTCCAATGACATCGTTCAGAGCGCTGGTCATCCGGCTGTGGGCCAGAGCATTGAGAGCGGTGTCTGTGGTTGTCATCTCCTCTGCGCAGAAGTGGAGTTACTCTGCAAGGACTTGAAATCATGTGGTCTTTATGCACCGATGCAATAGAACTCTGAATATCTATCAGGTATCTATCAAATAGTTTCTTTGTCAGCAGGGCTTTTGCCTTGGTGTTTAGGAGTGCTAAACAGGTTAGGTGAGAGCTGGCACAGGCACAATCTAAAAAAGGTAAAAATTGGAATGGAGGGAGAAAAACAGGGTAGAAGGAAAAGGATTTTTGAATAATTTTTGATAATAAAGCTGAAAAGGAGAAGTCTCTGGAATAAACCAGGCTAATGACTCCAGTGGAGCAACTGTTATTCTGTCACAAAAAAAGAAAGGAAGGCTCTATAGCAGTAAAGACAAAAATGTGATTTGCTTCTGCAAGTTCCAGCAGTATCTGTGGGAGGATTGATGTTTTCTAATTTTATAAGCTGCAGCCGGCACGTTAAATGCCAGTGACAGATCGGATTAGAATTGTGTGCATGAAGGTATTTTGAGTGGTGAGAGAAAGACAGACTGTCCCAAAAATACAACAGAAAAAGAGTCAGTAAACAATTCAGTGCCCTTTTTTTGTTAAAACATCATCTGCAAGGTTTGACAACAAATACGTTTAATTAAGAAAGTGACAGATGTGAGTGTCACTACCTCTTCTTTCTGATGCTTTTAATTTTAGGAAAAAAGAAAACTGTGCATAAGGTGATTTTGGGGTGGTTTTGTACAGGAGGGAATGATGTGAGGAGCAGGCATGGATTGATGGGGGTGTAAGCTCTCGGAGGGAATTATCAGGATGATGAAGAACCCTTTTTTAAGAGTTAACATTGCTAGCAAGTGAGTTATTGATCTGCTCTGATTGGCAGCAAGGGGCCAACATTGATCCATCATTGGAAGCTTTGCAGCAAAGCAATGAAAGCGGCTGCACGGGCTGTGGTTCTGCCTCTCATCTTGTGAAAAGGTTACTGCTCTCTGATTTCCTTTTAGAGTCACAGCATTTCAAATTGAACAGCATTTTCTGACAAAGACAGGAGCTGGAACTGTGCTACGCTCTCCCTGGACTTGGTGGGACACTTAAGATTCTGCTGGCTTGAACAGATAGCAATTACGTGGGCAAATGCCTCCTGGTTTCCTTATTCCCTCCTTTTTGCCCCACAGTGAAAGTAATAAGGAAGAGCATCCATGATTATGTTTACTGTAATTAGCCTGTCCGCTGGGGAAGCTCTTGTGGCATCTTTTAACATTGATCTAGTATTGATTTATGATTCTAATTTATATGTTCTAGCTCTTGTTCATTAAGTGACCACAATGCAGGGTTCTCATATTTTGTGTGTTCCCCATAAAAACCTGTGCATTTCATTAAATCACAGCAGAGCAATATTCTAACAGCATGTTGCAAGTGTACAGGAGGGTCCCAAGGTCACAAACTCCTTTCAGAGGTTAATTAAGTCTGAAAGACAGATATTCTGTTGTAATTAAATAGTAATGAATGAGAGGCCAGGAATATTTGGTGTATAATGCGGTACCACGAGGCAAAGCCAAAATCATCTGCAAATTTATTATTTTATTTCATATTCTATTATAAAATACCCTTGGGTGTCAGTGTAATTTTTATTCTCCAACTTGCCTATGACAGAAGGGGGATTAAGTGGTCAGTGCTGTCATGCATATATGTGATCGTAATATACCTCAGGAGTGGTTTTGAGAACTCTAATAGCATTCCTGACATGCTGAAGAGGGCTTTCATCAGGAGGGTGATGCCTTCCCCGTTCTGCAGGATCTCATTTTTAATCAGAGTGGAAAGTGCTTTCATTGCCGTGTTCACACTGGAAAAGCCGTGGCAAGTTTTGACTTCTTTCAGCAGCGCCGGCAGAAATACAATCATGTTCATGACCCTGTTTAAGAGCTCATCAAAGTTTCCTTTTTAGTTCTTGTGCTTCTGGGGTTTAGTGTTTCAGCACGTTCAAGTGTATTAGGCAGGATCTTGGCACAGGGCCACAGTCAAGTTGTCAATCCAAATGTAGATTTTTCTTTAATTTTTTTCCCCAACCATCGTTGCAAATCAGCTGCTTCAGACATTCGTAAATTGGCTGGCTGTTATCTCTGAAGAGTGAATGATTTTAATCTTTGAACATATAGGAATCTAGAGGACAAAAGCATGGGTTACCAGTACGTCGTGGTTTTAATTCTATACTTCTGAGTTTTAAAAGTAATTTTAATTTTTTAATTTTTTTCTTTAATCTGAAAGCTGCATTTGTAAACTGTTTTTCCCACCTTCTGAAAGAAAGGGATGGGAAAAACTGCTCCTACCTACTCATTCTTGGGCTAGACAAAGCATAGGCATGAATCTAGGAATCTGCATTTTGTAGAATTGTGTAGAAGTTGAGAATCCTTCTACCTTACATCAGCCCTTCCATGTACCGACATCAGGCAGGAGTACAACTGAAATCTCTCTTTGATTCCACAGCTGGGCCTCTGGAAAAGCCGCATCGGCTCATTGGTGCTGCAGCCTGCCCTTCTCGGGCCTTGGACCCGACTGTGGTCCCATGGCTTGGAGAGGGGAGTTTGTGTTCACCACCTCCCTCTCTGTCATGGACCTAGGTAAGGGAGGTGGTGGTTTAGAAAGTTAGGGAGCCACGTTGCTGAAAACACCGGTGATGGGATCCCCAAAACCTGCTGCAGCGTGAACAACACCAGCCATTGCTACCTAGAGAGAGGAAGTGTGCCGCACCTGGAGCGTGCAGGGATGAATTTGAAGGTGGGAACGGTCCAAAATCATTGTGCCTTTTTGTCAGGATGTAAGTACAAATTCCTGTGTGTTACCAGCTGGCTGGCTGTAACTGGCTGGTGCAGGCTTGTTTTGCAGCTGAGCTTAGACAGGTATTTTAACAACCTAGGATTTAAGTGATGGTTTTGCTTACAATGAAGTTGGAGTTTTCTGTTAATCTTCAGGAAACCTTTCCATTTCTCTCTGAGGACAATTGCGAAAGTAACTTCAGTGAGAGTTCTTCTGTCATTCCAGTAAAATATGGGTCTCTCACCTCGTTAGCAGGGTGATGGGTCCATTCCTTCCAACTTTACACATTTTTCAAAAACTTATCAACCTCTGAATTAATGACCTGCGGGTATTAAAATAAGTGGGGAAAAATTATCTAGCAGTTTTTTTTACACTGAAGGAATGGGCCACACTGTCATCCAGAACCTCACCCTTCTATTAAATGACATCTCTGGTGACAGTTACATTACATCGTGTCATCTGGGGTGGTCTTCGGGCTACTCTTAGGGGATCTTGGTACACACTAATTCAGAGTGTCTGATTCTCAACTCATCTCTGTCCAGTCGTTTCTAAAGCAGGTATACGTCATGCTGTGCTCAGGCTTCTCCTCGCCCTTCTCGTAGCGTAAATGGGTGCAGATGGCAGTGGGGAGATTGGACTTCCGAATGTCTTTCCTGAGGAACAACTGCTATCACTATTATACAACGGGAATAGCTTTTAATAAGAGCTCATCGTTGCATTTGTATTATTTATAGGTAGATCTGCGTCCTTAAGATTTATTCCTGATTCTGTAAGAAAAGTTAATTAGTGTGTTGAAATTGAATAAAAGATTAAATTAAAGTGGTAACGGCAATAATAGAACTTAGTAGGGTGGCACTTAAGGGTTTTATAAATATTTTTTTAATCATAATAAATTGTGAAGTTGATACAGGGGGTTCTTATAACAAGCAGGGCACCAACAGCATCAGAGTTTACACCAAATGTATTTTTCATCAACTCTACTTGATAGAAATTTACTTGTACAGAGCCCAGGACAGGGGGGGAGCTCTTTGGACTAGGCACTACTTATCCAGAATGAGGTGTTTTCTGTCTAAGAGTGTTTTTAACCCAAGTAGACAAAAAGGGGGGAAGAAGATGGGGATTGAGAACAGAGAACTACGTATCACGTGTATGTTTGTAATGTTTCTAATGCCTCGGTTGTGCGTGGAGTTTTCTCTGTGATGGCCGTTTTTGAACGCCATTTATGAATGAGCACTAAATCTGTACATTTACCTGTCTGGATTTGATATCTGTCAGGTACGTAGTTACCTAAATGCTATCAGTTGTGCTTTAAAGACTATATTGCGAAGTGACAGTAAACTTAGCAGTGCAGCTGCAAACTGGAGGGCTGGCTCGGGTTCTCTTCAAACCTTTCCTCCATAGTACAATTTCCTTGCTTTTGATGAAACAGTGACAACAGCCAGCTCTACACTTTCTAGGGCACATAGAGCAGGAATTTGGTAGATAGGTCCCAGCCACAGTTTGAGCATTAAATAAAAGACTTATTAGTCATAGTAGGGCATACCTGCCTACTTTACTGAAAACAGACTATAGCACCCTAGTCCAACTAATGGGTTGGGGAGGCTGAACGCGCGCACACACACACACACACACACACATATAAATTTGTTCCTTGAACACAGTTAAGACTGTTATATCTGAAGTGATATTGTCCAGGAAACAACCACAGCAACCACTGCCATTGTAACTACTCTACTGCCAGTCTCTGAGCTATTTTAAAGCTAGCTCAGATTTATACGCGCTTCAGTCGACCAAGTTCTCAGTATAGCCATGGAGACCCTTCACAGAGCCCTGTTGATTTCCCTAGGTCGTGCTTACACTTTGTCGGGGGGTTTTGTGCTTTTCTTTCTTTTTCCTTTTTTTTTTTTTTTTGCTAACAAATATTATTTGGAAAATTGCTCAGTTTTAAATCGGTAATATACAAGAAAGAGAGAGAATATACAAGAAAGAGAGGCGAGCTGCCGGTTACGTGTGCTGAGCAAGGCTGGACGTGGGGATTGGGACCTAGTGAGGATTTGAGCACGTGGCTGCTTGTTAGTGATTTCGATAGTTAAGACCTTGCAGCGGTAGATGTCTTCTAATGCGATCTGCAGGAAGAGTTATTTGTAGACCTTGACCTCTTGCGGAAATTTGCTGCCTTTGGTATATTTGCTCTTAGTTCTTTCTCAATAGTTAGGACTGCTAAGTCTGTACCAGAGGTAAAAAAGCAGGGCAGACTTCTGTGATTGTTATGACAGCTGTTCTACGTTGTGCTTAGGATCACTATTTCTTTGGTAAAATTAGTTTTAATAAGCTGCAGGTGAAATATTGGTAGGTCAAATGAGTACAGCGTGGCCTAGGTATCCACTGCGCAGGTATGAGAGATGTCTGGGAAGAGACGGCCTGCTTCCTGGTTTTAATGTCTAACAGCTGTGGGCTAAATTATGAAATACTTAATATAAACTAGATCTCAGCTTCTGTAAGTTATCTTGGCTCAATTAGCTGCTGGTGAGTTACTCCAGCATTAGACAGTAGCTGAAGATGGGAAAAGATTATACTTTTTGAGTATCTGTCTGACAGCTGGCGCTTTCAGGGGGTGAAGGAAGTTCTGAGAAAGGAGAAGGATTTGGCATGATGCTTTGGCCAGAGCCAAATTCAGGTTTTTCTTTCTTCTAAGGAACATTTCCCACCCTTACACTGAATACCATGGCTGCGTGGTTGCTCTCTCCCCTTTTCAGCTAGGCCGTCCATGGAGGTGCAGGGAGCTTCCCTGTGGTGGCGGCAGCGGCTAACTTCTAAAAAGCCCGTTTCTTAGGGGAACATCGGAAGATGCACTGGCTGCCAGGAGGAGGAATCTGACTGTAACAAAGCAAAAGATGTTAACAGCAAGATTAGCATGTTTCCTTGCACTTGGGAATGGCAGTCTTTGGGAAAGCAGACAGCCCGTATAGTGGTCAGGGTGGCACTGCCACAGGTTTCCTTACATGTTACTAGGTTCCCTTACATGTAGGTTTGTTCACTAAGGAACAGCAGAAAGAAATAAAAGTTTAGGTCCAGCAAGTCACTGTCAACCAGATGTCCTTTTGTCCACCCATCATCTATTAAGGTGCAGAGCATAGATGAACTTACCTGTTTATTCTAGTGGTTTAAACATTTTACGGAATAACAAAACAAAACAACAAGAGATAGCTGACATTTCCTTAGATGAACACATTTCATCAATCACTTCGTTTTTATTCCTTAAAAAACATGGAACAAATAAAACTTTGATAGAAAAAATATTTCAAACAAGTACATTAGGTTGCGATCAGAAGGCAGTTTAATTTATACAGGAGAGTTACAGCTTTATTTTGTTTCTTAATTTCATCTATATATGTCAGGTAACTATAAAAGAGTTCTTTAATTTTTTAATTAAAGGTTTATCAGAGGGATTTCAATTATAGCTATGCTCACCAAAATGATAGTTAGAAATATTTCTAATCTTACTTGAGAAAGCAAGAACTGCTTATGTGTGTTCATAACTGTAAACCTGCCGACTTTGGTAACTAAAATATCCGTACTGGTACTTTGACTCTGTAAAAATGGTGGCACTGCGAGGAGGGTAAGACAAGGATTAAAGTGATTAGGACGCCTCTGCCAGCTGCAAAAGCCTTACCCAGCTGTGGTGCTCCAGCCCACTGAAGACAGGGCCATCGCTATATTAACTACTTTTCCACGAGTTCCTTCAGAGCTCTTGACGGCAACCTTTCACCTTTGTGACTAGTACTAACCTTAAAAGAACATCTAAGTAAACTTTGCAATATGTTGTTGTCTAAAACAAGTTCTAGAAAACGAAATAGGGTTGTACATTGTACAGCTAAATTGTATAGAAATAGGAGAGTATGTACTTGAGTTTATCTGATGAAAGTGAGGATGCTTTTTGGGAAAGGTTACGAAGCATCAGATAGAGCCCAACTCTCATTTTGTATGCGCATTTATCTTCTTCTCTCTCTCTCTAATTAATGCTGCTGTGCTGGACAAGAGGTGCAGGTACCTTTTGAAATGCTAATGCTCCGGCAGAATATCCTGGTTCGTTGTCAGCTCCAGAGAAGGTGCAGCAGAGGTCAGCAGCAAAAGGTTTAATAAAACTTCTGCCTCCCACTGACTTACCAAATTCCAGCCATACAGAGACAACAGACTTCAAACAGCTGTCTGCCATTACGGGTCTTTTCTCCATTCCTTGCTGTGTGGTTCACATTCCCTAAAAAGGTGAAGCGATGTATTTTTATCCTTCTGTGTAGCCCGAGTGTTTTCAGGATCCTTGGTGCATTGTTTCTCTGCAAAATGTTACGCACCTTATCAGTGTAAAGGCTCAAAACCTGAAGAAATTTTATTAATGTATTTAAGGTACTCGAGCACATCTTCACCAAAAAAAAAGGGTCAGAAGTTTGCTCAGTAGCTGCTCTACAGGCAATTAAAGCCCAGGACAGAAGATATTTTCATTAACCATATGGGAGTCAAATTTGCCTTTCAGTAGTTGTATTGTCACTGGATGTTCTGGTTTCCTCCTTAAGACTTCATGTCTTCTGAGTAGGTGTTTTTAAATAAATTTTTCTGTGGCAATTCACCTTTTATGGCTGGTCTTCCTCCTTGTAGATAAGTGTGAAGGTGTCTCTTTTCTGTCCATGAAACAGAAAATTAATCTATGAAATCACGTGTTCACGGAAATCAGGAAAGAAAATGCAGGCCCAGATGGGAGAAGCAAACCTGCAGATTTCTCCTTGCCTGCTTGGAACGGGTTGCTCATAAGGGGATAAATCTCTTCTTGTTGCACTTGTGAGTCGCTGTGTAGAAATGGCTCTAAAGGATTTCTGCTGCAAGCTTCTACTGCAGTTTCAGGCCCAAAAGAAGCAAAGGGCTTCTTCAAACTCAGCCTCTCCTGCACAGGTGGTCTTCCCTGTGTGTGGAAGTACGTAAACAGGTGCTAAACTCAGAGCAGGTATTTAAGGTACTGAGGTGAGAGTTAAGTAAATTATGGAAGCAAAGAAATCCCAGTGAACGCCTTTCACGTGGAACTGCTTACTGTTTGGTTGTGCCTGACTTTTAAGTGTTCTTACTGATGTGAAAGTTCACAGAAAAGACAGATAGAGTTAAAATACTGGTCATCAAAACTGACTTCTAGAATTGCACAATGAGTTTTCAAGCCATACTGTAGTGGTTGTTAGTAGCTATCTAATTAGGAAGAAAAAATATATGTGTGTTTCTAGCTCTTATGGAACAGAAGAGAAATTGTTTATCTCGTGTTGGAAAAGTTTGTTCTCACCTTGGAGCAGCAAAATCCAACTTTAGTGGCACTCCATGAAGGAACCCTGAGCTGGCTCTGGCTTCAAGTGCTGCCTTTTTGAGACTGGTATCTAATTCTCAGTTGGTGTAGTTAATTCTCAGTAATTTAGGCTCCTTCACTCTAAATTTACCAGGGTTTAGAACCCATCCCATCCCATCCCTCTGATTCCTCACATGCTCTCCAAAATGTTAGTAGTGAGCATTTTACCTTTTTGTAACGTAGTGGCTGGTTTTCTTCAGATTTTTAGGGCAAATTCTGACATGCTTTGACATTGAAAAGAGGGAAAACGGTTTCGGGTGTCTTGCCAGCCTCTGTCTTCTCAGTTAGTCAGATACCCTCGCTTCTCAGAGGGAGTCCTGGTTACATTGCTCATCTTCTCTCCCCTTTCCTCTGGCCTCGTGTCCTATAAGAGTAGAGTCCGGCGCTTCTGGATGAGTACTTAACGCTCCTCCAGCTTTCAAAATCATGTGTTCGCGAGTGACTCGTGCTGAGGCACGGGTTCTTCTCTGAATCAATGTGCCACCCTGAGCCACGCTGTGCAAGGATGAAAACTCCCAGCTCGACCCCCTTTTTCCAATTCCTTTTGCCAAGGATCCAGCAGCAAGACGCGGCGCTGGAGCCTGCAGGATGCTGAGTTTCTTCTGAGAGGCAGTGAATAGTTTCAGCGTTAATTGGCTCTAAGGTGATGGCAACAACATCGTGTTCGTGCATCCTTTGTTTTAAGCAACGTGTCAGTCTGTAACAAGAAGCCACAGATACTTAGCAGCAGTCCCTGGGAGTTGTTTGTCCTGTGCGTGCTGGGTTTTTCCCGTAGCGCTTGTACTTACCTGAGCGCAGGAGGGTGCTCAGCACCGTGGAAAACAGGCGAGCGGTTCTTAAATCTTGCAGCGTCATTTTATCCTGTGCTGTATTGATTGCAGCTGGAGGCCGGCTTCAAATATTGACATTCTAAAAGAAAAATGCAACCATTGTAGCCATCGCTAACACTTTTCTTTGTCACTGAGGGATAAGGTTTGGAGGCAGGGCGTCAGCTGCTTGATTTTTTTGTTAATGATAATGGGAGCGAGTTGGCCGTCCCCTGCAGAAGATCTCCCCCTGATGTGTGCTTTGCGTAGTCGTTTGAGCTGAGGGTAATATGTTCTACAATTTATCTCAGATATTTTTTTTATTATTTGCAAGGTGACACTGCATACCAGGCAAGCATAAATGAATGCATTATTGCCCTCATATCTTCACACACTTTTATCTTTTTCTTTAAATCACAGCGTTTGCAAATAATACTTTTATGCTCTTTTAACAGTAAGGTCTTTAAAAAGTAAGGGGAAAAGAGGCTGTTCTCCAAGGTTGCCAAATATTACTGAGTATTTTTAACCACAGAGCTTCCTGGCTGTAATCCGCAGGTTTGGTAACAGTCTGCACCAAGAATTCTGGCAGGAGGATCACACGAATCTGATATCTGTGTGTGGCCTGATATATGCATATACTTGCTTTCTTTGTGAAACTGGGGTCTGCACTACTGTTGTTCCCCACCCCACCCCCCTTTTTTTTTTTTTTTTTAAAGCTTGTTAAATCTCATCTGGGTTTATTGTAATGTACAGAATGTTGTTTGGGAGTTATGTTCTGTGTAAGCAATTGCATAATGGACATTAAGGTTTATTAAGGTCTTGGAAGAAGGGATGGGCAACTGGGTTGGTCTGTTATTTTTTTTTTTCTGCACTGGCTGCATTGTCAGTGCCACCCTAATACAAATATTATGTAGTGATAAGGGAGGCTAGAGAGCAGGAGAGGTAAGGGCTGTGGTTTAGCTGTTTTTTAAAGGCCTGGTGATGGTCATAAGTTATGGAATTCTTAGTGTGATCTGTTCAAGATGAACCAAAACGAAATGCTTTTTTTGTGGTCAGTTTGAAGTTTATTACCTGCATTGGTATTTGGTGTTTGGCCTCTGAGCTTCAGGTGTGACCCTTACTTGCGGTAACCTTGCAGTTAAAATATATATATAAGCTCCATATAATATAATAAATACCAGAAAGGTATTTACAGATTGAATAGATATTAACTCTAGGTATATCTTGCAATCTGACATTTCTCCTTTCCCTGGGAACTCACCTCTGTACAGTTAGATGGGGCATCTGAGTATGCTGCTTTGAGACAAAATATAAATGGCATCTACTTGTGCTGTACCCATCTCTGGGAGTTAAAAAGACACTTTGATCTTCACAGCAGTTAACAGTATCCTTTTGACAGATTTAAGCAGACTTAACACCTTTCTGATGAGAACAGCCCTCGCTCAGCCTTCAGGTAAAGACCAACCGTCAGGAAGGCAAGCTGAAAGGGCATCTTAACAGTTAGCAAGTGTAGATTTTGGGCATTAACTTTCGTTTGTTGGGGTTTTTTTGTTAAACTGTGATTTTAATATTTATCCTGAAGTAATGTTAGAGGGCTTTGTCTTCTGTATATCCAACTACCAGATGCTTACGTAAGTCAAAGCTGACTTTAGTGACTTTGCTGGGGGTTAAGTCTGCAGCGTTTTGTCTCCAATGTGTTTTTTCTACTGGGAAGTAGCTTGTGTGTGTCTGTTAGTCTGAGGTAAAAGGCACCGGTTTTGAAATTTATTTTTAGTACTGAAAAAGCATAAGGAACCCACTCTGTGCCCTCGAATGATACAGCTGGGACACGTACGGCTTGTCTGTGTGGGATTGTTTTCTGTGCTGTAACTGAAGGAAGCAAAGGGTACCACAGATACTGCCTTTAAATGTTCATGTCTCTGATGTTAACATTTGTTTAAAAAAGGTTAATTGCAGACAATTATGTGCTAAAGGAGCTACATCACAAGAAAAGTCAATAGTACTAGGAAACTGTAACTGTGAATTAATGATAGAACTGAACAGTTATGCCAGAGCAATTTATTTAAGGAGGCAGCACAGTTTTTTATTCTAAACTGCTAAAGTGTGACGTGTTGGGAATTTTTTTTTTCTTTTTCATAACTGTGTAACAAGGCGTATTTACCACTCCACAATGAATTCTTAAAGTGAATTAACAAAGAACCAAGTATTCTGCTGCTTTAAATTTAACATGCTGTTCATCAGCATTGAATATTTTAAAATAAAACTGCTTCTTGAATTAAGCTGTGTCCATTAGATGGCTTTCTTGATGGCAAAAGGCACAGTCGTGCTTACTTAGCATGAGAACCTCAGAGTTTAAATACCTTCTATTTATTTTGTAATCTATGTCTGTGGTAAGAGTCGATTACTGTTTTATGGTACTGGTGACTAAAATTTCACTAATACATCTTGAAACTATGTCAAACTTGCTGGAATGTTTTTTGTTTTGTTTTTTTTTTTTTTCCTGCTCTCCAGTCCAGCATCCTGGGAGTTCACAAAACTCTTCAGTCAACATTCAGCCTTTATCCAGTTTGGATAAATCCCTTATCTGGGATCCAGGTCAAAACTTCTGAGAAATAGTGCGTTTTTTTCTTGGTAAGCTCGCTAAACCTTTAAAGGCTTCATATTGAAACTCTGTGGTTTTGGTTTGTTGGTTTGTTTTTGGGTTTTTTTGGTGGGTTTTTTTTGTTTGTTTTTTTAAGTTACATACATGAAACATAATCAGTTGGCTTATGGCCAGTCTCCTGGCCCTCCTGACTCCATGCTCATTTTAGATGGATGCTGTATAGCTCTAAAACGCCGCGATGAGAACAGAAAAAAACCCCAACCAACCAAACAAAACCAAACCAAAACAAAAAAAGCAACCCCCACAGAAGGGAAGAGTGAAAAAAGAAGTGAAAAGAAAGAAAAACTCTGTCTGGCCCAAAGCCTCTGAGGGCTTTTTGTTGCTCAGTTCCTGGTGTTATGCTGCTTGACAGCTCTAGAAAAGGCTTGGTAGACTAAGCTGATCTCACATGAGTTTTATGCGTTCCGTCCCATTAGGATTATGGAGTTGACTCACTGTTGATAAATGTCAGTGTAGAGCAGCAGAGAATCAAGACAGTTGAGCTGGTCATAACCTTATCTGCATAGTGATAATTAATAGCTAATGAGACTAGTAAAACATGGTTCTGAAATGCAGTAGACTGCATCATCTGGACTGCTTAGAAATTAAAATTTTAAATTGGACTTTGAAAAGGAATTAAAGACATTTTTTGCCATCATGGGCAAAAAGATAACCTCCTCCATTAAAGGATATGTGCCATATGTGTCACTGAAATATATGTCATCTTCAACACAGTTATGCTACAGAATAAGAATTATTCATGAATTTGAGGTCAGAGGGTAGGAAAGCATGGGTTAGACTAATATAATACCTTATTTTAATCCGTACTTTAAATAAGGGCAGCTGTTTTAAATTTTATGGAGGGGCCTTTCTTGTTACTTTTTTCTGACCTAATTTCTTCCACTGACATATTAGTAAGCTTGGTATGTGATTCTCCAGAGCTGCTTCTCCGAGATTATTCTGTGCTCTGTAGTAAGTACAAACGTATACCAAAGCAAACAGGTAAAACCCAATTATTACAAAACATTCTTAAGTTACTTTAATATGGGTTTTTTTCCCCATATATCTCTCTCTCAACTATTTCCCCTTTTTCTACGTCAACTAGTGCTGACCTTTTCTGAGGTTAGTCAGTCTAGGACAACTCTGCACACTCTTCTTCACTTGTGTTAACTGGAGAAGAGAAGAGCTTTGACGAAATTTTGACCACCTGAATCAGGCAATTTTTTCTGCAGAACTCGAGAGGACCAAGTCAAACACAGCTTTTGACTCGTGGCTGAATGTTGGCTTGCTTTTGTCGGCTTGCTTAGTCAATGAGCTACGAAGAGCAGCGATCCTCTGAAGATAAAGTTGAAATGTCTTATGATATGTGTGAAGCAGACGGTGCAAGTTGAGATTTACTTGTGAGAGATATTTTTTGAATTCATCAAGAGTGTCTTTACGCAATTTCCTTGGTTCTGGTGTTTGTCAAAGGGAAGGAGAAGAGAAGAAGAAAGAATTGATGCTATTCTAGGAAAAGTCCGTGTTCATTAATGCAAGGCTTACACTTTTTTGAAACTTTGAAGTTTCCAGCCACGACTCCTTATCCTCTGTTGGTCATTTCTGGCTTTGCAGTGGCTAGAGGTGAACCATTCGGAGAGGATGTTTTGAAAATGGACGTAGCACTTCCTGGCAGCGGAGATGCACGCAGGCAGTGTAGCCAGGAACCCTGGCAGAGCACGTGGGAGGTGCGACCGAATTTCTTCTTTCTTCTGTTTGTAAAAATTCAGACAGAACTTCAGATAGCTTTTGTCATGGAAATGGTTTTACTTTGGATGAGAGCAAAAGCCGTGAAGAAGCATTTGATTTGGAGAAGATACTTTTTTGGCTAATTCTGCTCCCAGTTATGCCTCTTGAAGCACTCCGGAGAAACGGTTGATTATTTAAAAGCACTGCAGTCTGTAGTTACTGTGGAGAACAAAATGACAAAGACACTTTTGGATTTATGTACTGCATTTCAGTTAGATAAACAACCTTAAGACGTCAGCTTTTTCATCAGAGTGGATGTGTGTGTCACATACCAAGTTGGCTTTCCGTGGCAACTGGCTGTTGTTCTTCCTGCCCAACCTGCTGGGATGCATCCAGGGCTTCCACCCGGAGCCACCACTGTAATGCCGAGAGTGAGTTTACTTTTAATGGCTTTGTTTTAATCAGGAAGAAATGAAAGGAAAATAACAAATTGAAAGAGATTACCTGTAGTTTTTAAGTCTTGTTGTATTCAGTAAGTATTTCATTGGGAAACTTGTCGAAAGGTAGGAAGGCAGCAATTGAAAATTTAAATTTTGAAAACGTGGGATTTTTTGTACATTGAAAAGGTCACTCTCACAATCCAGGAGCAAATCTAATTTTCCATTTAGTTTTTGCTGGCTTTGAACTGTACTGACTTGGGCATATAAAACAGGGCATTGAAGCATTTGCATTTCTTCTAGTTGGTTTCTGTGTCCTCGATAAAACCCGATGCAGAAGGGACTGCCTTTCCCCCTGCTGTGAGTGTGGGAGCATCGCTTTTGGAGAGATTATTTTTAGAACAAATCCTTTTATAACAGCCTTAGTAATAGCAGAGAGCCGTGAATTTGAAACGCCATAGTTGCAGGTGAGCTAACTCGCAACAACTGTACTTGCCAGCTTCTGCTGAAGCAGCTTCCAGTTTTCAAAGAAAGTGGCGGCCAGTGACCACACGCCTCTTTTGAAATCTTTGAGCAGAGACAGAACATGAGATTTTTTTATAAGTTTTACTGATGTGGGGAGTTTGTAGACCCTGCAGCATTCTTCTAAAATCATGTGGAAGAAAAATATGTCTGACTATGCTTCACCCAATGTCTCTTGACTCAGCTTGAGCTGTAACCTAATTTGCTGAGGAACTCTCATACCCCTCCTAAAGTAGAGTGATGACCTTGGAGAAGAGCAGCTATGTATTTAATTCATTAGAAAACACTGAAATTGCAGCTTTAATTTCAAAACTCAGTTCTGTTGAAACAGTGGCAACACTTTCACCTGTCTTCTTAACTGCTTTTTAAAACTCCGCAAATTTTGCACAATGGAAGACTGTATTTCTGGGGTTTGGTTGACTGGGGTATTTTTGTGGGTTTCGGTTTTTGGGTTTTGTTTTGGTTTGGTTTTTTTTTTTTTTTTTTTCAAAAAATATTCCTAAACTGTTCTTTCTGTAGTGCAGTTGAAGTTTCATCATGAATTTGATAACAATTTATACAGTAAATATTTTTATGCACTCTGCAATTAAAAAACAAGAAGCGAGTTGGGATAAATATCACAATATTACCATTTCCATGTGCTTTGCAGGAGTATTACTGTACTAACGATGGCTAGGATTTGAAATCAAGTTCATACACATTTTGTACATCCAAGATATGAGTTAAAAATCACTGAGCATTTGGCTTCCATACTTCGGGGGGAGTAATTTTAACAATCAAGGAGAAGAGCAGAAACGGGATGACATCAGTAAGAACTAAAATACAAATCTTTGGAACATTTGTGGCATACCAGCTGTCTAAGAAGCACCATCATCATCTTCTGACAAATTATATCCTCGGAGGCTTGATGTACAGCAATCAGATATGTTTTTTCAAATAATTTGCTGACTGAATGATACATTTGAAAGGTATTTGAAGAGTTGCCTTTCTAGAACCATGCACATACAAGTCTTGACTTACTGACCCAGGGAGATGTATAAGTATCTAAGCAACGTGTAGCTCCCTCAGCAAAGAAGGGACACTAGATTTTACAGTTTTACAGTTCGTCTGTTACCTTATTTTGCATCACCTCATATCAACTCTTGTTTTAACATGCTTTTAACGAACTCCTATTCCCTCGAGAGATTAATGCTTGTACCCCTTTGCGCTCTTGAGAAAATAAATATTAAATGTAGTAAGATGGATTAATTTTTCATTTCACTGCTCATTGCTTTCCTTTCAGCTTCTTGCCTGATTACATCAGTGGTGATTTTGATTCCATTCAGCCTGAAGTCAAGGAGTACTACAAGGTCAAGGTAAATTAAATCTCTTCCATGAGTGTGTGTGTGTGTGTGTGTTAGAGCATTGTAGGATCCACCCCATTAGTGGCCCCTTGGTCATTAAGTGATTCTGGCTCCATTGGTTTCGTGGAGGCTTCAGTTGTGAAGCACCTCACAAGCTCAGATGTTGCGCTCTGCCTGGCACTGCACTAATCCTTAAAATAAACACAGGAGGTGCGGTACTGCCCGAGTCCTGCATAGGGTGCCATTTCGTAGCGCCAGCTCAAGAAATGGACTGCATGTTGCTGGAGATTATAGCAACTAGAAACTAGGATAAAACTTCCTGAAAAATTAGTGACTTTTGCTGAGTGAGATACAGAGCAATAAAGATTAATCTCCCATGATTCCCCCAGGGCTGGCACCCACAGACTTTCTAGAGAGAGTTTCTCTGTGTGATTTTTGCATGATATGACTTTACCTTTTTAGCAGGAAGCTGCAGAAGGAGACATCTGTCTCTTTCATCACCCACTGAAGCATTGAATTATGCTCCGACTACTTCTGTGCTCCACACGGGGAGTGCCCTCCTTAATGAGTTTTTGGACAAATTCCTGCATACATTAATTTATTCCCAGTGTAGCCGCCGCGTTTCCAGTGAGCAACTTAATTGTAAACTCATATTTCTTATGTCATAGGGCTCAAAATTCTGCCTTTACCTGACTATTTGGCATTTAACACTTTGCCTGCCTGTATAGGCTTTTGTGCTGAGTGCAGTGCTTTTACACTCACATCCTGGTCAGCAGGTTTCTGCAAATTCAGAGTTCGCCTCAGCGTGCCAGTTTGCCTTTGTAGCAGGCTGCACGTGCAAGAGCTGTAAATGCTTGGTGAGCTAGCGGACTTAGAGGTCACCACTATGTCTGCCGCTAATTCAACGTGTGAGGCTGAAATCTTGCCTAAAAATCTTCCCTGATGGACTCGGGATCAAATGGCGAGAAGAAAAGGTTTCAAACTGTGAGGTGTGAGGGCTGTAGGAGAGCGTAGGACTGGGTTTCAGTCCTTCTCTGAGCACTGTGGTGTTTTTTCCCATGTTCTGCTTCGTTGTTTAGAAGGGAGAAGTGTGTGATGGCAATCCGTCTCAGAAGAACAGCTCAAGCAAAACGCTCAGGAATCTTCAGGTTACAGCTTGGGGAGTGGAAATAAAATAAAAAGCTTTGGATTAATGCTATTCATTACTGACTGGAAATTCATCATCTGTGAGTAAATGCAAAATGCACTGCCGTGTTTGGCACGGACGTTGGTATTAATGCTTATATACACTGCCTGTTGGTCGGCAGGTGAGACCTACCAAAGGGGGTAGGTTAGGGATTGCTCAACGCAGAGAGAGAGCAGACGGAAGAGGGAAGAACATGGTAGGGTATGGAAAGGGATAGCTAAGCTAAACTAGCGTTACCCTTTTTCACGGGGATTACTTTTCTGGCCATAGCATCCCGTTTGTCAGCTCCCTCGTAGCTGACTGTTGATGTGCAGTTTACATCTTTTCCATGAACACATAGTGAACCGCTCAGCTTCGTACGGAGTTCAGACGCCCGTGCAAGTGCTGTGCTGATAGGCTGTAAAGGAAGCAGTATTTCATCAGCGTTGTAAAGGTGTAATGAAGAGCGTAATCTAGCCTGCAGAATCCTTGCCTGGGGTCCTCATACACCACTCTGGAAAAAGCAGTTTGACTTTAGGATTTTTAACTTTGGGCATACGTGGTAGGAAAAAAAAACATTTTTTGCATTTGAAATTAAACTTCTGTAGTCAGGAAACTAGAATGGTAAATACGAGTGGGTGTCTAAGGAGGTCTTGAACAAAAAAAAATACAATAAAACACAGAATTTGGAGAAAGGTATGTGCTTCTTTTCTTATAAAGTAACTTGTCCAGTAAAGCACTCTCTGTAGTCCAGGCAATTTCCAAACTCTCTGTCATTTGGAAATGTATGTGTTGATGACCCAAAATAGATTAAGGCTGCTTAAAACAGGCAGTGAGAGAACTTGAGGTGAGTAAATCGGCACGGCACTATTGACTTCAGGGAAGTACAGTGTCATGTGAGTTGGGGTTGCTTCCCGTGCTGTCCTTCCTCCCTCACCAAAGCGCTCCTTCACCTACATGCAGATTTCACTCAGAGGCACGGGGTAAGCAGTTGTCATTAGATAGTATTACTGTATTGTTTCAAGCATTCTCTTTTATCCATTGTTGCTGGTTATGAATGGAAAAATGGAAGAATTGTTTTAGCAAAGCTTAGACTGATGTGATCTTGCCATTTTCAGTGTGCAGGTGGATGAGAATCCACAGAAATCCCACCTGTTAACTAACCGATCGGTATTTCCCTGATAAAGACGAAGCCCTTCTGCCTGCTAGCTTTTGATATTCGTCATCAATTACTTTGACGTTGGCATGCTCCTACAGCCTTCCCCTTCCCCGGTCTTGCTTCTAAGTAGTCATCCTTGCACGAATGGAAAGCCTGAACCATTCTTATCACACAGAATTACATGAACGCATACACATGCATCCTGATACCGCTCCGGTTTCATTTGCCCAGGTTCATTAGTTAGCTGGGCTTTTCTGAAATTAAGCATGTTAGCTTCAGACAACAAAATACTTATTTTTCTTTTGAAATGGGCGTCTAGGTAAGCATTCAGTCTTCAGCACCAAATAAGAATATTCTATGAGCGTTCCTAATGTTTCTGCTCCCATTGACTGCTAAGCCGCCTTTCCCGTTCCCAGCAGCAGACTGTCCATCCTGCCTGAATTTTCCCCATTGCGTGCACTTGTCTTGAGCTGCTGCCAGGCCAGGGTTAGTAATGCCTTACACTGTAGCTGTAGCTTTAGCTTCTTCCAAGTTGACACTTTCTATGGCGAGTATTTTATACCATAGTGTGGATTTTCGTGTCTTGATGCCCCCTGCTTTTTTTTCTGTATATATCTCATGTAACTTATTCCCAAACGTTACACAAGGGAAAGGTGATGCTTTTTGAAGGCACTTACTTGGGGTAAGTCAAGAGCTCTTCAGTCTGGCTGTAACATTACTGTGAGCTGCAAGGAAATACCCTCCCACCTGTACATGTGTAACCAAGTCATTTATATGGCCAGCGGAAGGGAGGAGCTATCGCGTGCATGGAGTGAATATGAGGAAGAGTGAAGCAAGCGGCAAGTGCTGAGAGGTATTCACCCTCCGCATTCCCATCTGCCTCTAAGTATGATGTACAGGGAAAAGTCCTTCCAACTTCTCTGTTGCTTAAGTCTGACTTGATTGCTGGAGATCCATCTGGCAGTTGAAGGGCAAGCGGTGCTGAAGGAGCTGTGGAGGTTCCTTCGGTATTTCAGTTGTAATGATTTAATTTATATTAGGAATTAATGTGATTTTTTTTTTTTTCCTTTGTGTTTGTGAAGCTGAAGGTAAGTTTCCCTGTGGTTTTTATGAACATGCTTTATAGTTCTCTTAAGTGTTACATTTACAACGGAGTGCCAGGGTGATCCCCCTCTTTTTTTTTTTTTTTAATGAAAGCTATTCAAATTGACAGAAATTGATACATTCACGACTTTTTATCTATCTGAAGATAGCACACCACTGGTTAAGAGGCGTTACTTTTTCATAGTAAAGGTTATGGATGTTAATTATTGAGTTACAAAACCTACTCATTTACAAGTGTTTGTGTCAAAGCCTAGTGTAGTGCTGAGTACGAAGGGGCAGTATTAAACTCAGTGTGTGAAACTAATTATGGTTCTGTAAAGCGTTGTCTGTGAGCAGTTGTATCACGAAACACCACAAAATCATCAAATCATCACAAAACAATGACAGACCTGACTCCTCCATCACACCAGCTTCGTGCCAGGATGTTGCTACTAAACTCAGGTTTTCTACCTCATTTAAGTGATGAAAGCAAGAGTAGATACATGCCATTACAGGAAACCAGAGAATTCCAAAGCCAAAGGGTTTTACTGGAAAGGATGTCTTTAAGCCAATTCCTCTGATGTTTTTAATTGAGCAAGGGTTACAAGACAAATATTTCCATTTTTCCTTAAGGAAGATTATCACCATTGTGTTGGGGAACCTTAGTTAAATAAAGGTCATAAACGTGAAGCAAACAGGTCCGTTTTATCTCATGTTAGGACATGCCATAGTTAGTGAGGAGATGTGAAGGCAAAAGTACTGTTTTTTCAGTTGTGTTAGAAAGTCATCGCGTAATAGACTTAGGAGTGGGACGTGTAAGTGATGGGTTAGGCGTGTTATCCTCTTGGGGGAGAATAAGCAAACAAGCATCATAGGTTATTCAGCTTTACTTTTTATTTGCCGCAGCCTTGGTTTTGCCTCATTGGCTGTTGTTCTTCATATTAAAAAAATTACTGATGATTTCTCCCATTTCTTAACGAGTTAAATAACATTAAAACTGGATAAAACTGCAGCAGAACTGGAAATGGAACATCGTGTATAAATTTTCCTTTTTAAAACACATTGCACTGTAAACAAAGGATGGAGAATAACAATTCAATATTCTCTATTCTGTATATTTTCTGTCGTTGTTAAAATAGATACTGAGAAGAGTTTTTGTACTTGCATGATAAATATGCATGTTCATATGATCCCATAATAGATGCACTGGCAGTCTTTTTCTGTACAGCCTGGAGTGACACTGCACAAAGCAGGGAGGACTAGTGGTGATATATCTGTCGTTGCAGTTTCATCTGTTTCTTGCTTTAGCTGAAAGTTTCGTTCTTGAAACCTTTAGAATATTACTTTGAACTTAAAGCAGCCATTTGTATTGTTAAGCCTCAAACAAGGCTCCGTTTCTGAAGTTTTGAGACCAAAGACATTATCTAAAATTATACCAAATCTGTACTTAGGCGTAGAAGCAGAAGGTTGAATCCAGTGCCCTTTGAAATGATGATTATGCTATTTATTAAAAATCCAGTTTGGCTTTTTCCGCTAAGCAAACTTCATGCGCTTTAAAAGGCTTCTGTAGACTTAGTAGGCTCTGCTTCAGATCTGTAATTAAATGCTATGAACTTATTTACAAGTCCACTGTTTTTCCTATTCTCTTTTCTTTTTAAACCCCATAGAGCTGCTTATTTTTGCAGGCAGTTCTGCAGCTGTAGCACTTTCCCTTCCCTTTTTCTATTACATTTCCAGGGTTTAATGGTTATCAGGGCTGTAGAAATGCTTAATAGGTATGGTGTGGGTATTGTCTTTTTGTTCTATGATGATGCGCCTATAATTAGATTTACAAAATGTATTTGTAGTAGTGAAGCAGTGCTTGTACATCTCTCTAACTTCTAAACTTTCTTGCTAAACTGCATGTTTTAGTCTCATATTCCCTCCTTGCTTTCTGAGGCCAAAATTTTTAGTAATTTTGGGAAGTCACAGTGTTAATTGATTTCCCTCAGTTCTATTATTATAATTTATATATGTAAAAAACCATTGAGTTTTTCTGTGACTATTTTAATGTACCTTTTATCCCTAAATGTTAGTATTTTTTCTAAATCTATTTTTTAATGCAGGATGGGACTTGAATATTAAGAATTTTGACTCATTTAAAGCAGTCTTATTGGACTGAAGACTTTTCGAAGAAAGCACGGTTCATTTTAACGCCTGATTCCTTTGTGAGAGGTTTTCGGGTTTCAGAAAGAGCTGCGAAAGTTGTACGGGTGGATCTGGAACAGTTCAGTCTTGCTGTTGAACAGGCTACTCCTACTTGACAATCACCACTCAAGCTTTCCAGCTATCCCTTATTTCGTGTGCCCTGTTACAGACATCTCTGACAACTGTAAAAAGTGCTTGTGCCTACCTCAGTTCAGCTTCTGACGTGTTGAGGGTGCCCAGCGCTGCCTGGACTTAGAACCAAGTTGTTAGTTGTCATTTTTTTTCTGCTGATGCACATTCATTCAAAGAGCCTCAGTGTTGTATTATAGATAGATAGAGGTTCATCAAGTTAAAATGATTTATAGGATGTTATAGGTTGGTCCTGTTATTAACAGTTCAAACTGTGAATGACTGTATATGCCATTTAGGATTTTGGACTGTAAGCTGTCTGTATGTCATACTCAAGGGGAGCTTTCACAAAATGGTTCCATTCTTGAATAGTACGTCAGAAGTCTTGTCAAGATCGTGTTTCCAAGTGAGTTGTGTGGGTGATTTGGGTTACGCGGATTTCTTATTCATGCCAAGCGAAAGTAATATCATAGTGTTCCAGAAGTGTCATAAATTTGTAAGAGATACTGTGCTTGGTGGCACTTTCATAAAGGTGGACATGACAGACAGTCACACTGGGTCAGACCACGGGTTCATTCAGCCAGTATCTGGTCTCAGCTGGGCCAGTAGAGGATACCTTTGAAAGCATATGCATGCACAGTGATGCTTCTTTGGTACTCTTTTACATCTCCCAGTAATAGAAGGCTCAAAGATTTCCTAACTCAGAGGTGGTATCTCTGTGTTTTAATGCTTCGTATGTTGATTAATTTTTTCCCAAAATTAGTCTACGCACTTCTCTTCAGACTATGTAGGTGAGACTGTGCAAGTATCCACAAAAAAAAATGTGGCAAGATGTTCCCCAGTTTAAGCTAAGACAGAATATCTGTCTTTTGGATTTTATTTTGATTTTGAGCTCATGTTTGGTTCTCCTGGATTTTTGTATTGTCATAAAGAATGGATGAACACACTTCAACCGCCTTTTCACTCCCATTCTGATTGTATGAGCATGATTGTGTGTAGCATTTCTGTAGGTACATAGGTATGTGTGTGTGCACAGCTAAACCAATGGAATATTGCATATGCCATCAAACTTGTGGCCTAAGCTTATGTACAGCCTGTACAGATGTTTTGTGTCCTGCTGAGTTAATATACGTATGATGGCTGAGAAGTTCTGTTGAAAAGAGTCTTCCATAAAGCGAAGGATTTCAGGACTCTGGGCTTCCACATTGTCGTTCTTATGTGCCGGTGAAAAACAAAACCAAGATAAATCTCTGTCTAGTTCTTAGTATCACTCTACGCTTTCACCAAGGTAGCAGTTTCCAGAAAACAATATATATGTTTAAATGCAGATGAGATTTTGGGGGGGGGGGGGGGGACCAACCCAAAAAACCAAACCACAGCCCAAATTCAGTTATACATCCCTGCATCTTTTTAAGTAATGTGTATTCTTTGTGTTATCTCTTGGAGTTGCACATCGCTCCTGTCGAACCTGAAGAAACAGCCAAGTCCTACTTGTGTCGTACGATCAATATAATATCATTGAGATTCAGCGAGTTTTGAGGTCGTTGAGAGCCACTGTGTAACTTTATTAGGACCTGAGTCAGATCCTAATTTATCTAGTAGGATAGAGAATGCAATTTGACCAAGTTCTCATTCCTTAAAAAAAATGCTACTCTATTTTCCTGTGCAGTATTTTTCTGCTTGTTATGGAGCTTTGGGAGACAGTATATAGAAATTAAGAGATCAAACTTTTATTAGAGGCGGTTTGTCTTTCTTTTGCTTAGGTTTGAAATGACAGTTTGCAGGTTACGAGTTGTTTTCTTTCTTCTCAGAAGTGCTTTAGCTGAAGCTCAACTGCCTGACAGTGGAATATGCAAGAAAACAGTGCACCATATAACAAAAATTATGCTGGTGGTATTTTAGTCTTGCATCCAATTTCAGTTTAATATTATGTTGCAGTGTGAGATTTATTTCTCCCTTTCATTGGTTATGGCCCAAGGAGGGAAAAGGGTAGAATCTGTATCGCAATAGACATTTGAGTTACTTCCAAGACTTTTAAAATATTTAATCTGGTGTTAATCTCTGAAAGAGGTCATTACTCTGATCTGTCAGCCTGTGATGAAGAGAATAACAGAAAAGTTTAAAAAATAGAAATGTATTGAATTAACTTCATTTCCAGTGCAAGGAACAAAAAAAGGTGTTTTAAACAATGACAGCTTAATCTGGAGAAGGAAATTGAACGGAGTTGTTTTGTGATTAAGCCTCTTCACACAAGAGAGACAGCTTTAATGTGGTACTGGTGGTTGAAGACTCAGATGATAGGTCTTTTTAGATGTAAGTGGGATTTATACATCCATCTTTTCTTTTATTAGAGACTTTAAGAGAAAAGCTCAGCGCCTATGCCTATGGACTGCTAATTAGAACAGTTTCCAACGAAGCTGCAGAAGCCGCAACCTCGCAGCTCATCAAACGTTGCTGCAAACTCCAAGTTCAGCTCAAATGCTCTGTGGGATTTGTAAGCTTGATTCTGTTGTGGGAGAGCCCATTAGCCTGCCAAAGCACAACTCTGGCCAACAACAGGAACACAAACCTGATCATTAACCAAGAAAAAGATTCCCAAAATCCTGATGCTACAATTTTTAAGTATTTTAAGAAGCAGCTTTGTAGCCTCTGTGAATGATTCTGTTGCGCATCTTGTCAAAGAGCAGGCAGCTCTCATTTCAGAAGCAGAATGAGAAGATGCAATCTGTTGCTCCTTTCGAAGTAGGAAGGTTTGCTGGTGGACTGGAGAGGAGGAGGAGGAATGCTTCTCACATGCTTTCAGGTACCTGTAGCGAGCATTTTGGCGAGTGCATTCCTTTGCTTTAAAAGGAGCCTGTGGACTACTCAGGACCATTCTCCCTAACCTCCAGACTCCAGAGGCAGATTTACCAAGGCCACCATAAACTTTACTTCTTCATCTTTGACACAACCTTGAACTTAAAAAGTCACAATAAATTGAGATACATGATCCAGGGCTACCACGTCTTGGCTTACCATAATGTTGCCCTCATGGTGCTTTACACTTCACTTACAGCAATGGAATTACAAAACCTCAAGGATGATAATCCAGGTGCCAGAAGGTTAGAGTTAGTCTCTTTGTGTTCGTGCAGATAGATGAGTGCTCTACAAGCCTCTGAATGGAAAAGAAAGAGAACATGATGCGTGTTGTTCAGGTAGAAAAGTTAAATGCTTTTGTAGCTTGTCAGTGAAACAAAGGATGAGCTAAAGCTGCCTAATTTGAACTTGCCTATATTAATTACCTCAGCCATGGAAGTGTAAGGTTATTTGGAGTTTTGATGCGAAGCAAGAAAGAGGTGAAGTCCGATAGGAAAATTCAAATGCAGCTTCAGGAGCACAGACAGTTATTTTTCCTTACTGAATTTTGATTTTTGTAAAACACATGCAAAATACAAGATTTGTTTTTATAGCTGCAGTCATAAGTAGTGCCAGATTATAAAAGTTGCATTCACATGTACCAGAGGGAAATTTAATTTAAGATGTAATTCTTGAAAGAAGGCCACTAGTGACAGAGAAATACATTGCTGAGGGGTGGAGGGGAATGAAGGAGCTCAAGTTCTGGCAGCTTTAACTACAGCTGAGTAGGGAAAAGGGAAACTGCAATATTTCTCATACTTACCTTTCTGGTACCTTCTCCTTTTATTTTTCTCTTCTGTATTTCCGGACTGTAACGTTCTTTCGGACTCTTGCTGTTTTCAGTGTCATCAGTAAGCATTTGAAGCTCTGTTTTTCTGTTTCAATTCTGCTGTATTCCTTGCGTGTGCTCAGTAGAGCCCAGCAAAGAGGGTTGGAGGAAGGTTTGATAAGCTGACTGTGCAGGATGCTCAGCTGAAATCCAGCGAGTCTCAGGACCAGTGTGAGTTAGTTTGTGTTCTGGCGTGCTGTTGGATTCTGTCATTTGAAGAAGTTGTGATGGTCTTTGATTAAAAAATAATACAAGTTCCTTAAGTCTAATAGATTGGGAGGTATAATTAGAAATAGAAACAGTCCCTTATGTGATGAAGGGAGTTGAGAGAGAAAAACGAAATGTCAGGGGAGAGGAAAATGAGGAATGGAAACTGAGAAAAAGGCAGACACTCTTTAAAAAGATATAAAAAGGTAAGCATTTTAAGACAGAAAACTAAATGTAACATCAGTAGAGGGTAGGAAAGAGAACTGGATAGAAATAGAAAAATTTCCCTGACACATCAGCAGATTAGTTCTGCTGCCATTTTTTGCAGCCGTGAAGAAGTGAGTGTGATAAGATAAACACACACGCGTGGAAACCGTATTTTTCTAATCTAAAAGTAAGATTTTCAGTTTATTCGGAATGAGTGCAGGTTTGTTGTTTTGGGGAGTTTATTACTGTTTTCAAATGTTTTTGTTTGTAGTTAAAATAGGAGGACCTATGTTTATTCTGTCCTTGACCAAGCTTTGATGGGAGTTTCATCAGGTGAAGAATGGAAAATCATACAAGGAGCTTAAAACATAAATAACTGCGATGGAAGTTGGAATGTATTTACAGTAAATTTACAGGTGTTAAGAATATTTTGTCCAAGTTCTGCAGCAGCTGCTGCCGTAATACGTAATGTGTCTAAGCAACTGTTAATCCAATTGAAACAACTAATTTAGTAAGTATTTACTTTGCACTTAATTGATAATAACCCTTCAAGTAAGGAATTGGCAATTTACCACAAATTGCTAATTAACATTAACAGATTTTCATTTAATCGATAAAAATTTAGCCTTCAAGAGGTGCCTTGTTTTGAGAGCTGAAAAGACCTTCCTCCTTTTAAGCACAGCAGTGGGAGGACACATTTAGAGAACAGAGTAGGGATTAAAGATGGTGTCCTGGTTTCAGCTGGGAAAGGGTTAATTTCTAGCCTTTGCTGTGAAAGGAATGTCAATAATGCATATTCTTTTAGTTGTTGCTAAGGGATGTTTATGCTTTTCAAGGGCTCTTTTCAGTTTCCCAGAGAAGCAATGGAATATTCCGTACCATGGATGTCATGCTCAGTACAGAAATGGGGGATGGCCCCGGAAAGTACCAATTCACTGGGCAGGGAGAGTGGCTTGTGTCATTATTATTACTATTGTTATTTCCCTTTTTTGTTATTGTTTCTATTAAACTGTCTTTATCTCAACCTACCAGCTTTTTTCCTTTCCCTTTGCCCTCCTTTTCTCCCTCTTCTCCCTGCCATTCTTGGGGAAGGGGGGGAACTGTGCAAGTGCCTGTGTGATCGTAGCTACCGGCAGGGGTTAAACCACAACGCATGGGATATAATTATTTATTGTGACTCAGCTCCATTTTTTTTCAGGCTTTTAAAAGCCAGAGTCTTTTGGCTTTTAATAAATAGGCAGGTAAAGTCTTCCATTTGTTTTGTTTACCGTCTACTGTTTCAACATATAGTGGAATATAGCTGCTATACTTTAGTGGTTTAGATATTTTAATCGCTATTGAAACAGCATTTGTAGGAAGGAGTCAAAATTGGAGACCTGCCTATAGAGGCATCTCAGGGTTTGCAACAGACTAATAAATTGTGCTGGATATTACTGTCCTGGCTGGGACTCCTGTACTTCTAGCACTGGGTTTGCACTAAGCAATTTGCTGTGGACAGAGGGAAGGAATAATGCCTTTTGATGGTCTTTGTGCTCCTATCCCCTTTCCCTGCATCCACTGGAGACTTATTTGGATCCTGCCTCAAACATACTTCTGAGAGGTAAAATGTCAGCCTTTGCCTAGACAATTGGATGGCATAATAGTGCTCACAGCGGGGGGGACTGTATCTGTTCTGTCTTCAAATCAAACATGGCTGTATCTCTTGGGACTTTAAGATACCCTTCCTAGCGGAAATTTTAACAGGGACAGTAGTGGAGCACATTCAGGCATCAGAACGTGCTCTGTATCCCCTCTTTATCACAGGGTTTTGGAGGAAATAAATCAATTTTTGGAGCAAAATCATCAATACCTAACGTACACACAGAGGTGCTTTTCTGATCTGGCATCGACAGTTCCTTGCACAGCTGAATGTGGGGGAAGGTCTCTAGAGTGATTCAAAAAGATCTTTTCTTCGATAAGGTTATGTGCTCAATATCTTGAGCTCATCCCAGACTGGAAGTGTGGCATGTGCTGGGAGGAGAGGGGGAATATCACACTTCAACTTCCACTTTATTCTCCCGCTGATGGGATACAATGGGAGGAAGGGTGGAGGGCGTCTGAAACTCCTTGAACTGTATTTTTATATTAAAAGCTCCATTACTGTTCCAAAAGAGCTCTGCACCCACCAGACCTTGAGCAAGTGTAGTTTGGTCTGAAGGGCAGGGCATTGCAAGGGATTGTTTTTGTCAACAACAACGGAGTCAACTCACATATGCTCCAGTGGTTGTAGTTAAAACGTGTTTGGCTTGATCTTAGAGGAGTGCAGAAGTTTTCAAATGTTTTTTTGTAACTCATTGAGCGTTTGGACAAGCCAACTCGTCCTCAGCTGAGGTGGTTATGGATTCAAGCACGTATTCTGCCTTTAATTACTGAGTTTAAGCTGTTTTGCATGCTTCAGTCCTTGTGCCACACTCAGGGCATTGCCCTGGTTGTCGTTTGCACCCCCAAGCTGATGGGTAGGGAGCAACTGCCACAGAGCTATTCCCACAGCCTAGGGAGAGTTAGAAAGAGTCCAGCCAAGGGAGACAGCCTTCCCCTCAAATCTTACCATTTCCATGGATTTTCATGTGGTCTGAATGAATGTGCCCTCAGCAATGCCAATAGCTGGCTGTGGCCAGACTCGGTTTCTTTCTGCTTTGCCCCCCTTCTGTAGAAGACCACCCTACTACCTGTGAACCTTCAGAGGTTCTGCGCCTTAAATTAAGTACGAATCGAATCTGTGCCTTAAATGTAAAACAAGCTTCTTGCTTCACTGGAAAGCCTTTTTGAACACTTTTTCATCAGAAATAACAGGTTTGTTCCAATTGACTGGAGTGTGTGATGAAGCGTTGATTATAGTCCTTGGCACCAGGCTTCCAGAGAAAGCGTAATGCCATGCAGGCAGGAGGTCTGCAGGAGGCATGGCCGGCCCCATCCGAGTCAATGGCAGTTCTGCTGATTGCAGTAAGGTGTTCAGGATGGGTCCTCCTCGAGGCAACCATCTGCAGAGAGAAGCCCAAAAGCCATGATAATAGCTCAGTTCATCTCAGAGTTAATAAAGGGAAGTAACGGATGAATTTGCAGACTTTTCAGCTTATTTAAGACTATGGCAAACGGTGAGGCTTGCAGAATTTTGAACAGGGATATCTTATTAGAGGAAATAGAGATTACATGGCATGTAGAGTGAAAGTCAGTGATTCTCTTGTGACTTTGCCCTCCTGTACAGAATACGGGACAGCCCTGTGTAACGTTTGCCATGTCAGTGCTACGCTTAAATGCCTTGCAGACCTGAAATGCAAGTAGGCGCATAGGTAGAGAAGTAAAGTGATATGGGAAAGAGAATAATTGCATTTGACGTTTTTTGACGAGTTCTTCTTGAACTTGGTTTTATATAGTGTGAAAAATGTAGGTATGGGTTGACAGCTTATAGATGCTGTGGAATAGCTCAGAATTCCCTGTGGCAGAAGGAGAGTGGTGGAGCAGGAGAGAGGCACCAATGTACAATGGTTAGATTCAGGAAGGAAATAGTATAAAAATTTTAAGGCTCTTTAGGGAGCACTATTTATCACTTCCGTGATGTACATTTTGTGGCAAACTGAAGATGCTTTGAAGGGTTAGGGTAAATCTGATATAGTTTGATAAATACCGGGAAATTTTGTAAAGATGAACTGTCCCTAAATCATCTTATTGGTGTTTACACTGTCTCTGCTTTAGTTAAATTCAGTTTCAAAGAAGTTGCACAGAAGGTAATATAAGGGACAATGCCTTCCTATCCTGTTATCTGTCAATAGATCATTTATTTCTTCCCACTGCAAGCTATCCCAGTCTCCTATCTTTTTTTTCCTCCCTACTTCCAATGATTGGCTAGTTTAAAATGACTGCTCCTAAGCCTTTCTTGCTGGCAGTTTTGTCTGAGTTATGAACGAAGTAAGAGCATTACAGTTGGACCCCAAAATCTGAATCAAAACACGGCAGCGAGAGCCAGGCTGTGAAATTGCATCTTCAAAAATGCATTAAGTAAATGTATTTGTGTAATAATGAGTCGTACAGTACACAGAAATGCTTTCTAAATGGCCACCTGTCCTTGAAAGTGGTATTGATGAGGCTGTGCAGTCACGGCCATTTCAACCCCAAATCATGTGCCTGAGTGCAGGGAAGCCCATCTTTGGTCTGCGACGATTCAGGGGAAGGGTGTTTAGAGCTTAGTTACCTAGGACTGCGGGCAGCAAGTGTGATCAGACAGGAGGTCTCTTCCAGTTGCTGCGTTGGCAGATAATACAGTTTTTGAAGTCCGCTTGTCAAGCACTTCTGTGAGTATCCACTGTAGAAACACTGGCTGTCCTCTACATATACCTTTCAGCGGTTAATAAGTATTTAGCAGCTATCTTTTGTGTTACTGTCACAACTTTAAAACAAAAGAACAAAACTGATTTGAAGGATAAAACCACAGGACTTGTATTCCACTGAATTCATAAATTAAAATGAAAAATGTGGCGCTTTGTTAATGAATTCCTCAGTTTAGTTTAAAGTCATTCAAAGTAAATAAAGAAGGTTTTCTGAATATGAACACCTGAAAGCTTAAGGGGAACAGACAGAACTGGCCACATTACTAGCTGAGCATGTGAAGCTAGACTAAGCTAAAGAAGTTTTTTATAGTTACCTACTGTAGAGCCAGAGATTATTTTTTTTATTATTATCATTTTATTGTAGTCATCTGACTTCAGTTCAATGCTTAGGTTTGAAAAAAGTAGAATGGTTTATTTTCTCTTTCAGTGTATGAATAAAAATGAGGTATGAGGTGATGAGAACTACTATTCATAAAGTGCGGAAGGGCTTGGCGATGAGAAACGATCAATATTATCTCTAGCTACTGAGTTCAACCACGTGCGTCCAGTAAATCAGTTCACTTTTAAATGCAAAATGTCGTTAGATAAGCATATTTATGTCTCTGTAGCATATAAGATTGCTTTATTTAGTAGAGGATAAAGACACAACTGGGGGTTAGAGCGTGGAACGGAGGGAAGTACCATTTAATGTGGATTGGAGCGGTAGTTGGACAACATACGTAACCCAGCTAGAAAATTGGATAAGGTCAGCGAGGAGTAACTGAAATGCTTTGTTGACTAATGTGCAAGAACCTCGGCAGCGAAACGAACTAAACCAATTGTTATTGGTATGCAAATAGATTTTTACAGCTTTTCCAGAAATATGGCTAAGTGGCAGGCAAGGACGGAATAGAAATATTACCAGGCATGCACTGATCAGAAGAGTAGGAATAAAAAGTAAAGGTTAATGTGAAATAACTTTGTACATTTATGATGAAACTATAAACAAAACCAGCTGTTTGCATTCACATTTTTGTGCATGAGAGGAAAAAAATGCTATTTAAATGGTAAAACCGAGGTATACCTGACTGGTAGACAGCAGATAACTTTTCAGCTTGCAGTCTCTGAAAAAATAAGAAGAAGTCATGGTATTTTCAGTGTACTTCTGGTAGACAGTAAAATATCTTTTGGTAGATTTGGAGGTTGTCTTTTGTGAGCTGCATGTGTAGTAATGGCTCTTTTAGTTACCTAGAAAATGCAGAAAGTGGTCAAACCGAGCCATGAGGACAGCATGGTTATTGAAGATCAGCATGTTACTACACTCTATGGCAAAACGATACCTGTTTTAAGTTTTTCGGAAAGAGGACAGAGTAGAAGTTGGGGAAAAGCCCACTGGCTAATGGGAAAGGAGCACATGGAAGTGAAAATCACTGTCATTACCAGAAAGTGACAGCTACACACTGGTTGACAAGCCCACTAACCCTCCTGTCAGCATCCTAGTTTGGACATGAAAGCAGGGTCAGAGACTCAACTTCCAAATATCACAACTCAGGCTCACAATCCCATGATGAAGGAAGGATTCACAGCCAGCAGAAGGATCTCGCTTAGTGCCACTGTAGAAGGTTTTGATGCCACCCCTGGAACACCATGTGCAACTCTGATAACCCGTCTCCAAAACCCATGAACCTGAGTCTGGAGCAGACTCAAAAAATGCCTGCTCAAATGAGCAGGGGGCTCACACCCTGTTTTATGAGAAAAGGCTAAAAGAGCTTGTCTTGTTTAGCCTGATGAAATTAAAGTAAAATAAATATATATAAAGTGGCTAAACAGTCGGGTCGGAGAAGATTAAAAAATAACATTGATTTAAGATCTGTTCAGATAAAATCAAGCTGCAAATTAGAAGTGTGCTGTCATTTGTTGGAGGAATGAACCTTCCAGGAGATTGTAGTTGGGGAAGAAGCCTGAGTGATTTTAAAGTGGATGCTAGAAAGTTTATGAGAAGTATTTCATTACATGTTTCCTGTGGCAGCACTGGATGGAATTTGATGAGACAGGACAATCCTACCTGTCCTAGATTTTAATAAAAATCTTTCATAGCTTTTAAAAATGTGACATGGTGGTTGTGTGCATTTTAATTTGATTCCAGTTTCCATCTGAAAGTGGCTTGATTTTAAAAGAAAGGAAACCATGAAAAACTGACCATGTAGTGAATGAGAGGCATCATTCACCATTTTCTAGAAAAGGAAAAAGATGTATAAAATTAATAATCTGACTAAAAGCGTCTTTAGACAGATGTGTCTGCAGGCCAAGTGTGTCATAGCATTTAAGAATAACAACAAAAATGTTTTCTGGGTTGAACTGATCGTGACAACCTACTGAGAAAAAAGCCTACCTTTTAGAACACAATTTTTTTGTTTTCTTTTTCGGATCATCAGTTTAGATGCTTCTGTGACCTTGGTGAAACCAGCCTGACTCTAAGGAACAGAATCCAGGCATATGGTTTTCCAGTTGTAATTCCAATCATTAAACATAAACAGTGCAGGTGATTGTTTTGTTTGTTTGCTTTTTAAACTTGTTTAATCTGCAATAATAAATAGTCTAGAAGCAAAACTGGATTTTACAATCAATGGGGTTATTTTTCTTCTGCATGTTTTTAATAGTCCGTTTAATATGACCTGACATGATTTGCATCTGTTGTGGAGAGAGCGTGCATTTCACTTTAATGACTTTATTGGTTGATTTGACAATTGATAGATTAAATCTTGTTGAATAATGTAGGACGAGAAGGGGCCTAACTTCAATGTTGATACTGACATTCCTTTTTCAGTATTGGAAAATTAAGTTGATTATAGCCAGAAATACTGTTCCACGATTTTTTTCCCCCAATCTGATAGACCTTTTGGTGATTTCTAAAGAATGCAGCAAAAGCTAGAATTAATAAAGCAAAAGCATATGTCCTAAATTCTTACATCAACGTATATCTGATTCATAGATTCAGCTCTGAGACATTGTTTTTTAAATATTCAATAACCTAACAGTTTTCAAGTGTATGCTTTTTTTATTTTAATTAATTGACCTGCATTTTTATAGCTGTTGCATGTTGTTTTATGTTGCATTGTAAGGCGTATCACTGGATTTTTGTGGAAAATAGCATCTTCATCCTTGCAGAGCTGACATTCGCTTTTCTCTTAGCTAAACCCGCTAATCCAGATGAGCGAGTTCTACAGTGAATGTGTGCCTTTCAGTGGAATTTCAAACCTTTGTGCCTTTGAACTACGAACAGTGCAAACAAAATTTCCAGATCAAATCTCCTGTTTGACCTCCAGACAAACCAGCCACCATGTTTCATGCAAATTTTAAGGAAGAAATTCAGATAATCCATCATACAGGACAGTCTACAGATACATTAATCTGATTAGTCGGTATGAGCATCCTGAAAGGATTGTACTTGAAATTAAGTGAAGTAGAGATGCATCTTTGCTGTAGACAGATGCAGATTTTTATCTGTTCTCTCTTGTGTCCTTCTATATCAAGCAGCTTCCACATCAGATGTCCAGTTTGTGGCTAAGGAGTGCGTTACAAGCCTGTGCTTGATATTTTATTGCTATTTATTATTTATGTTACCATTTTTCCAGGTACTGTATAAATACAGTGCAAAAACAGCAAATGCATTTTCCTCAACCAAGACAGGTTATAGTTGTTGGGAGGATAAAAGAGATAGTGAAAGAAATATTTAATTATTTATTTATTAGCTTTATTTTAATTTCTGCCCAACCAAATGTAGTGTTTTCTTGCCGTACTGGTTCCAGAACCAATTATCTGTCTGATGTCTCTGGTTTCTGGTTGTACCACAGACTGTCAAGCTTAGAGCTTCTGGCTAAATTCCCTCAAAGTCACTAGTAACGCTCCTTGTCTTTTCTCCTTTCTCTTCCTCTTTCCAGCCTCCCCTGCCACCACCTGGTTTCCAACTTTGAGACCAACTTGATTAGGTGTCCTCTGGGATGTCTTTAGCCTGATTGACCCGAGTGTGTCTGCAGCATGACCTGCAGTGCTCCTGAGCCTGAGAACATGCCGCGGAGGTGTCTGCAACAATTCTGCACAGAGCTGGCGTGGAGGGAGCACCCCTTGTGCACTTGGGTTTCACATGTCGTGTGCTTATAGGTCGTAGGCTGGGAATCCTCAATACGGGAAAGCCCTTAACAACTGCCTGAGAAATAGATGGAATGTTTAGAATTCAGAGTACTTCCAGAGCATTGCCGTGCCCTTGACGATTGGTTACTGTGTGTAATTATAGCTTCATGTAATTATTCCACTAGTCATCTTTATCATTCTGTAGTTTGGGAAGTATTGAAATCTGTGATTCATTTTTCAGCTGAAAAAGCCATCTCCGTAAGCGTACTACTGAGCAAGGAAATCTACTGTTGTGGTACAATCAAATAGGCAGTGTTTATTTTCCCCACCCCCTGCCTCCCTAGAGTTTTACTAATAGCTTAAAAGCAGGTGCTTGATTTAATCCTGTTAGTGCTATTTTGCCTCTCTGTACAGAAGAAGGATGGCCCAAGATAAATCAGTAACGGAGGAAGGGATGATGTTAGTTCAGGGATAAGGCACAGTTACAGGAAATGGGATAATACAGATTATGACTAGCAATTTCAGTCTATCAGGGATGCCTTGCAAGGAACCTTTGTCCAACATTACTAGGCCAATTTGTTAACGCATTGATTCATGCCCACGTATTTCTGAATACTTTGTTTCCCTTGTCCCTTTTGCTTTATTGATTTCGTCGTACGTCCCTGCACTTAATCTAGAAGTCAAATGTATGATGTTTTTGTTATCCTTTGTGTGTCACAGCGCCTGTGAGCCCCATGTTTTTGTGTTGTTTTCTTCCACGCCTCTCCTCCTGTCCCCCACTCTGTTTTGAAAAGAGCAACTCCAGAGCGGGGCTGTGCTCCCCATTTAGGTGAAGGCTCTGTTTTCCCACCAACGCAAGATGCCTTCTCAGAGGATTTCAAAGACTGGTCAAGGACTCCTACCTTCCCTGTGTTGTTTCTGCAGGTTGTGGGCTTGCATCATTTGATTTGATTCATGCATTCATCTCCTTTCACAGTCACTAGGAATAACTGAGTAAAGGAGATCGTCAGGTTGGGTGATGATCATTAGGTGGGGTATATGTCTCTGTTTCTGTTCTTCCCTTTTCCCCTCCTTGTACTGTGATGTACAGGTTCAGTACTGTGCTAATCAGTATCTGGCTCAGTCTACTCCATCCAGTTGTTTCTCCTGATAATGCCAAGCCAGAGGTTGGATACATCTTCCAAGTGTTAAAAACGTGGGCTTGTTTCAGAGCTGACTGGGAGGATGAGTGACTCTCTGGCTGTTGGTGACAGAGCAATGTGTCAATGGGAACCCCGGTTACCTTGGCTGCTTGTCAGGCCAGGAGGGGCCAACTTGGGGAACCCTGAAAGGTAGCTGGAGGGACCACGTTCAGCTGCAAGCTGGGGTAGAGTATGGCTTTCATTGCAGTGATGTTTTGTTTTGCTTTGGGATGTAATTGTCCTAAAAGTGGTCTGGCCTTTGCCGTGGCTTGGCTGGAGGGCTGAGGTCCACACAGTGGATCCTGTCCGTCTGAAGCAGCTTTTTGACCAAAAGGTTTTGGCAGAGAAACTAAGTTATGAAGAACGGGAATGAATAACTAGTGAATAGGGAAAGGCCACCATTGCTACTTCCCTCACAATTTGCATTTTATACTGTCTTTACTTCTGCTTCTGAGCTAGAAATCTAGAAAAGTGGTTGGTGAGTTGAAACATGGGAAATCAAATGATTAATATTTGGAATGGAAGAGGGAAAAGTGAGAGCTGGGTGGTGCAGCAGGAATATTCTCTCAGATCATTAACTTCTGTTTGAGTCAGTGGACATTTTCAGGGTGTGTGGGGAGGTCATATTAAGTAGCTATTGGGTGCACTGCTTTTAAAGAAAAGAAAATTGGTTAAGAGAAGCAGGCAGCACATCAGTCTTCTCAGGCTGTTCGCAACAGAGTGATTGGCAGTGGATGACAGTGCTTGCAGGGCTCCCATTGAGATGAATGTGGTTTGTAAGAATAAGAATCTGAGTGCAATAATTCGTTATTTACTCAAAGCATACGATAGACCATGAAAAATGAAACGGAAGTTGAATGTGGAGTGACGCAAATCTCAACAGCACATCCAGCTGTAGTGTTTGGGACTCTTTTACTGGCTTCACACTTTCACAGGTATGTCCTCTGCCTTGCCAGCCCTAGGACAGTCTGTGCAGCAAAGTCTTCTGTTGCCTGCCCAAATTCTTTATTTATATACATTGTTTCTCATCTCCCATGGCTTCAGAAAGAAACAACTGAACCCCTTGAAGTATAGCTGTTTGGCCCTCATGTCTAAGAGGGTCTTTCAAGGATTGTGGAAGTCTCCTGTCCCCCAGACTAGAAGCTCTGCACCTTACACCAGCGTTGGCTAAACAGCAGCACCAGAATACGACTGGAGTGTGGCCCCTTTGCGATGATCTGTAGATAAAGTAACTGTGCTTTGTCAGCTCAAAAAACTTGGAAAAAATCTCCCTGAAGCAAAGGGAGGTCTTGCTCTTAGTTATTTCAACGTTACATCATGCGAAGTATAGCTGTTGGTTGAGTTCTGGTTGCAGACACTGGTGGTGATGGAGGTGCTGAAGGTATGGCACAAGGTAATTGGTATAGATTTCAAGGTGAGTTACAGAATGCTAGAAGTTAAGAGAAGATGTGGCTTGAAGTTGAACTTTACATGATGCAAGTGAGAGAAAACCCTAAACCCTGTTTCTCACCTCAATTTAATTTTTGCAGAGAGTACAAACCGAGAAGTTTGTGAGATGGCAGCCCTATGCAACTACATCAGACATCCTAATGTTGAATAATAACAGCAATCTGTCATATAAACATATCAAAATAATTGGCTGTGCTTCATTGGCAATGTTGATCAGACTGCATGGCAGTACCTTCTGTCACCAAAATGATTTACAGTAAGCGTGCAGATGTTATTTACAGTGACCTACTAATTCTTTTCGAATGAGGGACTGTATTTCTTCTTGCACATGATAATCTTAGCTGCTTTTAAAATGAGCTCTCTTCACTCTCCGCCAAATTATTTGGAACAAATAAGTAGTTAATTAAAATGTCTGGTGCTATAGCACTGTTTAAAGTTTAATATTAGCAAAATTTTGTCTGAGCTTAGTAGGGATGAAGGAAAATGCTCCTACTGTCAGATGAGATGTGTTATGGTCTTTCGCAAAACTTACTGAACACCAAGTTTTTCCTTAACTATAACTGGTGGTTCTCTTCTACTTCCACTCTAACAATCTAGCCAAATCCTTTACTTGCTTAATAATAGTTTGAATTAATTGATCAGAGGCGGTTTTAGGTTTTTTTCTAGTGAATCCATTAAAAATAATGTATTTTACGTTCCACTAGACTGTATGCAGATAACCATTTTAGTGTCAGACTGCCACATTCAAAAAACTGATTGAAAGCTGACGTTTTGAATTTCATTTGCATTACGTGCACAAAAAAAACTTGGAAAGAGTTAAAATATTGAGGGAATAAAAGTACTGACTTCACAGTGTAACAGTGCTTCTTCAAGTTTACTTGAAGAAAGTATTAAATAACTATCTTCTTTCACTTAGCAATAATATAATTTGATCGGAAAAACAGCTTTTGCTCTAAATCTGCTGCAAAACGATTTCCACTGTGGGTCTCCAATGTGATTCATTCAAATCAAAAAACAAGCAAGTTGCATACTTCCTCTGTTGTGGTATTTTTATTTTTACTTGATGCAGCATGTAATTCTAGAGTGCTTAGTTTTTGAATTTCCAAAGGAAGGAAAAGCTTCTGTAATGACGGCTAAAATGGGGATGCAGAATAGATGACGTTTGCTACCTTTTTATGCTAACTTCCTTTTTTTTTTTTTTTTCCCTGTAAAAGTCAAGGTGAAGAAATTAAGTATTTAAAGAATTTTAATGTAGGAAAAGCGCCGATGTTCATGCGTGGCTATGTCTTCAAAAATTGTGGAGGAGAGATAGGTGTATGCCTTAAGCAGTTGTTTATCTGATTAGGACTATGGCTACCTTACCTGTCTGTCTCATGGTGGTTCTTGTTGCCATACAGAATTCCTCTTGAATGCTTATTCGCTTATTTTCAGAGTGCCTGCTAGAAGTATTAATTTATTGTCCACTTGCTGTAGAGACCAAAAACTTGCAGGACTGAGATGGAGGGAGGCCAAAATCAAAGCCTAAGGCCCACAGAAGCTAGGGAACCTTTCAGTGCCCAAACATGACTGTGGGGCTGTGCGCTGGCAGCTTGCCGTGCATGCCATGCAAGATTCCATGGCAGCATCAGTGGCTGAACCCTTAGTTGACAAACGTTGTCTCAGTGCCTTGATCACAAGTCCGTTTCCTTCTGATTCTTTTGGATGTGGATTACAAAACTGAAGACTGGCAAAGGGATGACTAATTTGCAATGAATAGTAAAAGTAGAGCATTTTCTCCAGATGCCGTGGGTGGAAAAGTAGTAATTAGGCAGACATGGAATGAAACGCGTTGGGGGAGTTTTTTCTTGTTTATGGGAAAACTGTTAAGTGTCTGAATGTACTGGAATCTGTTCAGAATACGATCTGCAGCTTGAAAAGCAAAGCTTCTCAACACAACTAAGTTTTGTCGTCCAAATTCAGGCACAGAACTGCCATCCCATTAGGTAAGGAAAAGCACAATGAGCTCCTGCAGAAAGGAGAGCAGCTCAAATGCCCTCTGTCAGTAGAGAAAGGCTGCTTTGTATATACCACAGGTATTGCTTGTCTACAGGCTTTACTTCTGAGCTTTCTTTCTCTGGATGCTAGGGATTTTGAAACAAAAGAAAGATTAGGAAAGAGAGAGAGTGTTACTGGGCATCACATGGACTGGGGATATGTACTTAAGTAACTTCTATGTGCGAGTGGGGATATGGCTGCATGAAAAAGACTTTGGTAAATATCAGGAGAAACACCTAGCAGGATCCGTTGTGATGTGGTACGGCTTTCTGCTGGAAAGAAGCAAAACCTCCGAGCCTTGAAAAATCTTTTAATTAAACTGAACACAACATTTGCAGAGTGTACGGAAGAAAAACTTTCTCTTTAGAAAGATGGACAGGATTACTGAAAAGGTTGGTTTAATCTCCATGTTTTATCATCCAGTTAGCATATCAATTGCCTTCTCACAGCAAATTCATCCCTGCAAAACATTTGGAAAGTGTGTTCTTTGCAAGTGTCCTCATACCTTCAGAAAAGTCTGACAAATCTAACAGAATGCACTAAAAGGCAGTCACTAATGTGCATCATTGCTTGAAACTGCTTTGCAAGGAGAGGCTTTTGAGTGGTGGAGTAAGGTCTGGCATTGATTAGCTCCTAGGGCTGTTCTGTGCCTGCTCTGTGCAGACACAACCTGCCTAGACTGGGAAAACCTACCTACCTATGAACTAGCACTTTGGCCTCCCAGGAGCAGCAGCAACATTTACTTCTGTTTCAACTGTAAAACCCACCAGAGAAGACAGAGGCTTTCAGGTGGAGCCTGGGCTGAGTTTTGTTGCCCACTAAAGCTTGCTTAGGTCCACTCCAGTTTGCAATCACAGCATCACAACTGACTATGGTAGAGACGTAACCATTGCCTACGAACCCCAGCTGAAAAAGAGCCAAATATTCTGAAAACTTCAGAATCTGGGGGAGCGTGTACCTGCATATCTTGCTATCTCCACGTGGATCCTCTTCAGACTCACAGCTCAGGGAAGGTTCAGTCAAAATAATCAATATGTGTGGAAGACTTGCATGAGCTAAAAAAAATTTAAAATTGCCCCTTCAAAAAGTTCACGTATAGCCCTGCTGAGCTTCTGATGTCTCTTCTCACAGCTTTTTGAAGCTGTAAGCTTTTTTTAGATTTCTGATCAAAATGCACAAGCAGGTCTTGATTTCTTTTTTTCTTTTCTTTCTAACAGCAGTAGTTTCAAATAGAGGATGGGTAGAATGAAGCAAAGCAGAAAAGGAGAAGCTCCCAGATGTGATTATGTGTTAGAATAGGGTGTTATGGGAACTTTATATTGTGCCTTACTGTCCTGAGTATTGGTATCATTGGATGTCAGATCAGGTTCGCACAGCAATCATGTTCGCCTGTATAACCGATGGGAAGCTCAAAGCACAGCGGGATGCTTCTGAGCCTCATGCTTTGTCTACGCAGCAGTCAAGAAAATGGCTTGTCTTGCATCCTTGCATGTTCCAGAGAGTCTGCTAGGCCAGTCTGCCCTCGTGCGTGCACCCAGCTCCTTTTGACAACTGCATTCGTGCTTTAGTGCAGTGTGTAACTCCACTTCCATTGCCGCATTCAGTTCCTGCAAACCAGTTAAAGCTCTTGGCACAAATGGCCGTGGCCTGCATTTTGAATTATGAATGTGCCCTGACTCTTCCATTGCCCTTTGTCAACAACAGATGCACGAGGCCAAATGCTACTCAGACATGTTGGGAAAGATCACAGCATCTGATCTTTCACATAGATGTCTGTTCAGGGTAATTCGCTTAAGGCATACACTACAGCATTAATAGAGATCATACCGGGACCTCTGCTTTCTGGAGATGGACATATATCCCTTAAAATATAACCTATCAATTGGACTGTGACTGATCACAGCTCACAGGATGGTTAGTGGAGAGGGTTCTGAACAGATCCTGTTAGAACAAGAAGATGACTGCGCAGTGCCCTTTGTAATGTCTATATCTATTCTGTTGTGTCAGCTTGCCTTTGCCGGGGACCGTAGCTCTCTGTAAGGAGAGCTACAAGTGGCACTGGTAGCCTTCAGAAATCACTGTCGCTATATAAACCAAGGGAATATCCTACAAGGAGAAACCTAGGGTATACCAATGCAAAATATCTTATTGCAAAGCTCTTTCTTGCTTGCAGAGTCATTGCTGTTAGTTGGCTATACGTTATTTATTTTGTTTGACGTAATGTTTGTCACCTGTTCAAATCTTGAAGCGTTTCACATGTGAAATGCAAATATTTCCGGTACAGTAAGCTGGATATTCCAATATCCAATTGAACAGTCCCCTGTGTAGTTGTTTATACATCATGTGGAAAGGGAGATGGGGAGAAGAATGTACAGCCCAATTGCAAGGTGTTCTCTGTTCCTACACCTATATGTAAAGGGAACATATACCTGGAAGACAAAACTTATTTCTGGCTTATCAAGTAATCAGCTGCTCTCAGACCTAAAGACTGAATGTTTGTTCAGCAACCTCACATTTCAATTCAGAGTAGTGGTAGCCCTCCACAAATCAAAAATGCAGCGACTGTGTGAAGATGATGTGTGACCTTTTATTATTCAAGAATCTACCCTAGTTATGCGGAAATATAGAAAATATCCTGAATTTCACTTGGAAATGTGTTTGTACCCAGTGGAACACTTGCTAGTGGTGAAGTCAGAACTGCTCTGCTGGGCAGTGGTTTAATTTTCCTGAGCTTTCCCTTATGTCTGTCAAAATGTCAGCATGTCAATTACTTGTGTTCGTTGCTCTCAGATGGTTTGGTGATCTTTGCTGGAAAAGGATTGTAAAGCTAGGTGGTGGTGGTTGTTGTTATTATTTATTTTCATTGCTGTTAGCTTTGCAATATCACTTTTTGAAATGCAGAACAATTTAATTTTCTTTTTAATTTAGGAAACCTGTTTCCACTGGTCTACATAAAGATTAGGCATTTGCCTCTATTCAGTCTTTGTAATTCTTGGACCCATAAAGTCCAGTTCAGTACACAACACTATAGCTAAATAAATACCAATGTGCCCTTTGACTTTGGCAGCCTTTACAACATTGGTACTTCTGACATGAGAATCTGTTAAAGCATGGGATAGGAACTTTCCTCCAGTTATTTCCCCAAAGCAACATCTCTTTTACGTGTTAATTTTCTGCCTGTAGTTAGCGTGGAGTATTTATGACACCAAAGTATTAACTTCAATCTGCATTACTGCTTCTGGTATCCTATAAATATACAACCAGGATGTAGACCTGGTGTAGCAGTGTTGGGAGGTACCCAGTTTTCAGCGACGTAAACCTGTTGCCTTTCTCAGGCACCAGCAAGTTTTGGAAATGTTATATATAATAAGCCTGTCCTGGATAATCTGCCTAGAGAATGCAAGAGAGACATCCAGACACTTAAATTAGCCATTCCCTTCATAGAGAAGGAGAAATGCGACTGGAAAGAAGGTTGCAAAAGCGAAGGAGGAGGGGCCAGGCATATCATTTAAAGTGTTGAACAGAGAAGCTGACCTGAATTGGGCTAAGGATGTGTATAGTCTAGCATTCTCTTTTTGATCTATATGAAGTTATCCTGAAACAACGAGCCATTCTAGACAATGAGTAAACTCCCCCTACAGAAAGTTTCTTCTATTCCTTGCAACATACAGTTCTTATGCTGAGGCTGAGAGGCTTTAGAAACTGTCAGAAAAATAACAAAGGGAAAAAATAGTGTTATCTAGTCACATACCTAGCCAAGTTAGAAGTTAATACACAAATTAAAGGCAGCCAGCTGTTCATAAAGGAATGCTAACAAGCAGTGGGAAGTAATCAGTGACTTTCCTGGAGGATCAGTCTTGGGACTAATCTTGTTATTTTCTTTAATACCCCAATACCAAAAAGAAAAATGAGCTGCTGAATTGATAGCACAAATTTGGGAGCTTTATCCACAGTAGGAGGATATTTCTTGTTTCAATTTGCTGTCTTTCGGTAATCAAAATCTTTGAATCCCTTTGTACTCTTTTTCTGCATGTAGACTGAGTTGTGTGAAAAAGTACCATTTTTTTTTGTGAGTGTAGCTCACGTCTGGGGCCTGATCTCAATCAATTCTGTCCAGTAATCAATATCTGAGATGCAGCTCCACTGTCACAATCCAAATTCTTTTCAGATCAATTACATATCTCTCAAACTAAGGGTATACTGGTAGATACTAGCTGAGGTACAAGAATTCTCTTGCATAAAGCCTGTCTGAATGCAAGAGAGACCAGTTGTACTGGTCACATACATTTAAATGAGCATAATGATTAGAAATGCCTTGCAGGGAGTTTTATGCCATCCAGGTTAACATCTCTTTTGCTATTTTTTATGCATTTTTCACAGACATAGTGCTTTTGGGTCCCTAGGTTGCTGGCAAGGGATCACATTAATATGGTGTTTAGGATGGCTAAAACTTGCCAGCCCAGATCTTTGAAAGCACCCCAGTACAAGCCTTGCTGTTTTCTCCTTGTTTTTCTTACCTTGAAATGAATCTGTAAATTGGCAATCAGTGTGGAAACAGAAGTTGATTCAAATACATGATTCTGCTTATTAACTTTAGCTCTTTAGAGTGTCTGTCATCCTCTCTGATAAAAAGCAAAACCTGTTAACCTGACGCCCTTTTAATTTAAAAATTAAAAAAAAACAAAACAAAACAAAAACACACAGACAAAAAAAACCCAAAACCCAACACAAAACCAAAAACCTATTTGGTTACTGTGCATAAATTGTTGTGGGATTTGAAATGCAGGTAGCCTCTCTCGCTCCCTCCCACCTGATAAAAACTATATCAAATTGTTGAATTGCAAGGAATACTACGTGCCCTACATCTTCAGCTTTGTGGGGCACAGGATTTGTGGTTGTGGTAGCTTTTTTGTCTTCTGCTTTATGTCAGGCGAGTGCATGACTTATTTGCATTGTCATTGGCGCGAGTGCCAAAGATAGTATTACTTTTAATATGTGTTTAAATGGAGTTACAGCATTTTAGGAACGTTACAGTTCTTAGTCTTGGTTCAAAGTGCATCCAAGTCAACAAAAAAGACTCTCATTGGCACGGCTTGATAGTGGCTCATGCTGCCTACAGGCAGTGGCATGTGCTTCCCTTCTGTCAGAGACTGATGCTGTTCCAGTACTCTGATTTCCCTTACACAAGCTACCTCATATCTTCATACATAAATGCACACAGATAGAGCAACAGTTCCTGTTTCCAAGTTACTTTCCAAGAAAACAAAGGTACCGTAATCAGTCCTATCAATAGGTTAGGATCCAAAGGGCCTAATCAGCTTGGTAGACAAAAGCTTTTCACAGTACTGATTACAGCGGGGGCCTGACCATCAATTAAAACTCTCTCTGAACCTTTGTTTTTCAGATAAGGAAGGGCACATAAGGGAAATTTTAGAGAAGATCCAAAAATAGCAGGTGGCTGTCACTGCTGCGCTGTGCTCAGTTTTAATCACCAGATTGGAGAAATACCATGTCTGGGTTGCACAGGGATGTACGAATGTAGGTCTGGTGTTTAAATGCCAGAGATGGGTAAGGAGGGACAGGGGTTGTATGTATGAGACTGCAGCTCCTAACAGACCTTTCTACCTCAGTTTTCTCATGCAACATGCAATGGGTGAATATTGAAGATGTTTGCTTTCATTCACCAAACTTAATAAATCAGAAGAATTCGGTCCAGTACAGATAAATAGTGTATTTATCCAGCACACGGACTGTTAGCTGTGCTGTTTGGTTTTTGTATGGGGTTTTTGGTGTTGGTTGGTTTTTTTGGTTGGTTTTTTTGGCAGGGGGGAGGTTTGGTTGTTTTGGTTTTTTTTTTAATTTGTGAGGGTTTTATGCTTGGGTTTGGTTTCTTAGATTTAGAAACCTTTGGTTTTCTGCTTTTCAGTTTGTTACAGGTGGTAAAGAAGGCATGTCAGTTTTCTTTGGTATTGGTCAAATACCAACTAAAAAGACTCGTATTTTGTTCATTGTAAGTAATTGCCATGATTTCAGGAACAACAGGCTTTTCTTTTGAAAGGGGGAAACCTAATTAATACAAAGACCTCTTTCATTGCTGCTATCTCAACATCAAATGCATGATATAAAAAAGCTATCCTCCACCAGAAGCCACATGCTGCCTCATTAAAAACAAAACCAGGAAACATTTTATTTACTTTGAAAAAGACCGTATCAAAATAGAAATAGGGGAAGGGAGGAGAGGCTGCGGCTGTTGCAGTCAAAGTTTCAACTACAGAGCTCTGCTTTTTTGCCTTTTTTTTTTTTTTTTTTTAAACGCTTGTCAAATTTGACAAGTTTATGCAGCTTTTGGTTTGCGGAGGTGTGAATATGTTTACATATATTTACTGGGTTTGTTTCATGCCACCAGATAGTACTTGTTTAATAAATCAAGTGGTGTTATATAAGGTTAGAAGTGATGGTCAAAACCCAACATTCTTGGTTTTTTTTCAGTAGTGGGGCTGTCACTTGAGTGTGGATTTCAGTTCTCTGGCTTCCAGGGCATATGCTTCAACATGATTAATAAATTCTTTTAGTTAATCTGAATGGCAGTGCCACTTAATGTGCAATTGGATGAGTCAAAACACCATCCAGCCCAGAACTGAGGGCCAAGCAATCTGTACTGTATTAGCTTTGTGCTGATGCCAAGCAGTCAGCCAAATTTGAGTCCACAAACTGAAAGTAAATGCATTTCACTTAATTATGTATTTTTGGCTATTTAAATATCCAAAATAATTTTCACCAATTACACGCATTTGCTTTGTTTTCTACTACAAAAATCAAAAGGCAATTCATACAATTAAGCTGATCAAAAAAAGAAACTGTTTAATAGTTATTGTTCAACAGTATTTGAAACTCCCAAAAGAAATCAGTGAACTTGACTGCTTTGCCTTCCATGCTTGCATCCTACTCACAAAATGCAAAAGGATTCCGTTCACTCATTTCTTGCTGGTTTTTAATTCATAGAGATAAACCAGCTCTGTGGTTTTGGTGCCATCTTCCTACATCATTCTCCAATAACTTATGGCCTGTAGGAAATCTATGCAACTTTTATGCCTACCAGTAGCTCAAGCTAGATGTTCTTGTCCTGTCTTTCTCCAGTCCCGTCTCTTTAAATGTTTTCTGAAACCTCATGTGACATTCTAGTCTGCTCCGTCTTTATCCCCATATTCCATTCTGAGAGAGGTCTTTTGGATCTGCTGTGAAACACTGGACCAGCAATAGAGACGACCACTGTCTGGATGACTGCCTTCTCTGCTCTTACACCACCACCCTCCTATTATAGACAAGGTGGTAGAACGCATCCACATATCTTCCTGGCTAGGCCTGGTCCAAGACCCGCAGTCAGACCCCATGGTCCCTTTCTGTTCATCGATGCCTGGTCTAGAGCAATGCTTTGCTTGGATCCATGTATGCTCTTTCTTACGGTTGTTTTTCAGTATCAACTGCATTGAGTCCAATTCAGAGTGAAAATACTTGTCTGCATATTTGCGTATGAACATGTTTGGGGCCTCAAAACGTTCAGCTACTATGTGAAGAGTGTGGAGGTCTGGGGTTTTTCTCTGAGTGGGCAAAAGTGGAAGAGGATACCTGAGGGGTGAAATGACTGAAATCCCCTGGGGCTAGAAATTTACATTAAAAAGAAGAGAGAACTAAGAACCTTCTACCTCTTTGCTACTAATTGACCCCTTCAAGCTCTTTGAGGTGAAAATATTGCATATCCGTATAGCACAAGTAAGGGAAATGTATGTTAGGGAAGTCTGGAGCACGTGATGCCTGAGAAAAGGCTGAGGGGAAACTGGTTTGTTCAGCCTCCAAAGTGACCGGGCGATCATATTGCCGTCTTCTACTTCCTGATGGGAGGGCAGAGAGGAGACAGGACCAGACTCTTCTTTATAGTAAGCAAAGATAGGAAAAGAAGCAACGATCACAATTTTCAACGCAGGAGATCCCAGTTTCACACTGGGTAAGAAAATTTGACCACAAGAGTGGTCAAGCACTGGAAGAGGTTGCCCAGAGATGGAGTCTCTATCCTGGGAGATGCTCAGCCTAGACTGGAAAGGGCCTTTAGCAACCTGAGCTAATATAACCTACTCTTGAGCAAGAGGTTGGACTAGATAACTTTGAAAAGCCCCTTCCAACTGAAATAGTTCTGTAAATCTGTAGCTCTTACTTACGTAGTCTGTGAGATATTGGGGTTGATTGAGTGCATTACTGTTTTGGCAGGTGCGAGGTCAGGTGAGGTCTAGGGGAAGGAAAGTGTTTAGAAACACCATTTAATTTGTATAGCTTCCTTAAACTTTATTTGTCTGTGCTGTGGTTTTGAGAGGCTCTATAAAGTTGTGTCCCTTCTTCTCTTTTAACTTGAGGATATAGGGTTTTCCTGTGTCTGCCATTAACACTATACATAAGTGCATCTGTGTTGAGATTGATACCTCAGTGCAATGGGAACTTTTAAAAGACTGAACTGGACATCACTGGTGCACTCAGTGAGCACAGCAAGACACAAGTTTCAAAAGATAGGCTCGAATGGCTTGCCGCAGGAGGGTCTTGGAGGTAGAGTACAAATTAAGATATTTTATGTATTCTGTCCTAATTATATTCTCATGCTCAGAAAGATTAGAGAAAGAACAAACAGGACTTTGTTTTAATAAGAGATTAATAAGGACATTGGGGAATGGGCACCTACACACGGCTTTCTTCAAACACAGAACATGCTGTAATGCATAATATTTCTAAAAATGGGAGAAGTGCTGAGATGTTCAGATTGACATTTCAGTACCTGTCTGATTTCAGTGTCTGTCTGAAATATAGGGTTCAATAATCTTATTATGTGTGTCTGGCACACTCCTCCTCCTTTAGCAATGTGCCTCCTATAACTGCTATAATAAGACAGAACAGCCAAAGCCTAATTCTCTGTGCCTCATCCTATCATTCAGCGAAGTTATATCGTCATGAGATGCAATCTATTGTTTTCTTTCCTGCTGTGTGGTATTGATTTTTCTAACCTTTCCTAATGTTAAATTTGTTTGGCTTTTTTAACTTTCTTACCAAAGGTTAATGTTATTAAGTTGAGCAGGTATATATAAAAGTGCAAGCATTATTGCCTATCTTGCAATTGTTATAGTATCCTTTCATTAAACCCTGGCTGCATTGGAAAGCTCTGTCTTGAAGATTTTTGTCATTCGGGAATACGGTGAAGGTTGACAAGAACTGCATTTGAATTGTCATCCAATTCTGTGGTATAAAATATTGGATTTGATATGTCAGGAGCCACAGATATATCTAAAACTCTCTTACCACCAATGAACATGAACTGCACAGTCATTAATTCAAGCGAGGCCGTAAAGAGGATGCAGGAAGATGTAAGTGCTGCTGCCTGTCCACTTCTCCAGTATGGTCTGACCATGCCGGTCTCTTTGTCATGGTAGCAAAAGGAGCAGATCCACAATCTCTGCCAATTCCAGAATGGCTTATCTACCTGATGTGGAAAGAGAATGAGAAATCACAGTTTAATTTGAAGGAAGTGGTGGCTTTAATGGTGGCACACTGTCAGCCTTTTTCCGTATGATCTACAACAGTACTTGTATAAAGTGTCAAAGGTGCAGACAGTGAGTCAACAGTTTCAGGATATCACTGTTAAGCCAGGTTTTGGTTTTAGTAACTGCTGACAGAGTACCATCCTGATATCAGTATCATGGGTACGGTAACCTGCCTTTAATGAATTGTGCATTTGACATCCCGTTTACATATTTAGATCACGTTTCTGTGAGGTATCTTTGAGGCCTTTTATTGTGAATATGTGCAAAAGACAGTAGCAGGGCTGAATGTAGGATGCCTATGTGTGATGTATCACAGCTTTCTTCTGGAACTGCGGTAAATGACCTTCGGTGCTCTCCAGCCACCATGCTAACATTATCTTGCCTTGGTAGTACCTTGTAGTTGTTCTGAAATGTTTTCTTATTGAAGAACGTCCTGAGAAGCTAGGCGAGAACTATCCTCAAGTGAAATGTTTTTAATAGTACAAAGCATAAAATAATAAATAATAAAATAATTTTAGCTGTTGTAGATCATCACTCACAAAAAACAGAATTGCAGCCTACCTGCAGCTGCCAAAACCTGACTGTCCAAGGAGGAGATCAGGATTGTTAGTGACTGCAGGAAGGAATATTTCAAAGTCCTGGGAGGAAGTGGGGGTTAAATGTTTTATTTATAAATCGGTACCTTTCTGTCAGCACTGTGGGGCCAAGGAATGGTCCTGGCAAAAGATAAAAGACCTTCCTTCTCTACTGCTAATTTAAGAGCTGGTAACTCATGTTCTGTCTCTTCTCCTGTGCTCGGCAGTAGCTGTCCCTGCCATTGATTTAGTCTTCATCTGTCACATTCTCATGCTGTTCAAAGGCTGATTGTGCAGGAGGTTCTGTCTCTTCACAGTTTCTCACAGCTTGCTCTCTCTTGCCACTATCGATGCTGATAACGAGACTGTCTGAGAGCACCCTGTTCTTAGAATGAGACATCTTTTTACTTAGGGGGGCTTTGATTAACAAATTCACTTCAGTGATTTTCAGGTCCAACTGTGAGCTTTCTGGGTGGCCCCGAACATCCCTATTCCTTTCTCGGGCTCCCTTGATGTCTCTGGCTGGTGTTGCACAAACTCACATGTTCATTACAGGCTCCAGATGGCTTCTGTCCCTTCTCCCTCTGCCAATTTTATGTTTCGGCCTTTCCTGGTGAAGAGTGGAGATGTGGCAGCTCTTCAGATTGTTTGATACTTAGCCCTGAGTCCAGGCTCCAGCTGCGTTTTCCCTGGCCTCTTCGTGGTGGCAGCAGCATCGCTTCTGCAAGGGAGGTCTTTGATTACATGTGCTGATGTAGCTATATGGTGCTTCACATCGGTGGGCTGTTATTACTACTTGAAAAGGCATTTAGAGCAGTATTGGGTATCAGAAGGGCTACTGCTTTTGATCAGGTTTCCTTTCATAAGTTTTTGAGGAGGGAGGAGAAGGGGTATAATAAAAAGCACGCCATTATCTCCTCCTTTATCTCTTCTACTTCATCCAAATCCCCTACTGCATGATGGTTTTGTTTGAATTCTATATGCCTTCTGGCTGTGCAGGAAAGCATTTCAGTGATACTGTATGTCTTCCTATTGGAGGCTCATTATTTTGTTGCATGCAATCCACTAAACTGCGTCCATGCACTGATCTGGAAAATTTTGTCTTCCATAACGTTATTTTTAACGCTAAGGTAGAGGCAACTTTAACGTTCTGGGCTTTTTTCTAATGTTGCAAAATAATGTACTTTATACACACAGACGCACATACAAAGATTCTGTAGTCTGACTGTTTTTCTCTTATCAGTTGTTATTGTGTATAGCAGAAACATAAAATCTGTCACATAAAGACAAAGCTAGGGGACTTTTAATGGGACCTTGAAGTGGTAGGAGAGGAAACCTCTAAATCCAGCGTGTATGGTTCTTATTTTAATTTACGATGCTGTATGGGTGTTTTGTATCCTTGAAACCTCTTTAAATAGCGAGTTTATGTGGTAGATATACTCTACTTTTCCTTACTCAGCTTTTTATCAGAGTCTTAGGACTTGTGTTAGGTCTTAATTAAGAAATCTGTACTCCTGCTCTTTTCCACTTTAACATGCTCTCATCCATATTACCCCATCACAAGGAAATTGTTGTATCATGGCAAATTAACTAGTACAACTGCACTGGTTCTGGGAAGCTTGAACGCTTTTGTATGCTTACATTTATACACATTTGAATATACGTAGCATAAACGTAGTAATGGTAGCACCAGAGAGGACAGACATTTTCCTGGAACCTGATCCTGGAAGTTACTCATCACTACACCAGCACTTGTCCATCCAGCAGAGCATCGCAAAACATGTTTATCCAAAACCACAGACGTACTCAGTGGGTTTTGAATATCTATTCCTGTGCCTATCAAACTGCTGTTTCATAATAATTTGTTCAGCTGAGACCTATGGTCTTTGGGCTCTGTAAGGGTAATAGTCTTTTACTTAATTCTGCATCTCCATGAAGAGACTTTCAGAGTTGTTGACTGCAGTTAATTTAACCAAAGACAGTTCTCAAAATTGAAAGATGACTGACTTTTTTTTTTTTTTTGTCTCTCTGTTTTGCTGCTTCTTCACTAGGGATGCGAGTTAATTGAGACCATGGATCAGGACCTCACAGATTTCACCAAGTGCCTTCAGATACTCCAGAAAAAGATAGAGAAGAAGGGCCTCCAGGTAAAGGCAACACATCTTTTGTCTCTGATTCTTAGTTATTACTCTTCCTCTCAATGTATTTAAGTTTATGTTTTAAGTTTGCACTGAAATGAAACAATATTTTGTGTAGCCTTGCCATTCTGCGGTTTTGCCATAATTTACTGCACACCTTGTAAGCATTGATGGTTCTGCTAAAAGGGATTACACAACGTGTCAACGAACAAGCATTGGCTTTCTTAAAAGGCAGCTTGTATTGATTTCTGTTAATGAACTACCCAAAGTGCAGAAGAGCTGTTGTGGCTGGTGTTCAAAGCAAGAGTCCCACCTCAGCATGTAAATATATTTTCAAGTCTTGGCACGCTGAGCCTTGATGTTCATCTCCTTCCTCTCCTCTCCCAAAGGTGAGTAGGGAGGGGGAATCTTATCCTGCCAACATTACATATGGTGAGCAATACCTCCTTCTGCAAAAGGTTCCCCTGGAATCAAAGGGAACCTTAGCAGAGCGAGCAGTGCACTAAACTTAAAAGGAGCCATATGGAGTTGTCAAGCTGCTCATTTCATTGGGAAGGCAAAGGAGGCAACATACCCCCTCCCCTTCCACAGTTTGGTTTCAGAGGCCCGCTTGTTTCATCTCTCTGAGACGTGCAGTTAAAATTCCTTGGGAATTTCCAACATGATGAGTCAATGGCAGATGTGCTCTTGGGATTGCTGCCCTTTCCTCCCCATGGAGCAGTCCCTCTTAAAAGTTAAGCTCTCTCTTCCGCTCTGTACTTACTGGTGAAAGGAACTGAGAGGAAACAGCTGCTGCATCCTCTTACCAACAGTGAGGGCAATAGTCACGTAAGAAAATGAAAACAACAGCACAAGAGGGAGGGAGATGTGTGAACCTCCTCTTTTCCCATTTTCATTGTAGCAGGGTAGGACAGTTGCCTGACTTCCTGTGATCACTTGTACTCCAACAAAGCATCAAGAGATGGAAATACCAATACCACTCCCTCTTTCTTCTCTTCTCGCTCCAGGCTGATAAATAATTAATCAGTTTTTGCTTAAGTTATTTTGAAATGTCTTAATCTTCTAAAGGAAATATATGTCCATGGGACATTTCCGAGTGCTGTTGCACAATGCCCATCTGCAATTGCGTCTCCTCTTGCCACCCTCAATACATGCTGGTTTTCATCAGGTTTTTTTTCCCATCAGTATTGACAGAGACTGGAGAGTTTCTCTCCATACACTTCTCCTCTCTGTCTGGCTGTGAGCCAGAAAACTCTTTATATGATAGTTTATTTTTTTTCACCCCATAATTTATCATCACAAGAGCACAGAGGGATGTCTTGCCATCTAGTACATGAATGATAATGCGTGCTGTCGGAACGGATGAGCCACCTACACCTAGGATTTGTTTTGACTTTGACAAGTAAGGTGCTTCCCTCTTAACAGAATTACCCTTAGAAGGAAAGAGAACTTGAGTGTTTCCTGGATTCGGTTCATTATCAAATCCCAGCTATTGCTATAAAGGGATTTTTTTTAAGCTATCACAAGAGGTTTTATAATGAATAATCAATGTGCGGTTAAAATAAGAGCAAGGGGAACATGACAGCTACAGATGTGTTTCAACAATAAGTAGCCTATTTGTAAAACTTTGAATTCTTTGATCACTCTCCTAGGTAATGCCCTGTTAAGTTGACTAAAGGATACTGCATTGTAATCCTTGATGATATTTTGTAAAGTACAAGCCAGAGTGTAATTGCAGTAATTGTGTAGAGTTCATGCCAGTGCACTGAACCTAAGATTTCAGCTCAGTTATATTTTCATGCTATTACATGTAAGATGTGCTTTAAATACAGTCTGAGCTTTTCAGAGGTGCAACAAGTAACACAGATATGTTTTCTAAAACTAAGTACCATGTTCATTAAATCCCAGCTGCTTATTGCTTGCAGTGTCTGTTCCATAAAACGTAATAAGATGCTATCAGCTGATTCATGCACACTAGCTAAAGCATAGATTTTTATTTTTGGTCTTCTGCATTTTCTGGCATAAGGCATTTCAAGAAGTTGTCGATTCAGCTTAGGCAAATAATATGTCAAACTTAAGCAAATAGAACCCAGAACTGTATCACAACTGTACACATCATTAGATTGGGTTCCAATTTGCCCTTTGTTCAGAAGCATTAGGTAAAATTCATTAGTAGAAGGTTTGGTGATTCTTCTGGATGTCCTGATAATGCAGTGCTTAGCTTAATGCCTGGTCCCCCAACAACCCAGAGATTCTGAGCACTTGCAACATTTACTGGCTTCCGTTTATGGATGCAACCGCTTGTCTCCTCTGAAACTCTAGCCTCTTTGAATACCTAAATTTGCACTTAATTTAGGCATCTTTATGGGTAACATTCTTTCATGAAAAATGTCAAGTGGTAAGAAAACAGACTGTTCAAGCCATAGATCTAAAAACTTTGAAGAGAATGCAGATTTCTTCACAGAAAGCTGCCATTGAATTCTGTGGTCACTTGGGAAGTAGATACAGCTGAGAAGAAAGGAAGGGGCAGGATCTGAAAACTCTGAAAGTGGACGGAGAAGGGGTTCTTCATCTGCATTTGCATTTTTGGCCTGAAGTACACACTTGCACGTCACAATGTGGGGAGTTTTCCTTCTGGAAAAAATATCATAAACTCTTTCCTTTTAACTGAGAGTGTTCACTAGGTGGAGTATGTCTTCCTGGTTCCAGGAAAAAAAATGTATGCCTCCAGCTTTGATTTTTATCCACTCTGTCTGGCTTATCCAGAGCAGTTGTCAAAGAGGAATATGTCAAAGAGACACTAGAAATCCTTTTCCCCATGATTTATAGTTGAAGTTACTGAACAAGGAAAGTATCTCTTTAGTATCGTATAAATAAATTGATACTACAGTCATGCTGTTTGCTGCTCTTTCCGCTGCTGTGTTTCTGCTGCTCATAGCAATATGTTAAGCTAGGAAATTAATTACATTCAATAGATACCATGGATCCACAATCCTGTGACATAGTTTGGTTAGAGAATAAGTTACATTTATCCGCTCTACTGAATGGATAAAATTTCTACTCTGGTCTATCAGTCACCTATATGGAAATTCTACGTGAAGGAGGTTTTTGAGCTCACATGAACATATGGGGGCAATATTTTGTTCCAAAGGAATTACGTTTCTGTAATTCACTTTCCATGTCTCTGCACCTCCATCCTCTTCCTTCTCTTCCTTCCTGCTCACCCAAGTAGCTTTTGCACAAATAACTTTAGAACAGAGGAATAGAATACTGAAAGATAATCACATCGAACAGCTTCCTTAGAGGTCACCTGAGTGGGAGTGAAGGTGAGATAAACACTCAGTGCAATCACTGGAGAGAAGGCTACAAAGGCAGTTTAGATTTTACTGGTTGTTGGAGAATTCAGTTTGAGAAGATGCCTTTACCACAAGGAAAAATGCAATTGCAAGTTGACGGTCACCATCTGGAAGAAAAATCACCTTGTTAGTTCTTGAACTAACAATATAAACAGCAGTAATTCTGTCTTCTAGAATAATTAGCCAAATTCATAACTGCTTTTTCCTCATGACTCAAATAAAAACTCTTAGAATAGATTCTGAGTCCTCAGGGTCATTGATTTCTGGTTTACGTTGCATATTTTGGTTGCATAGCCAAGTCATGCAGAAAGCAGCATTGGGGTCATTTTGTGATCTAAGCCACCTAATTATATGTATTTATAATTATATACTGCATTGAATGTTAGAACAAGCAGTACCCTTTATATGTGCAAGCTAGAATCAGTCTTAATTTTTCCTCTCCGCAGCCCTAGTTCATTTGTGAATTGCATTGTACTGGGTGGGTGAAGCAGTGAAGTACCACCAACAGAATCTGACTCCTGAAGTTTCTTTCCTACCTAAAGGCTGTTAGATATTTCTCCTTCTCTTTCTGCATGACTCTCAGGATGCATGCACACACATGCACATGCATGTATGTATATAAACGCACAAATTTTCTGGCAGTATACCCTCCTGGCCCTATGTGATGCTTTGTTAATGTATTAATAACTCTGCCTTTATTTCTGGCATGTGTCTCTTCTACATTGTTTATGGTCTGTTGAACGCTTACATGTGCACATTTTGCTTTACTGCTTTAATCACTCTTTTATCCATTCTGCGGTTACGTGAGTACTTTCCTTTCTTCATTACAAGACCTTCAAGTAAACTTATTTACAGTGGTTTCTGTCTGCTACTACTTTCTGTTCTTAATTTTCTCTCATGTGACACAAGGTTTTTCAAGAAACCATTTGAACTGGTAAAAGGATAGGCACGCTTACAATATCTCTCATTTAGAGATGAACAGATCTTGCGTTAAAAGTGAACGTTGTTATTTTCAATTTGCGGATCAGAAAGCAGAAGTACAGCAGCAACTTGTCCACCGTCTCCCAGCATATACTAGTGCTACAGTTGGGGAGGATCCTCCAGTTCCCAATATTCATCAAGTGTTCCTTCCGTAGCAGTGTCCCTGGTCTGACTCACAGGCAGCTGATAGCAGCTCACACCAGTGAGAGCGGGAGCGTGCATATCAATTACACAGCTCCAAGAAGAATCTTCATAATGTAAAGATAGATTTAAACCATTTTCTTTATCTCGGAGTTACAAACTCTGCTTTCTGTAACTGTTTCATCTAAAATACCATTTAGTCTTAAAACTAAGCTCTGGGACTTTTAATTAAATTTTATTATCTTTTCTGCTTAAAAAAAGTTAAAGCAGCTCATTTGGTTATATGAGATAAAGATATAAAAAATGAATTTTATTGAAACCTACCTGCCTTTTAGTGGTTTAATGTTAGTATCTTTAAATTGATAAAAACATCAGTGTCAATATGAAAAAATGAAAAAATCCTAACCAACTCTTCCTAAAAACCCTTTGCAGTAAAGGGATACTATACTAACATTTCCATTTTAAAATTACACTTTAAAGGTTCAATCGGTCAGCAGTCTAGGATATTGCTTCTTTTGAGTGAATGCAAACATTCTTCTCTTTACCCTTTTAAAGAAAGTGTCAAATCAGTCCCCTTTCTTTTCTGTTGAGGGAGGCTAAACTAAACATAATGTCAATGAAGTCCTGTGTTTATTAAATGCTGAAGAGAAGACAATGAAGTGATGTTCGTGTACCACCTTCAGCTATGCAGTGTTCAAACAGCTTATTAAGCACTCCCTGGTTTGTCTTTACATGTTTTCCTTCCTTTCCTGAAGGAAAACAGAAAATACTCTAAAACAAAAATCAGAAAATACTTTAAAAGAGAATAAATTTTTACAGAAGGAGCAGTCCAATGTAGAAAGCGTATAATTATTGCAAGTACCAGGCTCCATTTAGCTTAGCTTTGGCTTTGTCTATCAGTTGAGATTATTCCTGACAACATGACGTTTTTGTAACAGTAAATATATTAGCTTCAGTTCCAGACTGAATCATAATTTTGCTGCTCATCTCAGTAGCTGGTAATTTCATGCTGAATCACTACTTGTTTTGCTTTCTGAAAACTTCTGGGGACCCAGAACAGTAGCGGGAATGGCTTTTATTGAAAAAACTAGGAATGAGGACAGGCTGTTACCAGGATTTGGGAACAGGGAAGTAACTAAATGCCATGAATAGGGGCAGAAGCAGTCTGGAAGTTAACAAAGCTCGCATAGAGCTGGAGTGTGAAGCTTTTACGAGGACTCTGAAGTTTGCGTCTCTATCTCCAAATTCCATATAGGAGGCAGGGCTAAGAATGAACCTGTTCAGTTTTGATGGCACTGTTGAGTTTTTCTTCTTAATGCCTCACAGGAGGAGAACAGAAAATGCAAATGAGATATATTTTAGGGAAGTTAAATACGTGTAATGAAAAGGTTTCTATACTGTCAAGTGCTGTATCAAAAGATTTTCATGAGTTATTAATAGTAATCCTCTTCATAAATCCTTGCTGTCAGAAGGAAACAAATGGATCTAAAGTGTTTCCTGTCAAATCCCACTTCTAAAATGTAGAATTTCACAATGCCTTTCAACAGGAGTAAATCCCTCCTATAGCGTGTGCAGACATATCCTTGAGTGCTGACTATTTTGATTCTAAGGCCCAAATCCACCTTCCAGGAATGCAGTATCTAACCCCTATGTCCTATTGTTGAATTATTTTAAGGCTTCCTATTGTAAAGGTACGGCAAAGTACATTTCCTGTAATACAGGATATCAGAATTTGCCAGTTACTGAAGAGAAACACGCTGATTTCATTATTTTCATAAATAACTTGTTTGCATTTTTTTCTGCTTGATACATGAATACTGTGGGGATATGAAATCTCCAGTAAGTTATTTTTATGAAATTCTGTTTAGTTAATGGGACATAAGTTTATAATTAAGCATATTAAGAAAACTGTGCTGGTACAGCAAATCAGCAAATTTTAACTGCAGATTATAATAGTCAGGGCATTTTTTACATCTCAAATATGATTTCTTTGTACTTAATTGAGATGCTCGTCAAGAATAAATGACAGGTTTTTGAATATTGGTGAGATAGTTTCATAAAAACCTGTAGCAGTTTTCTACATTAGTGAGCGTAGAAACACTGGCTTTAGAGAGAACAGTTTCATAACTTCATAAACTACAGGAGCCATTCACAGAATAGGGCCCGAGAGACACGGGAAAAAATTTCTGTCTTTAGTTTCAGGTCTTATATCTGGCCGTTCAAGCAGTAGGTGAGTGAACAAATTTACCTTTTTCTGTGGCTTCTTTTTTTCATCCTGTTCAAGGAAACGTATTTAACCTAAGTATTGCATATAAGAACGCTACCTTACCGGTTTTGTTTGGTTGTTGTATTTTTTCCCGTGACATTTCCCCCCTGTTTGTAACATCGTATGGCCTTTGAATTACGGAGAGAAACAGTGAAACTGTAATATTTGTCAAATATTTTGAAGCTGTGTTGGGTCTTTTTCTTTTTTTCTTTTCCTTACCTAGAAAAGCAGTATTGAGAGCAAAGGGGAGAGGAAGGTATTAAGACTGTTGCAAAGTAAAAGTGTGTGGCTGGTGCTACCTAGAAATGGTTTAGCCTGTCGTGAGAACTCACTGTCTTCTGCAATCCTTTGACTTTCCCTGCCCCTAATTTTGCACCTCTTGGCTGACACCAGCTGTGTTCAAGAAGGGGCGGAGGGACTTAACAGTAATTTAAGTCTTCACAAATATTGTGAAAGTAGGGCAGCCTGGTAATACTTTAAAGGCACCTACACTATTCCCACTGTAAAAGGGCAGTAGCACAAGCTCAACTGAAGTAGGGGTTGAAGGGTTTTCATAGCAGAGCTGCACTGGCAACCAGCTTTGCTAGTTCTGATGCTCACACTGTTCTTTTTTTAATCAGCTGCCTTTTAATTTGACTTTATCACTGCTAAGGAGGAGACTCGGGGAATGGTCTCTTTAACTTGTCTAAAGAACCCATTGAGCTTCCCTTTTAAACAACTGAGCAACTAAGCTCTGAACAATTAAAGCTCAATATTTTGTGCAAATTAAATGTGAGCATAAAATGTTTACAGCTTCACAAGCACCTCCAGTTTAAGAAATCATGCTACATTTCTTTTTAAGGGCATGGCTAAATTTGTGTGGTCTAGAGGACAGTGTGGAAAAAATAAAATAGATTCTGTAATGAGTGTAAGCTGACATTACTCAGGCTATGTTTAGCTTACCTGCTACAAATACTGAACCTACTTTGAAAAAGAAAATTGGCATCCAAGACCCTAACCTAATTCCTTCAATATAAGAATATCTCCAGCCTCTTAGAAACAAATGTATAAATTCAGGATGTCTTTCTGCAAATCTGCACTCCCGTGGAAAAAAAAAAATAATTCTGTACTGCCCAAGTATTCAGTGAAATTACTCAGAAGAGAAACCATTCACAGAATAGGGCCCGAGAGACACGGGAAAAAATTTCTGTCTTTAGTTTCAGGTCTTATATCTGTCCCTCGAGTATAATAGGACAGGCTATTATCCCCTTGTTCGTCATGAAGATTAATGTTCAGACCAGCTGAAAATATTACGGTTCTGTTGGGACCTATCGGGAGTTCTTCAGACCTGTGTGAACCCAAGTTTAAACTTTTTAAATAGCAGAGCTAACGTCTCGTCCTAGTTAGGCACAAATGCCTCTTTCGCCATTGCTTCCTCTGCGATGCTGCTGCAGGAGAGCGAGGATGCCCTACGGCTCTGCATTAGTTGTGGCGCCTTTTATACGGACTTCATTGCTAAACGTTAAGATGCACTGGGAAAGCGCCTGAGCCATTAACTCTTACTGAGATGAAGTAAAAAAAAAAAAAAAAAGGCATCACCCTTTAATGGAAATGGAGATTTTTAAATTTCCTTTTCTGTATTTTGTACGGAATCTTTTCTCTTAAAAATCTGTGATTCTTTCCTTTAAGTTTGATGCCTAAATTTAACGTGAGAGAATGGAAATTAAAACGGGCAGAAAGTTGGTTTTAAAGAAAAGACGCATCTGGCTTAGGAAGCCACAGGAAAAGACCTCACCTCTCGTGGTGTTGGGGTTGGCTTTCTCTGTTCACCCGGCTATGAGTGCCTCTGGGCCGCTGGCGGAACGTTTCTCGTTAATGACTCTTTTCTACAGAAAACCTATCCCAGTACCTCGGAACACCACCGGTTGGTTTAACCTCCTTTGTAGGTTTTCCAAGGGCCTGGGCAAGAGCTGAAACAAAACCACACGAAGGCACGGTGGGAAAGGAAAGGGAGCTTTGTGGTGGAGAGACAAAAGGCACCTGTGGCAGACACCTCTTACGTTGGTCTCAGCCTTCTAGAGAAGCAGAAATAATAATGAATTAATGGACGGGGGTTATTAGTTAGGTTGAAGTAGGGACTTGTGTCAGGTTTATGTGCCCAGCAGCAGGCGGGGGGCTGCAGGGGTCCCTGTGAGGCGAGGCCAGGCCGGGCTGCCCCGGGCCGGTTCCGGCCGGCCCCAGCTGGCTCCAGCAGCCCCAGCGCGGGGCACGGCGGAGCCCCTCAGCCACGGGCGGGTGCCTTGGGGAAAGTGCCGCTAAGAACGGGCAGAGGCTGCCGGGCGGTGAGGGGAAAAGTGTGAGAACAGCCCTGCCAGCCCCGAGGGAGAGCGGGAGGAGGGGCTCCGGCCGCGGCCCCCGCGGAGATTCCCTGGAGAGCCCCCGCCGGAGCAGGTGGATTCTCCTGAGGGAGCCGCGGCCTGTGGAGAGCCCCTGCCGGCGCAGGTATCCACCCTGCAGCCCATGGAGGACCATGGTGGAGCAGATATCCACACTGCAGCTGGTGGAGGGCCCCATGCCAAAGCAGGTGGATGTGCCCTGAAGGAAGCTGCAGACTGTGGAGAGAAGCCCACACAGGAGCAGGCACCTGGCCGGAGCTACAGCCTGTGGAGGACCCACGCTGGAGCAGTTTGTTTCTGAAGGATTGTACCCCATGGAGAGGACCCCACGCTATAGCAGGGGAACAACGTGAGAAGGAAGGAGAGGAGGAGAGGAGCTGGTATGGGCTGACCACAGCCCCTCCTTCCCCTGGACCGCTGGTGGGAGCGGGGAAATAGAGGAGTCAGGAATGAAGGAGTGACGTTGGGCCTGGGAATAAAAAGGGGTGGTGGAAAGGTAGTTTTAGTTTTGTCTTTTTTTTCCCCTCTAACTTGATTTTTAATTGGCAATAAATTAAATTAATTTTCCCCAGGTCGAGTCTGTTTTGCCCGTTATGGTAATTGGTAATTAACGATTTCCCTGTCCTTGTCTCGACCCATGAGCTTTTTCATCTTATTTTCTCCTCCTGTCCTGTTGAGGAGGGAGAGCGAGAGAGCGGCTGCGGTGGATGCCTGGCTGACAGCCAAGGTTAACCCATCACAGGACTGTAAAGGAAATCAAAGAGAAGTTGTCAGGGCTCATGGAGGTGTGCAAAGGCACACGTGCTCTCATTAATATGTGTCCTGGGATATATATCCTGTTTGTGGGCAAGCAGGCAGAATTTACAGTGTCTCTGATCCATCAGATCCTGAGTAGCCAGGGACCTTCCTGTACAAGACTCTTTGCCAGCATGCTGCAGCAGGAGCCATGGTCCAGGCAAGGCTCCCTGATACGCACCGCAATCTGTATCCTTTTTGGGGGAATAATGGAGGCTTTTAGGGAGAGTCTTTGCAGCAAAGAGCCTCTTCCTTGTGCAGGGCTCTTCCCACCTGCTGTCCCTGCAGGACTGGGTTAACCTTCAGCTGGATGGCTCTAGTCGAGGAGTGCAAGACAACAAGCATCAGCATGGCGGGATGGGTTGTGGTGGCAGAGAAGCGGTGGGTTGTGGTTGCGTTGTCCTGCTGACCTTATGACAACAGGGAAACATGTTGGAGGGATGGGAAGGAAGGCTATTTTGGGTGGTCTTCATTTTGTACCTGCTGTTTGTCTGTGTTTTTAAATATAGATCAAGTGCATTCAGGTGTAGCAATGCTTTTGGATAGTAATCTGAAAGAAAACAGACAACAATATTTTAAAAAATATGCTTTTGGCTTTATACATTCTCATCTGAAGACTTTGTAAAAGCTACTTTTGGATTACATTGTGGATTTCTTCGAAGTAAAGACCGACAGCCAGACTTAAGTGAAACGTGAAATACAAAACTCACAAAGAACAGATGCTCTTGAAGAAGATAGGATCACTTTCTTTTTCTCCCTTGAGTTGTTCACTGATGGTAGTTTTTAGTTTGTTTTTCCTTTTTTTTTTTTTTACTTCTGGAGGCAGTATATGAAGAGATTAAAAACATAGCATGTGCCAAAAACAGCTTTTGGCACTAGATGTGACTGGATATGAGATCGTTAAAGAGATTTTCTAGACCATTTTAGCATAATGGCATAATCCTTTGAGGACTTCTTCTGTTGCTGCTAATACAGATCCAGGGCTTGCTTTCTTAGGGATATGATAGTTTACAGTGACTGGTTTTACATTTCTGTGGGGGTGATACTGCAGTACGCACTGCAGATTACAGTGGTTCAGCTGTGGGAGCAGAAAGGTTAGCTTGACAGGTGTGAATGTCTTGTCATACTGTTTTAAAAGAAGAGAAAATGACATGATTTTTCAGAAGACACGTGATTGATAGTCCTGGAATCCTTGTTCATGCACCAAATAAATGCATCAGGGACAAAACTAGCATGCATTCTCCTCCAAAGCCTCAGTAAACAGATTGCTCTAAGAGTTTTAGTGTAATTTTGCCTACTCACAACAGCATGGTAATGGTCTGGAGTAGGGACAAGGCCCTTCACCCAGAAAATTTGAGGCAATAAGAAGTTCTAATGACCCTGATCTCGTAGGCAGCAGGAATTGTAGACCTGCACTCCACCTGACCGGCAGTAGTAGAGCGGGAGTTAGCTCTGTCCCTACTCTACCTGAAGCATAGGGAGTACTTTTTGACCAAGGTTAGACAGGAGTATTCAGCACAAGAGCAAGCAGTTGAATTCAGATTGCTTGGGGTCCAACAGTTCACGTGAATTTTGTAGATTAGGTTTCTGTAAATAAGAAAGAATAAAGTCAATGATTATGAAGTTTATGTTCTGCAAAATTTATGCCAGATGATGTTATATACACCCTCAGATGTTCCATTTACCTGCAGGAAAGAGCAAAGCCAAAGCACTGAAATGAAATCAAGTCATTTTACCAGAGATGAAAACACAAGTCAATACTAGAACCAAGATTAAAATGTTTCCAGCTACTCAAATCTGTGACTGGATTTTAAGATCGCCTTTCCCTTTTCCATCTTACTATCATACATGTTTCTTGTTTTAAGCAGACAAATATGATCCATTTGCATGCTTATTGTCATCAGCAGAAAGAATGAACATCTCATTTGAAATTAAAAGGGTTACAAATAGAGAAAGCACTTGGGTGAAAATGTAAGAAAATGAACATAAAAAGCAGGAAATGCTTTGTGAAGGAGATGGGACAATGTAATATAAAGATTAGTGGAATCAGTGAGGTGACGATGAATCTGATTGAAGGTTATCATCTCAGGTACACGGACAGGATGGCAGCCTTTGGCTGAGAGCTGTTGTTCCCATGAAGAGTCAGATGGCTGAAGCAACGAGCAAATTCTATCTAGAGTAAAGAGGATTCTATCAGAGCAAAGTTCAGATGCTGCTGTGTGCCTGGGCATATCATTTCCGTAGGAAATGAATGCCATACCTTTTGAGTAAAACACTGAGTTAGAGAGCCAGTATAATCAACTAAAATGGACAATATCCTGCTATATATACAGCATAGGGTTGTAGGTTTTTAATAGCTCATTAAATTTATGTTGCAATTTTGTGGATGATATAAAAAAATGACTGTGATCTGGCCAGCACAAGATCTCTAATACAGCTGTGGGAGAATGAGCCGAAATCTACTCTGGCTCATTTGTTCTCAAGGAGAGTGCTTGCTGTGTTTTAAAGTCTTCAGTACTGAAGCTGTTGCAGAGACCAGAAAGGATAGATCTGGATTTTCACAGCACGTCCTCAGTTGACAAAATTGCCTTATGAAGAAAAAACTTGCTTTTCTTGTAAACGGGTCAAAATTGATAAAGTGTCAAAGCAATAATAAATGTAACATTCACACTACTACTTAATTGTTTGCTTTTCAGCATGTAATATACTTCAATATATATGTATCTCAGCATATAATATACTTCAACATACTATGCATGTTACTACAATAATTTTATTCTCTATATCATATTCCTTCAAAATTTTAAATTAAGGGAATAGGATTATGAATGGTAGGAAATGAAGAAAGGCTGTGAAAGGTGAAAAGATATCACTAAAGTGAGAAGGTGATAAAAGGAAGCTATGTTCGAATCAGATAGAATATCTGACCTGTAATTGGCATAGAAATATCTTAGGTATTAGCAGTGGGTGGTCTCCATGGTCTCAGAGGGAGGGACGTTTATTCATGGCTCTAGAGATTCTACAACATCTTGATTCCTGTTGCATTCCATTTTTCCTTTAGGGGAGGCCTTCTTCGCTGTTGATTCAGTGCTAGTGATTGTTGTCAGTAAATGTGTTCCCTTTCACCTACCCACCTTTCTAAGACTTAGGCACGTTTGTTTGCAAGTTGTCTGGCTGAAACCGAGCTGATGTGTAAGAAAGTCCTTTGAGATGTCTGTCCAGAGCCCTACCCGTACCCTGGGGAGAGGATTTCTTACCCAAGAGCACAGTTTTGAAAAGAATGGGCATCCTTTGCTGTCAGTTCAAGTGTTGGACTTGGCTTGTAGGTGTCATGGCGAGGCTGACATTACAAAGCTAGATATTGCATTCTTTTTGCTCATCCAAGGCAGTTCCCAGCTTCCTGTGTCCTTTCAGCCTTCTCCTTAAATACTTGCTCCTCAACCATAAAGCAAAAATCTTCTTTGTATTTAACCCATCCACACCAGAAAGAGGAATGTCAGCTGGACCAGTTTTCACAGAAAGATAGTGTTTACCATACCTGGAAACAATTTACATCAAGTTGTCCATTTCAGTAGTCTCTGTGAGAGTGGAAGCAGGGACCTGAGCAACATCATTCTGATGTTGTGGCAGCCTTTTACCCTCCTTGATTACAGCCCTAAATAATAACTTAGGGGAGAAGGAAGAAATACATCCCTTAATTGCCAGTACAGTCTTTCTTTATGCTTCCCTTCTCCTTTTAACTGTTGTGCTGTTTGGTAGCACTCCTAAAACTCTTTCAAGAGAGACTAATGTATAAGTGTATCATTGAAAGATCACTGAATGCCACCCTTAGATCTTCAACTCTTTCTAAATTAAAGCTTGATGACCTTTAAGGATGCTATGCAATATGTTTAAGTCAGGTTATAGATAGTCTAAGAGAACACAGTGCCCTCAACACTGTGCCTGCAATAATCTAAGCTTTTCTTGGTAGTTATTTAGGATTTTATATCCTTTTTTTCAGGAAATGAATGACACTGTGTGAAAACAAATTGTGTAAGGGAACTGTTGACAGGACATTCAAGTGAAGCATGGACATTTCAATTGAAGTACAGTGTGTTAGTCAAATGCTACCTGCTGTGCTGATTAGCAGTAGCAGTGTAATTCTGTAGCCTGTGTTATACAGGAAATCATAGTAGAAAAATGAATAGCTTTACCTGTCTGAAGTGTGGGAATATATAAATGTCCTCTGCTTTGGTATTCACTTTGTCTTAGGTTTTGGAATGGCCAAGAGTTGTGTATGTGCTTTCATGGCCCATCCATTTTCTTAAGTGCTTGGCAGAATGAGAGGAGCCGTGATTGCAGGGAAGGAACTGATTGTTTTGTTAGTTTGTGATTTTTGTGTTGTGGTTTTTGGGTTTTTTAACCACAGGTGATAGCTTTAGGATGAAAAGGCTCTTGAGGTTTTTGTTGGACATAGCCTCTCTGTGTTTTTGATAAATAAACAAAGTGTGTATACCTAGGCCTTCAAATAGAGGCTTTAAAAGTCCTACAATGTCTGCATGCCTGTCACTGCTGCCAAGACTATCCAGTGAAAGGCAGGACTGTCAGCCATCATAGAAGTGCAGAATTTTAGTTTTTCTCTCTGCCTGCTCCTCTCATACTCCAGCTGGTTTTGTTTGTGTACCTGTCACATACTTGTATTTTTCATTTTCACAATGCATGCAAACCCTAAATAATAGCTACATTGCCTTTTCAGATATATTTATTAGCTTTCTCCCAACATGCCACAACGCCAAATCTCTGGTTTATGAATGCCTTTTCAACAGCTATCTACTCCATGCTAGTTTGGTTTTATTTTCTTGCTTTTGGGGCACCAATCCACAAGATCACTGCACTGTGGCTATTGAATAAGGAGCAGGACTTCTGGATCACTTCTGTCACACTTTAAAATGCAGAAGTATTTTTTTGTTATGTTTTTCTTCACCTTGCAGTACTCTAGCTAACTCTACCACAAAAAGCTACAGTCAGTGAGGACTTCCTTGTTTCGGATAGGTCCTGTACGACACGGCAAGTACACATGTGAATAACAGAACAGGATTTGTCTGACATACAGACAGTTTTACAAGGGAAAGAAGAGGCATTCAGAATGTTATTGCATCATTTTAATTACAGGTCATAGGAAACTCCGTGTTTGCTTCATTCCTACCTTATGAACTGTAGAAAACATCAAAGCCAAAACAAGTTCATGTATGGTGAGACACGTGCACCAAGAAACTATACAGTAGTTTTGGAAGATCAGCATCAGTCCCATTGCTCACAAGAAAAACACCATGTGTGTGTGGATGTGGGTCCTGATCCTTCGCAAAGTCACCGTAACTTCACTGTGGTTCCAGGTTAATGGCCTCTATTGGGGTGGGGGGCATTTTTACTGCTAGTTGTCTGGTAGGAAACTGGTGTTTGTGCGTCATTTTAGTAGCAGTATTTTCAGATAATTGATCCACCCTTTTAAATGAAGGTCATCACCCATCAAACAAAAGTAGTTTGTTTCTACACTGGAATCAATAAAATGGAAAATGTGTTATGACTTATCTGGGACCACATGATTTTTACCTCTTGCTGTTTTGTTTCCTTTGTAAGGATAGGTTTTCCTACCATTCATATTCTATTGGTCATATGTTAGGTCTGTGTGATCTGTAACCTGCACATAAAATACATGCTATATGCAGTACAAGAATAGCGGGGTTTTCTCAGTGGTTGCCGTTAATATAATGTGTTATATTGATCCATCCTGGCTTCTCAAGTATTTCCTTCGTGGTGATGAGTAAGGTGGTATAATTCTTCACCGAAGGAAAAGAGCTTAATTTTCATGCAAACCAATATTCAACTGAATCGTAAAGCCCTAGCCCTGGCAATAAAAATAGAAGCTGATGCTATTAATACATCATTGCAGATACAGAGAGCACCATTATGTGGCTCCTGGGTTGAGTAAAACTTCATGCAATCATAGTAGCCATAGACTTAAGCCCTATAAAGTTGAAAACTTCACCAGATGGCCATTGCCAAGGCAGCTTCTAAAGACTCTGTTGCTGCAATGTGTTAGGGCTCTAGATATGACTTACTGAGTGGTAGCTTTTTAAAATACAATTACTGAACATAACTGATCCACATTATGGATGTAATAATAATAATACTTCGCACTCAGTGACCTTTTATCTGAGGACCCAAAAGCTCTTAACCAAGGCTTTTAAATACTCCCTTTCTGCTTATAGGAAATAAAGTGTTCAGCATCTTGATGGAGTGTGAGAGAATTGAGCAGCAGCAGTCTGACTCTGTGGCCTATTGCAAGCAGTCAGGCGGTGCTCTCTGCAGGTCTGGGACTGGGACAGAAGAGCGCTCCGGCTCCTGACCCTGTCCCTGACAGCTGGGAGATGATGTGCCAGTTGCTGGGGGTGGAACCTCCTACTTAAATAGTACTTTTAATCTTGAGTAGAGCCAGCCTGTGAGTGGGATTGCTTGTACATTAAAATGCTGTGTGGCAGGAATGAGAACGAAATACAATGGCCCTAACCTGAAATTTCCTTTATTCACTCTGTAAGCTATGAGGATAATATTGAAATGATGTTAAGATCTGGGGATATAAGGCTCAGATATACCACACTTAGCTGAGGAGCTTAGATGTGGAGTGATATATCTTAGGCTCTATATATATATATTCAGGGCCTACAGACAAGTACCTGCAAAGACTGACCTGTATTTTAGGGAGAACGGTTATGTCCTTTTCAAAAGTACCACATGTTGGTCATGAATTTACTGAGCTTTAATACTCAGCCTTAAAAATCACATAACGGTATTTATCGGTAATGGGAGTAAATAACTGTATTTGACATTTGCTTTTTTATAGTCAGTAGTTATTTTTCTTTTCTTTTTTCCCCAAAGTGATTTTATTGTTGATTTTCAGGGTCTAGAGATCATGTCTGAAAGTTTTCTTGGTGGCTGTTTTTGTTTTATCTCTTAGATTGATGTGATTGTGACTTTGGGTGGACTTGGAGGACGCTTTGACCAAATAATGGCATCAGTGGAAACGCTTTTCCATGCAACAAATATCACTCCATTTCCAGTGATAGTTCTTCAGGAGTGCTCACTGATTTACCTGCTTCAACCTGTAAGTGTTGTGAAAAGTTACTTGATAACAAAACTGATCTTCTACTCACCCTAACCCTGTATGTTTAGCATCACTAAATGCTCATTTTCTTAATTGTATTCTATAGGGTCTAAAATATTTAGGGAATATGGGAAGTGGACAGCAATGGGTTCTGCATTCCTGCCTTGGAAAAGTTTGTGTTTAATTTGTTCAGGACAGATTTTATTTTTTTTTTTTAAGGGGAGTGTCCTGGTTTGAGGACAGAGAGGAACATAGGAATCCAGAACATATGAAAACTGAATTTGGGTAAATGCAGGATTTTGATTATAAATAAAAAAAAAAGTTTTTAAACTTTTTAATTGGATTCCAGTAAGTTTAAATTTAGCACACAGCCCTTTTGCATGGTAAGTAGAAATAAGGATGTCTGCAGTAAGAGAAACAAAAGAAAGCTCTAAGAGGAAGATATGAGAGAGTTTCTGACAAACACGTCAGGCAGAGTTCTTATGTGGTCTGAGTGGTGCAGTTCATTATGATGGGAATCCAGCTAGGATCAACGAGGGAATTTATTTAAGATACGTTATTTTTGTGGTTGTTCAGGTCTGTTATTCCATTTATTGACTCATAAACCAACACACACAAAAGATCTTGCTGGGCTTCTGCTTCTAAGATTTAAATTAAAGGCAAATCTAGGCATCAAAGAGTCTTCTCTTACAGCGATTCATTTATTTGTTTAGAAATACCTTTTCCTTATGTCAGGGTTTCTAGAAGCTTAACTAACTTTTCCATTTTTTCTTGGAAAGCTTATTTCATTAAAATAAATAACATTCACAGATAAATTTGACAAAACCCTGCACCACATGTGCTTCGTTGTAATTTGAGAAAAGCATTAATAAGGTTCTATGAGATTATAGATTTAGGTCCACAGGGGCAGATGCTGTATTAACAACTTCGAAGCACTGTGTCTGCAGGAAAGATATTAGGCTCAGGAGCTCGTTTGCCAGTATGACGAGGAATGACTCTGATCATTAGTCATGCAGCTAAATGCATAGAGGCAGCAGTGAGGGGGAAAGAGGGCTAAAGGATAACTGTGGCTAAAATCTACAAGTGAGGAGTAACTCGCTTGTGATTGATCTGTGTGTGCAGTACGTCACTGACCACTGTAAATTAATTTTAGGATATTTTTAAGAACATATTGAAAAGCTGAAATAAGATGGAGAATTTCCAATTTAGCTTACAAAACATTTACTTGGACTGGGAAGACTTTTTGTTCTTTTCGTTCATCTTTTCCATAAGTGGCTTTAAAATGCCATGCCTAAGGTTGCTTTCAGAAGAATCTACGATGAATAATTGAACCCTTTGGAACTTGAAAAAAATTCATGTTCTGTGCCTTTAAGTAGAAATGGGAGGTTGCTAATTGTTTGGGCTTGCTGGAAACTTCTTTATGTTCTGGTTTTAACATGCCATGTGAGAAGCGTTTAATACTTTTTTGTTGATGGGGAGAGTTCCACAGAATATTAATTTTTTTCTGCTGTTCCTTGCTGTCAGTCTGCATTGCCAGTAACTGACTTCTGTAACTTCAGGCTGTTTCTAGCATTCAGAAATAAAGGGCAGATATAGGGGGCAGACCGTTTAAACAATCTTAATGGTAACTTTGACACAAAATTGCTTCTCAGTATTGGTTTAAACTTGTCACTGTCAGCATCTTCTGTCAACTGTCGTGGTACCTCCAGATAATAACATTAATCCTGCATAGTTTAGATAAAAATCAGGTGAGTAGTTTATACACAGAAAGAAAAGAGGTTTCTAAGCTTGGAAGTACTCTTTTTTTTTTTGTATGGAGTTCAGCGTGATATTTTGCTCCTCTAAAGAGCCACAATCATGACATTCTGTCTTTTTCCCCTCTCCCTTTTGTAATTTAAAATCAAGGTAGGAGGGAGTTGGAACACAGTGGGAAATCCACTGACTTTTTGAAATGCAAGTCTGGAAACTGTGCAACAAATGAAGCAAGGTTTTGAGATTCAAATTCTAATGCAAATAATAAAGTTAAGAGCATTTTGCTTTTTCTGTAAAATGTAGATCTGAAAACTTTCCCTCTTGGGGAAGAAGAATCTGATCTTTATTGGATTCTTTGGATAAAATATATGAGCAAAATATAACCATGTTTTTGCTTCAAAATAACATTAGCCCTCCGTTCACTACAGCGGGAGACTAGTATTGGTTCTCTATCATGTGTACCTAGGCAGACACAAAAATATTTGGATAGAGCAGAAAACCGGTAATCCCATAACAGCCTTAGGAAGGATACAAAGAGGAATAACAAGTCAGGCTGATGACTTTTTAGTTACTAATGCAGAAACTAAGAGGAGGATTGTATGAGTAGATATCCACGTAAGTACACCATAAAATCTATAAAGTAATTGCTTTGAAAGAGAGTTAGTTCACATTATTACAATGTTGATATAGAGGGGCACAGCGGAAGAAATATATCAATACTTAATACGCTTGTATAGGGTACATAGTGTTGTAGCAAACAGGCTTATAGACTTGCTAAAAGTCTTCAGGGTGCTAGAGGAAAACAGGAGAGGACTATGAAAGCAAGAACAATGCCTGATTTGGAATACATTGCAGACTACCAAGCAAGGAGGACCAGGTAAACAAAGCCTTTTTTCATCAGCCAATAAAGTTGTCCAAGTACTGAATGTACGGGTAATTGGCATTTTGGGTACTGACGTATCTCTTGGGGGGAAAAAAATACTCGGACCAACAGTGCAAGTTTTTGAAATATATTGATAAAAATGTTTTGGCATGGAAAGTGATGAAAACTACAAGGAAGTAAAGTGAAGAAAACTACAAGGAAGTAAAGTCTTTTGTATTCACTTCTGACCTGTAAGGATGAACTGTGCTGAGGGGTGGAGAAGAGGAAAAAGATGGGAAGAATTACACCCCATAAATACCTGTCTCTGTGGACTCTATGGAGAAATTGGGTGGTAGCCTGAGATCTAGGTATGCACTGTAGGTACCTAAATTTAGATAAATGAATTCCAGTATAGGTCAAATTGATGAACAAGTATTTAAGAAAAGAAAGCAGGCATGAAATGAGGTGCAGCTATGGAAGGGCCCAAGCAATGAGAACATAGTTTGTTACTACAGAAGGTGTAAGTCGACAATGAAAGATTTTCTCTCGTCTGAACGGGAAAGGAAAACTAATGACAAACAGCCTAAATGTAATGCATCTTTTGCTCAGTCTTCACTAAAGCAAAATATTCCTTTAAGCAGGTAACCAACACAGTTAAAATCAGTGCTAAAGTCCGAAGACTTTAAATTGCTTCAGAGAAAAAGCAAATAAGAGATTGACCTGCCTTTGATTTTGCCAGCTCCAAGGGTTGTTAGTTTTTGTGTGCCGTGCAACACTAATTAGGATAGGAGCCAGAAATAGGGATACTGTGTAAGAATTCCAGGAGGTGATGCTTGTTCTGAAGCATTTTCTAATGTGATGATTGGAATTAAAAAAAAATTTCTGTACTGAATAGTTATCATACTTCTGTAGTGGAGGGAGGGAGGAAAGGCTGAATTCTTAATAAGGAGTAATCACTCTTTATAAGCAGCATATTTTATGCAACAGTCTGTACATTTTATGCTTGAAATTTTGGTAATATCAATTAGAATATACCCTGTCTGAAGAGCATTAGGCCCTTAGAGTCATGTTTATCATGCTAGCCATGCTCAATACGAATGGCTTAAGGTTTCACATACATACTTTCTCATTTTCTGGTTGTGTGCTTCTCAGGAGTACAGAAACATTAGCTTCTGTACACTGAGCATAAATTATCTTTTATCTGTGAGTTTTATGGCAGTTTGTAATACAAGGTAATAGGATTTATGACCAAGAAATGAGAAGATGTCCAAGAGTTAATGAGGCCTGTCTTTTACATTATATTGAGCAGTTCAGTTTTCCCCACACAGGATTCCAGCCCTGGGATGTAGAGAAGAATTGCTACCTACACACGAAAATGTGTTACAGCAGCATATTTTTATCAGTTAGCTAACTCTTTTGAAAGATTGTGTGAATACTTTGATAACCCTTTTTTTTTTTTGCACACTTTTTCTTGTGTGTGCATTCTCGCCTTCCCTGTGAGAAATGATGAATAATTTAACGTCACAGATAGTAGTCCAGCAGCTAAATACGAGCAATAAGAATCAGGAGTCACATCCCTTATTCTTGGCTCTTTACTACCATTTCATTGGAAAGAAATAAATTGTGTAGTCTTTCGATCTCACAGTCTCCTAGTTTGCAAAATGTATAAAGCCCACATCCTTCTCTGAATGGGTACTGTGAGGCTCATTTAGTTTTTTACAAAACGCCATTACATCCTCAGCTCTGCACTGAGGTGGAACATAGTATTATGGTAATAGTAGCAACAGTATTAATAAGGCCCTTGATTAACATAAATATTGCCATACAGTAGGCTGTGCAGCTAATTATTTAGCATGGTCCCAAGCACAGTTTTTGTTGAGAGCCAGCTATCATTCTCGCAGGCAGTGCCTGGGCACAGTCTGGGGTTAGCACAGGCGTTGGAGGGTACCGCCTTGTCTTGGGGACAAGAGAGAACAGCCATAAGCATATGAGCAGTGCTGTGCCAGTTGGCTTGAGGTCCAGAGAGTATTACCAGAAGCATTTTGCAGATGCAGACAGAGTGACTAGGCATGGGGATCTGCTCCTGGATGCAGACACCGCGATAGATACAAGTGAGGAAAGGTATGAGACTGGAAACGTTACTGGAGATTATTGCTGCAATTCTCTATGCCAACGTTATTTGGTTTGCTTTGTGTCCGTGATTGTAGAATAAAGTTTAATGGGAAGTTCAGGGTATATACTTTCAACTTCTGAGTTTTCTTCTGGCAGCCATTTCCTTGAATTTCGCAGGAACGTCAAAAATGAGTTATCAGATCAGTTCTGTACTGCCTCATGTGTAAGAAGAAAACCTAGCTTGTACTGGCACTCAGTGGAGAGAACCCTTAGTGAGTGTACCTCTTATGGGGTATAACTTTGGAATTTGCAAATTTGAGGATAACCTTTGATGTCTCCTTTTCCTATATTATTAGTTCATTTTGTTGGTAGATTCAGTTGCAAAAAGGTCCCAGTTGCCAAGGAAGGGGTTTAAACATATATTTAATATCTGAACATATATCTAATATTTAAACAAAATATTTAAACATATATTTAGTGCTTAAAATATTTATTGTCCTGAAAGGCTGTCTTTCCTGTTTGGTGTCTGCTCTCAAAGAGCACTGTTGGAACTTAATCTGCTTGACAAAGCAGTGAGTCTCTGTGCCTCAAGCTCCTTGTAGGTCACTGGAATGAGCTTTTTTATGACTTTTTTCCTATTGACTTTTTCTATGAGAAAGCCAGCTATTCAGCTGGACAGAAACACGGCCAGTGTCAAAAAATATTAGCAGTGGAAAAGTCTTACTCAAGCCCTTCTCCGGGAGCCTGACTCCTTCACAGAAATCCTTGCAGAAAAGGGTTTTGTGCTTCCAGAGCCTCAGTAGCATGTTTTAAATGGCTTCTCAGGAAAAAAAAGTTGTGATGTTGGTAGTTTAGCTGCCTTAGTTTCCTTCTCTGGTAAGAAACTTCGAGGTTTTGGTTACAGGTCAACTTCTGTTCTTAAAATAAGACTGTTAGAGTTAGAGCCTGTGTTTTTCTCATTCCCTGGGAAAATCCAGCTGGGCTAATGATCATTCAGTCTTTCTTATCATGTGTTTTTGTAGTGGACCTGTGTAAATGTGACCTTCAAGAGGCTCTAGGTGCAAGTGACTCAGGTTTATTTTGTGGTAATTTATGGCTATGAAGTGGTGTCACTTCATGTTTACCACAGGATTTCTGTGTTGTACTGGATATCAGTGATGCAAATGTAATTCATTTTTGTCAATCACATCTTGACCTGGGGAAGATTTACCTGCTATCTTGCTTCTCGCTGTTACAAAAGGAAAATTTTAGTGGGGTTTTCTCTTAACAGCTAAATTCTTTATAACGTAATTCTATTCCAGCATCAACAGATGTGTAGAATGAAATATACAACGCTTATATAGTAGCTTAGAAATAATAATTAGCTTTTGAAAAACTCATATCCTTTCAAGCCGTTTATTTAGCATCAGTTAAAAGTGCAATCTGCATCAGCTTTATGAAAGATTTGGAACTATGTGGATTTTTCCTGGACTTTTTTGCAGAGGATGGCATCTAATAGTTATGGATTACGTCTGTATAATGAAGACATACGCAAAATATTTTTTTATAAGTCTCATCCTACAGCCTTTGCTCAGACAAACAGATTATAACAAATTCATAAGTCAATTCGTTAGCTTGCAGGTAACCACTTTAAAAAAATACTTCTCTTTCAGAGAGGAAAGGAAAATACCAAAACATCATTGCCAAGTGAAAAAAGAATAGTCTGTACTACAAGAGATTTTCAGCTGCTCATAATTCTTAAGGAACAAGTAATACTCTATAGCAGCATATGTTAATCACACAGCTGTTTTTAAATTCACATCTTAATGGCTGTCTGCTAGAGAAGATGGTGTAACAAGTCTAATTGGATTACTTATGTATTTCTAAATTCTGGAGTCATCCAGTTTGACGCTGAATCAATATCTGGTGTTTGGTAGATTTTGATGGTTCTGCTCTTAAAATTTTTCAGTCTTTGTCCAGATTTTTAATTAGTTGCTACAGCAGCTGATGGATGATCATCTCAGAGAATCTTGACCCTAAATAAAGCTCTTCCAATGAGATTCCTGCTCTCTGTTGTTGCCCCTAGCTGTTGTAATATGATCTTGTTAATATGATAATATCTATTTTGTTGCTTTATGGAAACTACATGAAGTTTTCTGTTACAAAGCTAATTTTCTCAGAGCTCTGTTTTTTCCCAAACTTGTCAATTATTTATGTTTCCTTTGAAGTCTTAATCCTTCTTTTCATCCCCACCCTTAATAAACTTCTTTTTGCAGTGCTCTGATACTTTGTGGTTTTGTGTGCAATGTAGTATTAATAATTTTCTGTACTGTAAAACTATTTTTCTGCTGCACAAGTTGACTGCTTTGTGTTACATGATCAGCAGCAAAGCATACAACATTTGTCTTTGGCATTTACTTATCAGTAGGAGCTGATGCTTAAACTGAGATCAATAGGAAAAATGGTAAAACTTTCTCCTGTACTGGTGAGAGTGGCAAGCTGAGGAATACCACAGCACTATTTTCACTTGCTGTGTGTTCATTTAATCTTTATTCTGTAATGAAACAGGACAAAGCTAGAGTGTGTGTGTATGTGTGTGTGTGTGTTTGTGTGTGTGTGTGTTCATTCTAGTTTTGTTTGGGGTTTTTTTCCAGGTAGGACTTTGATCCTATATAGGGATTTCATAGCAAGCTAAAGAAATCCCAAGCTTTTTGTGAATAGATGTTTGAACAAAAAGAAGCATTTTAAAAGGCTGTTAATATGGATTCCTAATTTGATCAACAGAATTAAATACTTTGTACATAATTGAATAAGTGATGAGTGGTGCTTCTCAGGAGTTGTGGATGCCCCATCCCTGGAAGTGTTCAAGGCCTGGTTGGATGGGGCTTTGAGTAACCTGGTCCAGTGAAAGGTGTCCCTGCCCATGGCAGGCGGGTTGGAACTAGTTGGTCTTTAAGGTCCCTTCCAACCCAAACCATTCTATGATATGACTCTGTGGCATAAGCTTTCCACAAGGTACCATATTTTTGTACTTTAAAAAAAAAAATTATTCAAATGCTTGTCTGTATGAAGGTCTCATAGACTGGTACTTTACGGATTGATTTTGTAGTATTTTTGTGATTATTGCTATGGTTTAAAATATTTGTCTATCACGTAACTCCTAGAGGGAGTAATACTATGTGTTGAAGTTTCAAGGTTAACCGTTAGATATAAAGGACTTAGATGGATAATTTTGAACACTTTCTGTGACTTGCCCGATTAGAAGCCACTCCCCTTACTAATTAATCATCATACAGCAAGATCTTATTTTCTCTTTCTAATCCTGTTTTTTCTTTGCTTTTTTTCCCCCCTCTGGATTTTTCTGTGATCCCATCAACTGTCTTCTCTCAGCACATCATGATATCTTAATTTTTTAGTTCAGTTTTGTAAAAAATACTTTTTGCTTTAAATTAAGCAGGCACTGCTGCCCTGAAGATTTTTCCCAGGATTCATCTCCTCCCAGCAGTTAAAATTCTGTGCTATGAAGCATTAATTCACCAGTGGCCTTTTGTCAGTCTGGCCTCATGTATTCCTCTTGGGTTTTTCCTCTCGATTCTGTTGTCCCAATGACGAAAATGGCCTCATCTGTGTAGTATTGGAAGCTATTGGGGTGAAGTCTACTGCAGCATGCCTATGCATCACTCTTAAATTATTGTTGAGTTATAACTCTTTGTTCAGCTTTATTGTGGTTGCCCAAATTTCTCAAGTCCTAGGATTCTGCGCTGCCCACTAAGTGACACTGTGTCTTTGAAGGCATTTTACTGCCTTGCTTGAGGTGAATTTCAAGTTGTGTAGTAGAACTTTCCTTTTTGAGTATTAAATGGATTTCAGTGATAGTTCAGGGGTAAGGGATTTTTTTCACTCTCTCCCTGGCATTACAGAAAGTTCTGTAGGGAAACTAACAGGTATTGGAAGTCTGTAATCTGTGATAGAGCCTCCTCTGCAAAGAAAATGAATGGAAAATATTTTATTGCATACAATTAAAAATATAGCGGGAAAATCAATATTATTGTTCCTAGACTGAATGTAAATGACAGTAAAAATATAAGTGATAGTAGGTGATAAATTATTATCATCTACTACAGAAACAAAAAAAAATCAGAATGCTGAATACTTAATGATTGACCAAGTCTGAAGGGTTTATAGATTCCTTTAGAGGAAAACTTAAAAATGGTCCTTTCTGCTCACATCTGAGTACTGGCATTAGTTGAAGTTGCAGAAGGTGAGCATCCATATTCTGGCCTCAGTTATATTTGAAAATGTGTCATCTCTTAAATGCAGTCCCTTTATGAAATCACCTAGGCTTTTCCAGTCCCTTACAGTATCACTTTTAATTCTGTACCTGCCAAGGCAGTGGTGTCAACTCTATGGATTTTCTATGTTTACACTTACTGTTAAAAAAGGATCCATGAAGAAGAATGATAATATTTAGTAATATCTGAGGTTCTAGGGAAAATGCTGTACTAACCTGATAAGCAAGATTTAGCTAGAACTATTCAGTTTTGCCATGGGTAGTGAGTTACTTTGCAATCCATATTTTCTTCATGTTGGTAACAGCTGGTTACATTACCTCAGGACTCTCCCTCTGCTATAACAGAATATCCCTAGAGGAGATGGTGGTGAGGGATTGAGTTCTTCAGTGTCTTTTAAACGTGTCTGTCACTTTCACATCAACTGCAATCAAAAATACTTGCCAACAGTGCAGTTGGACCCAATGACCTTCATGCGAGCATGGACTTCCTACTCCTAATCCTATAATCAAGATATTTGAAGTGAATGTGTTTCTGTTAAAAGCAAGAAAAGGAGTCTGGAAGCTCGTGACTTGGAAGCAGAAGACAGACTCCTTCTCCATCCTCAGATCTAAATTTACAGAATTGGTAAAGTGCCCTAGTAGCCAACAAAAAGGGACAAGCTCCTTCTGGGAGAACTATCTGAGCATTAGTAGCAGGTGGAAGCAGCAGGTAACAGTGATTGGAGATGCCCTTCTGCAGGAGACAAAGGCACCCATATGCTGACCAGACATGGTTTCCACAGGAGTTGTGTTGCTTGGCAAGGGCCTGGATCCAGGATGTTGCAGAGAGACTGCTAAGGCTTGTCTGACCCTTGGACTATTACCTTTTGCTGCTCATCTACGTGGACATGAGTGACTCTACCAAGGGAAATCTGAAGTAAATCAAGACAGACTGTTGAGGTCTTTTGGCAAAGGTGGACCTACATGCAAGCCTAGGTAGTGTTTTCCTCAGTCCTGCAGATGAAGGGGAAATGCTCAGGTAGGTGCAGAGACAACCCGTGAGTTAACAGCTGGCTATGTAGCTGGCGTCACAAGAAGTGCATTGTCTTTATGATCGTGGGTTCCTCTGAGGAGTGAGAACTAGTGAGAGACAGGATCCATTTGACAAAGCAAGGAAAGAACATCTTTGCCAACACGCTGGCCAACCTGATGAGAAGGGTTTTAAACTGGATCATGCTGGAGGATGACAGCTTATAGTTAGGTGAGGGAGTAGTGGTTAGGGGTGATACGTTCAAGGGGCAGAGGAATGGAGTGAGAGCACCCTTGGGAAAGATAAAACAAGTCAAAAGAGAATGCATCTCAAGTGCTTGTACACAAATACATGCAGCCTAGGAAACAAACAGGAGGAGTTAGAGCTCCATGTATGGACACAGAACTGTGAAATCATTGGAATATTTGAGAAGTGGTGGGATAGCTCATATGGCTGGAGATCTGATAGGGAGTTAGCAGCACTTGGGGAAACACAGGCAAGGAAGAAGAGGAGAGTGGTGGCCCTTTTTGGGAGTGAGCACTTCACAGTAAAAGGGATTCTGTGGAAGGCAGCTCTGAATGTCAAAGCAGCAGGTTCAGTGGAGGGTCACCAAGATTGCTGGGGGCTGGAGCACATGCCTGCTCTTCACCCTGGAAGACAGAAGGTTTTGGGGATTCCTAATAGCAATCTTCCAGAATCTCTGAGGAAGTTAGCAAGAAGACAAAGCCAGGGTTATTCCTGAAGTGTACAGCAGAAGAATGAGACAGTGGTCCTAAACTGAAACATAAGATTCTAGTTAACTATAAGGAAAATTTTCTACTATGAAGATAATTACGTACAGGAATAACTTGCCCAGAGAATCTCTGCCCTGGCAGTGTTCAAAACCTGATTGGAAGGCTGCACTCAACGACCTGCCGAGATCCCTTCCCGCCTAAGTTGTTCTGGGACACTTGTGGAGGCACAGGTAGATTGAGCAGGTTAGAGCCATTGTACAAATATCTATTGAGAAGAATCCGGAATCTCCTGACATAGAAGACTATGTGGCCATGTTCAGAAATAGTAGTTCTGTCCACTCTGATCTTTCTTCATGTTTTTGTTAACTTACCAGGGAAGATTTGTTTTAGTCTCTTGTGTAACCTCTCAGAAAAAGTGCTGAAAGGAGAAGTGATTGCTGTCTCTAAATGCACTAAAGGAGTAAATGCCAGGGAGATAAGCAGTCTATTTAAGCTCAAGGCCAATGTTAGAACAAGATTAAATTGCTTGAAACCAGTGGTAGATAAATTTCCATCGGAAATTAGAAAAAAAGTCCCTAATCATTGGTCTGATGAAATTCTGCAACAGCTTTACAAAAGGGAATAATGGGGAGGGGGAGCGGACAGTTAGAAACAGCTCATTATGTTGATTTTGTATTCCCAACTGTATTCCCCAAAAAAGTGAATGTAAAACTTTCAAAAGTTGCCAACATACGACCTTATGTAGGCATTGTGTTTCCAACTGTCCTTCGTTTCCTGCTTTTTAAACTTGAAGCCTGGCATTCGCGTTAGTCATTTTGAACCATGAGTGACAAGCTGTGGAGGTCTGTGCCCAGCCTTTCAGCAGCGCTGATTTGCAAACCATTAGCATTAGTTCCAGCCCCAGCCATGGAGTCTGTTTCACGAGTTCGCATTTTATTTATTATACCCAGAAATCTAGGCATTGCTTTTGTGCATGCCATAAGAAATCACAGGTACCCCAAGGTGGTTTAGCCATCAGGGAAGTTTTACTAGTATGAAAGCGTATACCTTTTGGCTAGTAATGTCACAAGTACAGAATAAACTTAAGCATATGGCAAAGCAGATTAATGAAATCTAAGCATGTGCTTAAGCACTTCATTGAATTGTGGTCCGCAGATGTAAGTATACCGTCTCATCTGGTGTATAATTCCAAGTTAAGACGTCTCTGCATTTTCCCATCCACATGACAGCCAGTGATGCTTCATAGGGAGTATCTGCATTTCTGTGGCATCAACATCTGTTTCTGAATGGTTAATTCTCATTAAAAGTTCCCATCCGTTGTTAATTGAATTATGGCCTTCAATTTTAGCAATGTCAGGTACCTAAGGGAGAAGAAGGAGCTACACCCAGAGGGGAATCCTTTTATTCTGATCAAAGAATAAATTATCAGATTGAATATTAATTAGCTTGCAGAATTTTTTACTAGTAACCACGGTGTTGGCAATGAAATATGCCCTTGCATTATAAGTCTGAGGTCTTCCTACCTCACAGCAACTTAAAGATTTTTAGATATATGCATCTAAAAGCTGCATTGCAGTTTCTCTCTCCTTAGGCTCTTAATAATGAGGTCACCTTGTTCAGTTCTTTCTCAGCTATCACGTTTCTTTTGGGGCAGGGAAAAGAGGAAGCCTCTCTGGTAAAAAAAAGGTACATTTTTCTCCTCTTTGTAACCACCAGCAGTTTTTCCTCAACTGGGGGAAGTACTTCAGACTGAAGTGAGAGCAGCTGAAGATCTGGAATTAGTCTTCTGTGACAATGATGCCACAGGCAGAGAGTCTCATTAGCTGTGAGCTTGGTGAATTTCTTTAAGGAGGAGCTGTCTGTCTCCTTTATGTTAGAGGAAGCTGGGAACTAGCAATAAAATTGATAAGGTATTCACTGTACCCAGAATATCAGCTGGAACTTTAAAGCAATTAAAAGAGCACCAAGGGAGGACTCAGTAGGTCTCTGAGGGGCCAGTATGTCTCTGTGTGAAATCCCAGACCCTCTTTCCCCTTCAGGATTGCATGGGAGTTACTTCCGTATTCCGTAGGTGTGCAAGCTACTGCATACAGCCTTAACCCACCGATGCTCACTGGTTCTTGAAATCCCATGGGGAATGTGGAAAGTCTGGTGTAGTCCTGTTGTATGAGATGAGTGGCCACAGGCAGAACTCTTGAGCAGCAGCCTGAGTTATCATAAACAAATCCAGCTACTCCATTGTGCCAGATGATGTATGTCACAAGTGAAAGTGTACTTCAGGGCCTGTGCAGTTAAAGGAAGTATCTCACCGTCTCTTCTACACATATTTTACCAATTTTCTGTAAGCTCAATGATACCAACTGAATTAATAACGCCATTCAGCCTGTGTCACTTGGTCTTCCATGTGTCTAACTTATCTCCTTTCTTACTTGTTTATCAGTGATACTGCAGAAGTATCAGGGCAACACTGAATCTCCATTATAATTTATTAATAGTAATGCCCTTCGTGAAAGTCTCTCTTTTTTTCTCTTTTGTACTTAAACCTAGTTCCATATTACTGTACTAAATGTGTCCTGTGTCTCCTTGGGAAGGTATTGTGAAGCTGTTGATTTAGAAAACAGGTTTTCCAACAATAGTCTAGGAAGTTTTTCCTCCATCCTGGAAGCACATTGAACTGTCAAACATATCCCTAGAAAACTCTCAGGAGATAAAATACTTAAACACTCCTTTTTTTAATTCCAAGTCATCTGGGAAAGTAAATCAGTTTTAGTCTGTTAAAAGGCACTAAATGGTCAAAAATAACGGTCAGCACTATGGTGAGCTGACTGACATTGGTAATACAATTCAAATGTGTAGCCGGGATGTTCCTCCTCCTCATTTATGCTCTTCTGTGGCTAGGACAGCCGCGTTCACAAGCATCAGCCCAAGTCACGGTCTTCAGATAATGAAGCGAATGTAATTGCTCATTTCTGTAGCACTTGGAAACCCATGCATAATGATGTCCAAATCTCTCATCTTGAAAAACGGTAGGAGCTCATGTTTCTGAGACAGGCTGAGACAATCCCTGCAGTTTAGTGAAACTGATACCCTGCTGGTGTCTCCTTCGGAAGCCCAGAGGCATCTCCTGCCGAGAGCCTACATCTGGTTGCTCCCGTGCAAACTTCACTTTCAGCTCGGGGAGGAAGAACAAGATCTTATCACCTTGCAGTCTGGCAGTGTTTCTCCATGGGACTCTGGAACTGCAGGGTTATTTTAAGGCCACTGTTTTATAATTGGACATATTTTCCTATCTGAGGGGTAAAAATCCAATGATGAGTCAGCTAAAGCTCACCTGAAGATGATTGTTTTTATCATTCCTACTTTATAGTCATCTTGGAGAGGGGAAATGGTAGTGAAGTAGATCTGAAAATAAGCCTAGTATTTAGACATGCTTGATACCGGTCTGTACAGTTTTATACTGGAGTGTGATACTGCAGTAGCATGATTTATTTTCTTCAGATTATATATCTTAAATTAGATTTTTAGGACTATGTGTATTCTCAAAATTTTTGATCACGATGGGGAGCTGACATACAAAGTGTTTGGTGGAAATAGATATTTTTAGAAGAATCCGTAAGACAAGGAATAATAACGTACCTCGCTTTTCATATAGGCTCTGATCCTCCCCTCCATTAATGAATCTCAGACTACATCTCACGTCACAATCTCTAGCTTGACCTTAAGATATATTACTTTTATATTATGGAGAGAGAGAGAGAGAGACAACGGCATGAGGAAGCGACGTGATTTGCCCAGGTACCCAGGGAGTCAATACCATATTGAAAATTGAATCGGTTTTCCAGGTTTCTGTCTCCAGTGACCTGTCAACTGGGACCTTTTGTCCCACTTCTTGGTGCTTGTGACTTGATTAGGAGTGACCTTTAGAGATGATGGAGGTTTTTACTGAAAGCGCTTAATCCTCTCAGAAAAATCACAAAAGCTCACTTTTCTATAGTAGTCTAAAATTAATCCTAACTTCCGTAGGAGAAATTGTGAAAAAGGTGGGTATGTATAAATTAATTAATCCCAGTTCTTAAGAAGCATGAGAAAAATGTCTCATGTCTGAATCTGAGAATGTCATGGTTTAGATTGGCCAAATATATATATGCCAATTATAACAACAGCTGATTGTTTCTAGTGAAGAATATATCCAGGAACAAAAAGAAAAGAACTTGTAAGGATGTGGTAGACAATTTTTAGAAATGTACATCTTTTAGCTTTCTGCTCCTGTGCATGAGCAGTGAGTGTTGTGCCATCCAGTAAAACCTTTTTCATCTCATCAGAATATTAAAAGTTCTGTTTTGGTTGTCATAACAAAAAGCAGTTTACAGGAGATATTAGAGGATGCATGTTTGTGCCCTCCTGCCTTTTTTAATGCACGAGAGATGTGTAGGTTAGAAATGCAGAAGGGAAAATTACTATATCACAGTCTTTCCTAGGCGACTGACCAAACGAAAATCCTAGGATATCACATAACAGAGCTTACAGCAAGATTTGTTCTCATTCTGTGAGGTTTCTAGGAAATTCATATATCATGTCCCAGTCCAATGAGCTGTCATGAACACAGCCTACTCAACCATAGCAGGATGTTGCTGCTCCTTTAGTGTGTAGTCAGATAAACTTTTGTGGCTGGATGGACAGGCACATTTTTCCCCTCTCTTATCCGAACTAATCTCTAACTGTAGTTGTTGTATAAATCCCTAAACAAGTAATTGATTCTCTCCTTTCTCAGAAGAGCTGCTGACCTATGTTTTTAAAGAGGCCAAATTTCTTGAAATTAGTTTAAAAATACAGAATTTGAATACTCGTTCACTACAGTTGTCTAGAACCAGCATACATTTCTTTACCTCCCCCCTCCGCCCCCGAAATTAAAATAGTTCACAAATACGTGTCAAATAAAATATTTGAAGTGTAGTGTTCAGCATGGAGGAAGAGACTGAATACACTATGAGAAAATCAAAGTTATGTCTGTCCTTTTGTAGAGGTAAGGCAGAGGAGGTTTTTAAGTGTTGGCTTAGGTCTGTAATCTAGGCCCAGTTAGACAATAACTTTGGAAGTGGAGGGAAAACATTTCCATTTAGTGCTCTGCAGGAATGAAAGTGGTGGAAAGATACAAGGAGAAGAGAGGAACTGCGGATCTTGCAAATTGTATGTGGACTGGAGAGGAGAGCGCTACTGACTTTAGACAGGCAAGAGAAGGAGAGGATGCGATAAATGATGTGAAGAACTAACAGAGTATGGATATGGTAATTACCTACTGGGATAAAAGCATGAAGATTTTCATGTCCTATTGTATTGTTTAGGAAAAATGTTAAGAGATGCTCATAAGCTGGACCCACGGTAGACTGAAAAGGAGACTGAAGTGAACCCTAAGGTCATAGCAAAAGTATCTATCTGTTGCAATTCTCATCTGTGAAGCCTGATCTTCAGAGGATCCAAGTTGTTCCTTGCACTCTACAGTTGTGGACTTCAGCTGAAGCTGAAGTAACCCCTGAGGTGACCACCGTTTACTCTGCTGTGGTGTTGACTGCTTCCCCAGGCAGTGTTTAGTCATGCAGGGGACAAAATCAGGGGAGAGGGTTCCTCTCTAATTTATTGGGGAAGGAAGGAGTGATTCTTGTTTTGCGGTTTGATTTGATTTTATGTTAAACCAATGCAAATATTCCCCAGTACACTTATAATGCACTACATTCTGGTAAGATGTCAGTGCATGGATCATGCACCACCCTCTATAAAAACTGTGCTATCACTGTCTATTTCTAATCAAGTATTTTAAAAATCACAGGTAATGTATGCTTGTGTGTAGTAAATTATTCCTTAGCACCTAGTATGGGTTACATGGGTAACCTGTGTTCAGAAGAAGGTACTTCTTGTTATACTTGTGTCTCCTTTTCTCATTGATTGTAGAGGCTTTCACTGAGTGAACACTTGTATATGTGCTTATCCCTACTCACCTGCCTAGTCCCAGTCACATTAGTGGAAATACTTGTTTAAATCATACAGAATAATCTGGTCTTCTCGTTGCAAACTGTGGATAAAAGGAGCAGGACTTTCTCATTAGACCTTCATACATAAGTTGGCACAAAGGATGCTATGGAGACCAGGCACTGTGGCAAGTACATGGCTAGCGTGGTAGGTGGAGACATAGCCAGCTGAGGAGACAGCCACTAAAAGACTCGAAAGGGAGTCAGAAGCAGAGGGAGGTATGCTAGTAGGATGAGTATTTTTCCTACCCGACCCCTGTTTCTGCATCACAAAGCAATGAGTTTCCCAAATCAGACACAAACAAACTCTATCATTTCCAAGGACAAAGAAAGTCATGCAAGGCACACCGGTCTTTGCAAAATGGGCTCTAATTGGCACTAGCCAGAGCCTTAATATTTATTACCTGCAATTGAGTGGCACTCAGAAAGTCTGACTTCTTTTCTCCACCCTAAGATGGAGAAAAGGAAATAAACAGAATTTCTTCCAGTCTGTTCCTTACAATTGAATGGCTTTGGTAGAAAGAAGTGAGGACCAAAGCCAGAGTAAGAGGTAGAGCTTCTCAGAAGTAATTTCATCTCTGAGTATCTGATGTGATTTCTGTGAAGAAATATCACTTAAACATGATATATCGTGTAATGCATAATGAGGATAGTTTTGTTTAAAGATTGTAGGTCTCTGTATGTAGCTATAAATATATCACAATGATGAAATTAGCTATGTGTGAAAAAGTAAGATTCTCTGACTGGAGGACCTTTCCCCTTCCAAAACTCATCAGATTTTTTTCTGCTGTGTGGGAGTGTTCTTACATACCTGGAGAAAATGACATAGTTCTAAAAATTGAGTGTTATCCAATAAAGAACATTATGCTGAGTTTCATTATAGACCCATAATATATTCTCAAAAATGGAACATGATTTTTGAAGAGGAAGTTATTAACCATGGTGTTATAACTGTTATGCTCCCAGGAATATGATAGATGGAAAGAATATGCTTATAAGTCATCTGGGGACAGTGTTTTGTGCCACTTTTTTATTATTATGGGGGAGAAAAAGCAATATAATGATATCTATTGGAAATTACTTGAAGGCTACTGCGTTTAAACTGATTGATGTGTCTTCTGGTTAAAAAGGGTGTTTCCCTTTTACGCTATTAAGACAAATTAGATTAAAAACTGAATAAGTGTTTTAAAATACAGCTTTTATCTCAACAGAAGTGCAAAGATGGGTCTGTTCTTGTAAACTGTAAAGTAACAAAGCTATAACACTCAGAGTCTTCTCCAAGTGTTTACCTGTACATGTTTTTTAAGAGGAAGCACGAATTTGCATTACAATAGGAATATCCCAAAGTCATCTGTCCTAAAAATATGAGCACAACTTCAGGATTGTGTGTGCTGCCTTTTACTTTAGTAGAATTTTAAAAATATTTAGTTGTGCAGTGTTTAACACTTTTTGGATCTAAGACATTGCTCGGACTAACAGATATGTTTTATGCATCAGCAGGAAAGCGTGTGTGTTTATGAGAAAGTTAATTGGAAAGAGAAAGGAGAATATTTAGCACTATTTGAACTTTTGTGTCCACGTGGATGAGAAATCTTACACTTCTTGAAGACACTTGTATAATTGTGCTGCCCAGAGGAATGCGGTTCTCTGCAGGGGGACGAGACCTCATTTGCTGGAGTTAATTTTTAAAAAGGCTTCCTGAGCCCTGCTATCAAACATGGTTCCTGATCCCCCTTTGGTTTAACTTACTATATTAGAAATGCTAGAAATAAACACCTGCATTTCTGTGTGTGCCAGTATTGAATGGTGAAAATGAGATTACTGCCGTTTTTGAGAATGGATGGGGGTGAAGTTTCACTCCTTATTGATTAACTCTCCTGATTGATATTTATGATAGGTAGGAAGTATGGGTGCATTTGTGTACACAGGTAATAAAACCACATGGACTTCTATAATGAAGAATTGAGTTAAAGAACATTTGTGCGTTCATTAGATTACTTAGCCACATTTTGGGAGGTTACAGGCAGAGCACATTCTGGTAGAAAAACATCCTATTAGGCAGCAAACACACAGTGTACATGTCGTGCATTCTTATTATTGCTTCCATATTCATTAAAGTTTAAGGCCTTAAAAGACTTGTCAAAATGTTATGTCAAGCTGAGAAACATTGCCTTGACGTGCCTTAGCTTAGCAAGTCTCATTGCTAGCACTCTGAGTTGTCAAGAAAAAAACCAACATTTTTTAAGTCACTTGTATGTTTCCAATATGCACTTCTCATTTTTCTTCTTTCTTTATATATTTTTCAGAATTTTATACCTTTCTTATGTAACTCTTGTCTGAAATGTGATGGGTTTTACTTGAACTGGTCCTGATTAGGGAAGGTCAAGTGAGATCACAACTTTCTCCAGGTTCTCGGGAGGTCAGATTGGAGGCTTAGTCCAAGGCCATCCCTGCTGTTCTTTTACTAATAAGTAAGAGGACTTTGTGTAGGCTTGAATCCATACGCTTACTGCAGTATTAATAGCTAAATTCAAACATTGTTTAACTCATGTTGCTCTCAGGATGTTCTGCTTGACGTAGAGGACAAATAGAAGAATATTCAGAGGATAAAGAAAGTAAAAATAGAATGGGGAGTGAGCAGATTAAAAAAATAAAGAAGAAGAAATGAAGGCAGAAAAGAGAGAATGAAGGTGTGGGAAATCTATGCTCTTTGTGCTTGTGTATAAATTATATGCCCGGTAGGATTTGACAGCAGTGCTCAGGAGTTTGGGATGGTTTATACGTATGGTACATTGTAAGTAAGCACCTGCTTCTAACAAATAAACAGTTCGATTGTGGCAGTTTCTTTGTTTCTAAAAAATATAAAGAAACTCTTAAAGGAATTTTGATAGGCTTGAGTCTGGGGTAGAAATGGATAGGGAGAGAGTTTTACAGACAGGATAGCATATCATGCCTTTATGTAAATATCCTGTATGTATAACATCACAATACAAAAATTCTATTTGAGTATAAAGATCACAGTTCTCATAGCTGCCTACAAATACTTGTATCAGACAAAATGGGAAACCAACAGTTTAGGCAGCTGGTCAATACATCTGAAGTGAGAAACGAAAGAACATGGGGAAAACGTGGGGACGGTGGCATTCGAAAAATGAATGCTTCTATTTTAAATGATGCTGTATGTGTAAGTCATTGTTAACATTTTTTCAGAAAACGTCCGGTGTGACTTACCTGAGCTTCCACTGGGCCTCAGAGAATGTGATGGTGATGTTAGTGAGAGGAGAGGCAAATGAGTACAGAGGGCACTTGAAAACACCCCTCTGAAATTTCTTTGATGTGCAGGAGAGATGCTACAGGAGCATGACCTACAACAGACTTTCTTTCTAGTGACAGCTCTGGTCTGTGAGATACAGAAAAGGGAGCCTTTTGTAATAAGAGCCCCTCCCTCCTTAAGAAAAGTTGTTCTGTCAGATTTTGCCTTTTCTTTGAAGCATCTTAGGCCTACAATAAATATCAGAACAGTTGGGTATCTTTACACTTAGGTTAGTAAAACTTCATTTAAAAGTAAAAGCTATTTTTACTGAACCCACTAATGTCAATGACTTAGAAGTGCTCAAATGATATTTATTATTCTGGAAACAAACTAAAAGCATTAACTTTTGTTTTGTGCTTGTCTCTGCCTAAAGCAAATTTTTATGGTCTAGTTAGGTTCCCTTGAAAACAAGCTTTTATAAGTAAATACTCATGGATGATTAACCGTCCTGAAATAAAACTGTTGTCAGATGTTTAAAATGTGTGGTACATGAGGGAGAAAGTTTGTATATGTTGACTTGAAAGCTGATTTCTACATTTCAACACATCTGCAATGCTTAGTAAAACTGAGACACCTGCAGATGTACTTTCAAGGACTTGAGCTTGGGGAAAGCGTGTCTTTTTAATTTAGTTGGTTCTAGTGTTTGGGAACACACACAAACAAACAAACAAGTTGTGGCATGAAGTCATTTCCTAAGTTTTGCAGTGTAAAAGAAGGATGGCTGAATCAAAGCAGATCTTTCAAGACTGAGACTATCTTTAGAAAGTTTAAGTGGAACAAATATCAACTGAAGAAATATCGCATGAAGAAACATGGAGAAAAACCTGTAAATGAGTCTACAGAAAATATTTTTATGTATCCTTTTACAGTATCCATCAATAAAATACCAATATACTGCTGGCTGGTTACTTGTCACTATAAGAAAAAACAATTGGATTTTGGAAATTGATTTTCTTAGAAAGGCATGCAGAAATCTTAGTTGCAGATAAGTATTTCACACACTAATTTGGGTTTTCTCATTCATTCTTATTTCAAGCATAATTTCTACAGCAGTATACAGTCTGTAATTAATACAGTGGATTCAGTTGAATGACTTTGTAACTGACAAGAGACGGTCCTTTTTGACCTTAATTTTAATATTGCAAAATTAGGCAAAATTAAACAACTTCTGCCAAAGAATCATAGAATCATAGAATCATAGAATGAATAAAAAATGGTTCAGAGTACGTCCTTTTTCAATAAAATAACAATATTCTGTTTGATAATCCATTAGTTACTGATAGCTGGTCTAATTTTTTGGTGGGAAAAGCAAATCACTTTTTGTGACCTTTTGTTTCTCAACTTATAAGAGAATCTGATTTTTTTATTATTTCTATCTTCTGCTTTAAAAATATTAGATCTCGCTCAGGAAGACGTAAGAGTTCTAATTCCAAACTTCACCCCCTCACCCCCCAGTATATCCCAATTTGATGAGCCTTTTCTGTTTTTCACTTACGAGTGACATGAAAGCACAGACATCTGGGGTGTGGTGAGGGCTGGGGCTCCCTGGGCACCAGGAGTTCTGGAGGCCCCACTTGGGCAGAACCCGGCAGCCCAGCCCATCCCACCACCCCAGCCAGGTGGCAGCCCCAAGCATCAGGCACCTCCCTGGGGATGGAGACGGGACAGGACAGGACGTGGGCCTACAGATGGGCTGGGGAGGGAAGGGTTGTGGGGACCTGGTGACACTGGGGCAGGGGCTGGCAGCCCCATGTCCTGACACGCGATCCTGGGCTGTAGGCAGGGTGGGGAGAGCCCCAGGGGGCTGAACAGGGATAGTGTGGGCTGGCAGTGCCTTAGGCCCTGACAAGGTGATGGGAAGGGGGTGTGGTGTTTAAAATCAGTGATGTGTTTATCAGTGACTTCACCCGAGAGGGAGCTCCAGGTGCTTTTATTCTGACTTTGTGAGTCAGGCCTTCTCCTCTGCACACACAGCTTTTCCATAAAGACCCCCGCCTTCAGGTCTGCTTGTTACTGCCGTGTGCTGGAAAAATTACTGCTGGCTCCTTTACTCAGCCTTTCTGTGTTCTGGCGGACACACAAAGCATTGCATGAGAGGTGGAGGTAATATGCAAAAGCTACATGACTGCTGGTGGGAAATGTTGCGTTGCCTTGACAAGTACGTTTTAATTTTGCTGATCGACACTTTACTTACTTCCCTTGCTTACAGTTTTATGAAACCTGCTGGTTTTCAGACAATGGAAAGAGATTTCTTCAGGAATGTGAGCCCTGGGTCAAAAGAGTTATTTACACGAGGGAGAAAAACTGAGCAGACCCATGCGCTGCATGGAAGCGTAGGGTTTGTCAGCGGCAGTGTGTTTGTGGCATGCAGAGGCAATTACCAATAATTTAGTTTGAATATGAAAATGAAGAGAGTCATTCATGCTGCTCAGGGTAGGTTTGGGTTTTTTCTTTCTTGTTTTCCAGTGGGTGAGGAAGCTCTCCCCATCAGGCAGGTATTGTGGAGCTGATCTTTAGACACTGACAGAAAAAGCATCCTGTGGTGCCTTTCTCTGCCTCTGGTTAATAATAGCTAATCTGAAAGTGGGAAGGGATTGAATGGGTTACCCGCATACCTGTCGTGCTTGCCAGCTGACTTACTCATTTATACAGGGATCCCTGTGAGAATTTTCTGAGGGGGGGAAATTTGTGTTTTAAATTAAAAACAATGAGCAACTCTCCTTTGGGTTAGGCAGGGACTGCTAGAAGTAGAAATGCAAATGCCTTTTAAGGACGTAGGATGCATTAATTTGCTCATTCTCCTTTCAAGTCTCGAGTTTGATGAAGCCTCTGCAGCGTATTTCAGTAGTGATTCAAATCCATAATTGTTGGATGAATCTGTGGAAGAAAAAAAAAATCCCATCTCCCAGTCATTGAAATCTATGGTAAAACATTGCCTTGCAATGAAACTAAGATTTGGCCTGTAGCCTGCTGGGTTTTAGTTGTGCCGCATAATTACATGCAGTACTGTTCACACAAACTGAGACTGACTGCATGCCAGTAATTTGCAGAAGTCATTAACGAGGGTTTTGGGGAGGTAGTGAAAATTAAACATTATCAGCTGGCTGGTTAATGGGCATGTGATAAATTCTGTGTGTCATATCTGCATACACTGTGGAGAGCTAGGAGATTCGGCAAAAACACATGTAATTTCAGGTGATATGTTGCACTAGATGCATTTACCTCTGATCTTGGAATATGGGGAAAGATGGTAATTATTCGCAAAACCCTTCTGCTTTTGCCAGAGGCAAAAGATGTGCATAGTGCATGATTGCTCGTGTACACACACTTTCTGGTAGAAAACGCATTACTAGTTGTCCAGAGGTTTTATGTATAAACTTGACTTCTAGACTTGCATTACTTTCAGTGGTAGTTGGAATAGCTCAGAGGAATATATGATAGGCAAATGTTTACTTGCAGCTGATTTTTCTAATTTTAAAAAACAAACATAAGTTTTGACTCCTTAGACTTTTCATTGAACATGCAAATGAGATATATGAAGTCTGAAAATATTTAAAACTTATCTATGCATATTATGTCTACTGACATAAAAAAGAGTAGGCATCAAAGCTGTGCCCCAAAGTGCTTGGTATTTAAAACAAAACCTCCAAACTTAGAGTGGATTAAAGGCTATATCTTAGCTGCAGACGTCAGGAAATACAATGGTGTTTTTAACTTTACCTGTTAATAGTTTAAGATGCAGTATCCTGAAGGCAATCTGGTTCATTTAAGCATAAAACTTCAACTACTGGCACTTTTGTTTTGGATGTAGCTGCGGTAACTCTAGGTTAGGGGTAATAACTAAAGTTTAAGTTTTGTTAGGTCTTGCTCTTTCTTTGTTTTCCAGGATAGAAAAGTGAAAAATCTCTGGAGTTTTTAAAATTCTTTTGAGAAAATCACTAGCTGCTTTGTTGAAAACTGCCTACCGATTGCACGTTGTGAAGCAAAATTTAAGGATTACACAGTTGATAGCTGCAAAGACAGCAGATGGAAAAGAAAAAGGGCGTAAGCAATGAAGCAGCTAGTAATTTTGATATCAAGAAAAGACACATAGAAAATTAACCCCTTTGCAGTCTTGCCGTCTGCCGACGGGCCTGGGCCCTCAGAGACAGAGCTGTCTGTTATGAGTGACATCTAGACTGAAGACAGTCCCACATCTCAGGAAATCGCAGGGCAGTCTGTGTCATACAGGTCTTATTTCAGTTTCAGCAGCTGCAGCTGTTTAAAAAAAATGAAAGGAATATTCATACATACAGCAGAGAGGCAAAGAGTCTGTATGGAAGCAATAAGACAAAGACGTGTATTTTATTTTTGTGCACAAAAATCTGGAACACTGACATTTTCCCACTTTGTTTGTTATATTCATTTACTGTAGAACTACAATAGATGTACTTATCTTCCACAGATATTTCTCCTCTGCTGGTCTGAGAGCAGGTTTCTGTGATGAGTCACATTTTGCAGTATCATGCAGTAGTAGAAAACCAAAACTCTGTACCTTAGCATTGAAAGGTTCAGGAAAGCTTAGATTTAAGGTTGGATCTGAACTTCCTGATGGTTCCGTATCTGAATTCGTCTTCCCTTACACATGGGTGTAATCATTTCCTAAGAGAAATATTTGTTTCCTTTTAGAACAATGGAAGTCAGTACCATGTGTACTCTGGTTTGAAATGAACAAATATACTTGGTTATAATTCATGGGGAAAGGGAAGGAGAGAGGTTTAATAAACAATAAGCTATTAATTTATTCTTTGATCTGATGATTTTTTAGTTCCTTAGTTAAAGTTGAAGCTGGGGCAGTATAAAACAATAGTAGTTTTATTATTTCAATCTGTATACACACTTGTAGGTCGGATTATAATGTTTGGTTTTTGCAATATGTCCTACTAGCCATGCCCAGCTTTAGTAACAATTTTGAAAGGAACCAACTTGTGCAGTGGGGAGATTGCAGATCTAACCATGTGTCACTGTGTCAGTCTTCTTTTATTTTTTACTTTATTTTACAGCAAGAAAGAAGTTTACATAGAGAAGATGAGAAAAGACCGAGTAGAAATACAATATGTGAATTGTGTTCATTAACTTGTAAGCAGGTCACAAAATGTTGCATTTTATAAGTTTGGTATTGAGAAGGTCAAATTTCAGTTTTGGGGGCTCAGCAGGGGGTGTAGCAGCTCGGTTTACTCCTTAAACCAGGTGTAGGCTTCCTGGAAATAAGTCAGAACTAGCTTCTTGTCTTGTGTATTGTAGAGCCAGCAGATCCAAGCAGCAGTTGGGTCAATTTAGGGCTAGTAGATTGTGGTGCATTGACCCTGGCTGGACACGAGGTGCCCAGCAAGGCCACTCTATCACTCCCTTCCTCAGCTGGACAGGGGAGAGAAAATACAATGAAAGGCTTATGGCTTGAGATGAGGACAGGGAGATCACTCAGCAATTACCATTGCGGGCAAAACAGACTCGACTTGGGGAAAATTAGTGTAATTCATTACCAGTCAAATCAAAATAGGGTAATGAGAAATAAAACCAAATCTTAAAAACACCTTCCCCCCACGCCTCCCTTCTTCCCAGACTTAACTTCATTCCTGATTTTCTCTACCTCCTCCCCTGAGCAGTGCAGGGGGATAGGGAATGGGGGTTGCGGTCTGTACATCACGCATTGTCTCTGCCAATCCTTTCTCCTCAGGTGGAGGACTCTGCTCACTCTTCCCCTGCTCCAGCGTAGGGTCCCTCCCATGGGAGACAGTCCTTCATGAACTTCTCCAGCATGAGTCTTCCCCACAGGATGCAGTTCTTCATGAGCTGTTCCAGTATGGGTCCCTTCCACAGGGACAGACTGCTCCAGCGTGGGTCCCCCACAAGGTCAGAAGTCCTGCAGCAAACCTGCTCCAGCCTGGGCTCCTCTCTCCACAGGTCCTGCCAGGAGCCTGCTTCAGTGTGGGCTTCCCACAGGGTCTCAGCCTCTTTCGGGCATCCACCTGCTCCAGCGTGGGGTCCTCCACGGGTTGCAGGTGGATATCTGCTCCACCATTAACCTCCATGGGCTGCAGGGGGACAGCTGCCTCACCACGGTCTTCACCATGGGCTGCAGGGGGATCTCTGCTCTGGAATCTGGAGCACCTCCTCCTCCGCTTCTTCACTGACCTTGCTGTCTGGAGAGTTGTTGCTCTCACATATTCTCGTTCCTCTCTTCATCTGTGATTGCATTTTTTTTTCCTCCTTCTTGAATATGTTCTCACAGAGGCACTACCACTGTCACTGATGGGCTCAGCCTTGGCCAGCAGGTCCATTTTGAAGCCGGCTGGCATTGGCTCCATGAGACATCGGGAAAGCTTCTAGCAGCTTCTCATAGAAGCCACCCCTGTAGCCCCCCAGCTACCAAAACCCAATACACAGATCCAGTGCTGTTGTGCACCTGTGATTCCTCCTTTCAGGAGTCTGTGAGCAGCAGTCAGCATAAAAATCAGACACTCTCCTTAAATCAGCCTGCTGTGTATTTAACATTAAAACCAGAACACTTCAGGAAGTTGGTATGCAAACTTTTCAAATACCCTCAGCAGCTTCCTTAACCAATAGCTCCTCCAATGTGCCTGTCCTCCTTCCCAGAGAATGACAGGTCCTTCCATAGAAGCAGAACCGAACTGTTTGTATCCAGAAGCTTATCTGGCATCCTCTGAGCCAGCATGGGCTCTTTTGTCTAGAGTTAAAAAGTAAAATCTTCTGTTCGTCTCTCCATTATACTGCAACAGTCCCAAACTAACTACTCAAGAAAAACATACCCTGAGCTGGTGGTTTGTTGCTTGCCTGTTTTCTGTAAAAGGTACTATCTAAGATAAACCGCAGTACTCATAGACTGTATCATGCCACTGTACAGCATTTACAAATTGTTGCAAAGGACATCCCATAACTTGTTTCAAGACATCAAGAATTTGCCTTCCTAAATCTTGCCGACTGTAATCGTTTGCCGCTTTCTGTGGAGGCAGCCGATGTTGCCCTCTAACTGTTACCACATTTCTCTCAGACCTCCTTCATCTTCAGACTCCGTGTCTATGTTAACAAGCAGTGCAGACCAGCAGAAAGAGGTTGTTCGGCATGAAACGCTTCGTGGTGGCTGATGCCCACACTGCACGCGTTTCAGGGTCCTTTATTTCAGGCTAGTCCTCGTCTGGGTGTGTGGTTCTGTGAATGCCCGTTACTGAGTGCAGTGCTTTAGGTCCTCTTCTGAAGAGCATCTTCCAGTTTAGCTTTGTCCAGAAGGAATTTGCTGTGTGTGCTCCAGCTCTCTTTGAATCTAAGCACAGTATGCGGAGACAGTCCACAGTCTTGGTCGTTTTTTTTTATTGGGGGAAAAAAAAAAGATAGAAGAAAAACAAAAAAAAATTTAAAAAAAAAGCAACCAAACCCTTTGTGCACTGAAATAAAATGTTGATGTAAACACATTATGGACTGCCAATAGTAAAAACCTACTAGTACGTATGTTTTCATTTTACAGCTTTAAGCCCTTTTAGTTTTCCCTCATTTTATATATAAGCATAGTTTTATTTAAATCTCTTATCACCCCTGGGTAGATTTTATTCCTCTATGGAAATTACTTCTGTGATTTCAGCTTGCGCCTCCTTCACTTCAACTCTAATTTTTTGTCTTGTCCTCCACTACTGGATTCAAAGTTACCTTTATGTTGCTGATGTCCCTGGCAGATGTCTTTGTCTGACCTGTTTGCTCCTTAGCACCTGTCAGCTTTCCTTCTCACTCTTATTTAAATTCTCAAAAGCTTTATCATTTTTGTTTGCCAGCAGTTTCACTCCAGTTTGATAAAAGTTTTGCTCCCCTAAAACTTTTAATGCCTCCATAAAACTTTGCTTTTTATTCTCTAGTCTTACTTAACGCACTCAAATGTGACATTTCTGCTGTCTAGTTATGTTTGTGCTTGCAATGGTAAGCATTTTAGACATCTGAATTCTTCCTTCTTTTTTTTTTTCTGATTGAAATCTAAGTGCAAGTTTCCAGGTAGACGGCCGTGAAGCGGATGAGGGAAGCAATTGCAACTCTAGTTTGACCACTAAAAGATAATTTATCTAAAATTGAAGATTTATGGATTTTACTTAAATTTTAGCGTGACACATAAGGCCCAGATGTGGCAACAGGAAATTCTGATGCATTTAAACTTGTATTTTGGTGGGCTTTTACAGTGTTTTTACCAACAGACAGGGGAAGGATTTGAGTGAGAGAAAATGAAAACGCCCTGGTTTTTGACATGCTTTTGGCATTCTCAGAACCTGTGGGGAATCCTGGGATGGTGGCTGGGAGCAAAGAGATGAAATGGTATGTATTGGTCCTTGAGACTGCTAAGATGCTGTCCTGAAACTATCCTATGAAAAGCAAAGGAGAGAAGGAGAAATGGAGAAAAACTGCCTGTACGAATTTAGAAGATAGACCTGAATTTTTTTCTTCCCTGTGTTCCAAAAACACAGTGTTACAATCCTTTGGTCTAAAGGGGAGACAGAGGCCAAGAATACCCATTACATTATGTACAAGTTGTTCACATTTGAACATAGTCACAAATAATTCTCCAAACCTCATTCTACCTGAGAGCTAAGACAAGCACATACTGTTTTATTGTCCAGACACAGGCAAAATTAATATTAACATATTTCATCTTAGATGTCATCTCAGATTTAACTTCTGGTGAACTTAATTTGAAAAAAAAAAATACTGAAACATTAATCTCTTCTGTTAATTAGTTGAAATAACACAGTTTGGGGGTCTTAGCAAGACACGCTTTCTAAATTAGATCAACTATCAAAAGTAGTTTAGATTAGTAACGCATTATAGAATATATAGAAGTCTGCAGCACTAACTGAATGAAAGAACATATTAGCCAATTTTTTGGCATGCTAAAGCATAACCAAATGAACTTATCTTATTTATTACTTAAATATTCTTCCACTAAGTGACCATATAAAAGCTTCTGGTGCATTTCAGCCTCTCTAGATGTGCACTAATTATCTAGGCAAGTGCTTCTCAGGTATCTAACAAGGGTGTTCTGACTATTTAAAATAAAATAAAACCTATAAATTGAATTAATATTATTATGGACTAGTGTTTCATTAGACGGATACCAGATCAGAGAGGGGTCGTCCACCGTTCCCTTCCAGAAGAAATCTGGCGTGCCTCTTTAGTTGTCTGATAACAAAAACATACTGTTTTCCCCCAGCAGTCAAGGTGAATTATGTTTTAAAACAGCACATATTTCCCTTTCTTTTGAGTGCATTTTTAAAATCTGACGTGATTGGCCATATTGACTAACCAACACACTCTTGACCAAAGTCTGAAACTCTGTATTTGCCTTCCATTTGATTTCTTTCTAAAAACCTCAAAAAAAAAAAAAAAAGGCCAGAAAAAAATGGGCGATTTGTCTCCAGAGATTCTGTTAATATATTAAGTTGTCTGATTTCATCCTGCCATCATGCTTTGCCCTGTAGCCAGAACACATGTGGCTAATGTTCAGCCCTCCAAAGGACCATATGGGGATTGTTGGCTATTAGCAACTGTCCATTGAAAGGCTGTAAACTGCTACAGTGATTGCCAGCCGCCTGTCACACCTTCGTTCCTGTCTAAACGAAAATGCACCTTCAAATTCCATTTTGTACCATTTGTAGGCCTTCGAGATTTGTTGGAAGACAATGTATTTTCTATTAGCAGAAAAGTTCTCACAGTCTGCAAACTTCCACGGCAATAGCATTTTTATTCTGAAATCTTAGATGGCTTGAACACAATTCTCTCCTAGTACTCGCCCAAAGGCATCTTGCTTCGTGCAGTAGTAGCAGCAATGAAATTGCGTGAATGCTTTCCAAGAGGGGGATGTAGCTAGAGAGATTGGGAAAGAAGGAAATCTAGTATTCAAGAGTAATGCACCTAATTCCATAAACGATCCTTGAATATGTATTTTTTCATGAGAGGCATCAATTTGTAGTTCTCCTGAAGTTTATTAGTGCTTTAAATAGCTAGAAATTAATTGTTTAGCTTTTAGATTTTTTCAAGAATTTGGCCATATGTTTTCTTTCTAGCTTGTCTTTATGTTTCTTTTTTGATACTTCTGTGATGGAAACTAATTTGATTCTTCTGTGTCATTAATACGGGCTGCAAATAGATTTGCCCTAGCAAGTTTCTGTTTTACGTGAGGGTTCAGCTCCTCTTGCAGAAGATTGGGTCTGACTTCCTATTGTGTGAAACGGACTGAAAATTTTTATATACAGAAAATGCAATATATATGAGTCAAAGGGCCTAAACAGGCAGTATTACTTGTTCCAGCCTTTCTGCATTTGGCAGGGTGAGCTGTGTATCGGTTTTACCGATACCGACAGCAACCTGTCATTCTGTCGACCCTTATTTTATGTTTTTATGTCAGGGTTTTTCTTCTTGCACTGTATTACTCTGTATTTGATCTGGCATTACTTGTTCTACGGTGGTTTCATTTCGTGGGTTCAAATTCTAGTTTGTTCCCAAACAGTAAATAAGAAGGGTAGGGTAGAATAGAATAGAATAGAATAGAATAGAATAGAATAGAATAGAATAGAATAGAATAGTTCAGTTGGAAGGGACCTACAACGACCATCTAGTCCAAGTCCAATGGCCTGACCACTTCATGGCTGACCAAAAGTTAAAGCATATTATTAAGGACACATTCAAGGGCCTGCCTCCTCTCTCTTCACACTGAGCTTACATCAAAATGTTGAGATTCTTTATATGAACAGAAATATTCTGGAGGCATGAGTAGATCACAAGGTGACTATGAGCCACGAAGGGGACACAGGCAAATGCATTCTTGAGTATCAGGCAAGATATTTCCATAGGAAAGGCAAGCATTGTGCAAAGTCCTGGTGAGAACTCACCTGTACCACTAGGGACATTTCTCATCCCCTGTCTGGGATGAAGGCAAACAAAGACTAAGCAGTTGATTAGGGGTATGGAGGGCCTACAGAAGACGATGACTAGCAGGGGCAAGACGAAGGCTGAGAGGATGCTATCATTTTCAAGAAAGATATCAAGGATGAAGGCCAAAGGAGGAGAAGAGCTACTGAAGTGCAAGGAAAAAGACAGTCAAGAACACAAAACCATTCAGGACTTCTTTCCAAGAAGACGACCTCACCATAAGCACGGTAGTAGCAAATGTCCCTTGGTGCATTGGTAAGGAATGGTGAGGAAATCCTGCGTGTTCTTTACATCCCTGCAAAGTTCATGCAGAGGGAACCCAAAAGCCTTTCTTTCACTTTGGGCATCCCCACAACCAAATTAATGTGTATATGGCATAAATGCCCTTATTTACATAGTCTGAATGTACAGATGAATTTACAGGGAATTCCGGCAGCTGTGCCCGGTGCATGGCCACCAAGGGCATGGACAGCCCCCTGGGCCTCGTGAGCACTGGGACTGCCTGGGGCCAGCGCCCCAAAGGCCTTCCTCTGAAGGATGCCGGGTGGAGGGGTGGCAGGGGGGGCTGCGCAGGGGGGGGCCCATCACCCCCATGTCACAATGCCACCACCCGGCAACGAAGCAGTCACAATGTCCCGGGGCAGGATAAAAGGGAGCATCCTTTTCTGTCTCACTGCCAGAGACGGCCTGAGGCAGCCTGAAGACATCTAAGAGGAAGTCCTTGAGAGCTGGTGGAATTACTTGGATGGGGCTGAGGGAAGAAGATCAGAGGCTGGATGAAGTTGCTGGAGGTTCTCCGCTGCAAGGCCAGCTCCTGGTGGGGCACTCAAAGCTCATCTGAGGGAGAGAAATCCTTTTCAACTGGATAACAGTGGCAAGACCAAAAGAATGCCTTCTTGAGGAGCACTGTAGAGCTTGCCATCTTCATCCCCTGTGGAGCCAGTGGTAGCAACTGTAAGAAATGGGATGCAGAGATGTTGCAAGGGGTCCCAGTGCTTTGGAACACCCACTGGTATCCTGCCAGGCACTGGAAGCATTCTTGCCCCCAGGGTCAATCAGGCCAGGGGAACGCGGCCACTCTCGGAAGCCTCTGAGTTGAGGGAGAACAGGGCTTGGGCATCTCTTGGGAGGCGTGACCAGCCTGCGGGACGAGGAGGCAGGTCTTGCTCACATGCTCAGGGAATAGCCGATCGCCAGCGCTGGGGTCAGGAAGGAATTTTCCCCCAGGGCACATTGGCACTGCTCCCCGGGGGTTTTTTGCCTTCCTCTGCAGCATTGAGCATGACCCTTGTCAGGCCCCTCTGCTCCATAGTGGCCAGGTCACTGCCTGCTGCTCATGCACCACGAAGATGGCCTCTCGTGCCCTGCAGCTGGGGGGAGGAAGGCTTTTTTTTCCCCCAGGGTGGGCTAGCAAATGTCCCCGGGGTTTTTTTGCCTTCCTCTGCAGCATTGAGCAGGGCCCCTTGCCAGGGCTCCTTTGGGCCCTTTTGGCCAGGAGCCTGCTGCTCCTGCTCCACGAAGGTGGCCCTCGTGCCCCGCATCCGGGGGGAGGAAGCTTTCTACACTCCCAGGGGGCCCCCAGGGTGCCCCCGGGAGCTGCTTCTTGTCCTCTGTGGCATTGAGCACAGCCCCTTGTCAGGGCTCCTCGCGGCCCTTTCGGCTCGGTTCTTGCCTGCTGCTCTTGCACCTCCAAGGCACCACTCGTGCCCTGGCTCTCTCGGGCTCTCTTGCCCACGGCAAGCTTGGAGCGGGAGCGAGCTCTGCTCTTCCCTTGGCTCCATGGGGTTCTTGCTTGGGCAAAACAGCCGCTGCTTGGAAGGGCTCCAGGCTTGATGCACCATCCGGAGCTGCCACTTCTCAGCTCTCCCCGCGGGCAATACAAGCGCAGGGCAGGCACGGGAGCGCTTTTCGGGCATCACTGGACAAGAAGCACAGCGGCGCAGAGTTTTGGAAAGCAAAAAGTGTGCTTGTCGTTGATACGTCCTCGTCCTCCTCGTCCTCCTCTTCTTTTGTGTGTGCTTGCTACCGATGCTCATTCTTCCAAGTTCTCACTCTCCAGGAAACAGGGAGTGCTGGGCCTGTATTCCTGCTGCTTCTTTCCGTGCCCCTGGGGCTTCCCTTTGCCAGGCTGCAAGCGATGTTTTTTCAAGCTAAACTGAAGAATGCATCAGCCTGCTCCTGGATACACATGCGCATTGTGTTAGTGCATTGGCTCTGGAACAGTTTCAGATAAACAAAATCCTATTTCCACTTGTAACCTTTGTGATTTTTGTCCTTGAAAGTGTTTTTGGAGCTGAAAACCCTCTAGCATTTAAGGCAAATAACAGTCTCAGGGTGAGTGCACGGAACGGAACCGAACTGAACCGAACCAAGTAGAATAGAGCAGAGCAATTACGCTCTATTACGCCTGGAGTTGTGGATGAGGAGCCCTGACCTGGGCCTGAGGGCTCCATCCAGGAGAGCAGCTCTCTGCAGGGCAGGTCCCAGGCCCACCCAGGAGACAGGGGCAGAGACGGGCACACCTACAGCATCCCCCAGGCAGGGACTGACGGCCCCGGGCAGAGCTGAGACACGGCCCCTGGGCCCTTGGCAGCAGACGCTGGGGGTGGGGGTCCCAGGGGAGGCCTCTGAGCACCCCCAGCACCCTGGCAGAAGGAGGCTTGAGCTGCTCATATGCTCTCCTGGGGGCTTTGATGGCTCACCACTTGGGAGACAAGAGTATTGGGCCACGTGGACCTTCGTTCTGAGGGAGCACTGGTGGTCTTAGACTCTTGTGGTTTAGCTTCTTTTTCCAAAGGAAACAGCTCAGGTATTTCTAAAAATGAGTACAGGGAGAAAAACAAAATCTGCAGGGATTTGCAACCATTTAGTTCAGTAGCACATCCTGCTTCAGGCTGAGGGCTTGATCTTTGAGCCTCACTAGAGTCAGAGATGTGAGGTCTTGCCATCCTGTGGAAGTTCAAGCATGGCATTAAGGGCATTATCCGAATTTCTCTTGAACACCAACAGGCTTGGGGCATCGACCACCTCTCCAGGAAACCTGTTCCAAGCTTTGACCACCCTCTCATAACCCATCTTCAAAGCCTGTTGTTATAAAGCAGAAACTATTTCCCTGTCTATTGAAAATAGATACAGTTTCTTATCTTAGGTCAATGACTATCTTTATAATAACGGCAAATTATTCCTTCCTGTTATAGAGCACAAAAAGGGATGCTAAAAACTGTCTCAAAATTTCATTTTTCACTCCTTCAAGCCTTTCGCTTTCTTACCTAGACATACGTGAAAGTAACAGACAGAAATGAGAGGGAGAAAAGGGCATTTGTGAGATTCCCCAGCTCAGTGCAAAGAACTCTTGCCATCAGTTTGCTTTTACTGAAGGAATTACAGAGGCCAGGCCTTTATGAAGCCTCTAATCCTAACATGAAGCCCCTGAATATGAAGCCAATTTCTACTAAAAGGATGGTGCCATGTAAGAGGATTTGTGGGCTCATAATTTGCTGCATGATGTAATACATAAAAAAGCAAGGGCATCACATGGATGTAGATCGAGGAGCACAAGAAACTATAAGAAGATGTTGACCGGCAGCCTGTTGATCATTCTTCTTGCACATGTAGTAGAGAAGATTTCTAAGTGAGATTTTGGCGGAGGAGAGCTACGGAGATTTGCCAGCATATCTGGGAAGACTTCTGAGAAGAGATAAACAGATTTGAATTTAGGGGAAGTCACAAAGGTGCCTGCTACAACAGCCAGCCAAGATTCAGGTGGTCAGTAGCTGATAAACAGAAAAATTAATTAATTAATCTCTTCCCAGTAAATAGGACACAATAGGCTCCATCACAGGATGGACCGTGAAGAACTCTGTGAATGGGAAGACAGATTAGCTGTAACAGGGAAGAGAAAGCAAGGTGCACAGAGGAAGCAACCTGATCGGAACAACACAGACAAGAAAAAAATATGTATCGAATATTGTTGTATAGCAAATGTTAATAAACACTGATATGCATTAGGCTTGGTAACCACAGTTTTTTTCTTGTATAGCAAGAGAACCTAAATACTTTCAAAAAACAAAACAAAACAATCCTAGCACTCTATACTTGCACAAAAATTCCATGTATTCTTACATAGCATAAAGGTGCCTTCCAGCAATACTTAGTGTGCTGGTTTGAGGACACTAAGGATTCCTAAGTCCTTAGTAATTCAGTGCTGTGAAGAAAAAGTTGTTTCTTACCACAAGTTAGGTGAACAATATCCTGTCTTTTAAATTAACTCCCACACTTCTCTAATACCAGGGAAAATGTAGTCTAGGTAGAAGAGATCCTCTGGACTCTTCTCCCGTAGAAATGCGCAAAAAAGAATGGGCAGTGACACTAAATGTATTATGAACTGGTGGATGGTGAGAAAGATTATGCTGTAATTTTCATGACTTAGGAATTACAGAATATTAGTGCCCTTAGTAAAGGCCCCTCTAGCTTGACAATTTAACTGCAACATTGCATAATAATTATACAGGCAATATGAAATCTTCAGCAGCTTGTCTACTTTTCACTCTTATCTGCAATCTATTATACTCTGTAGTCTCATAAATGGATATAAAGAAAATGGTTCTGATTTTTTAGGGCATCACTAAAAATGCTAATTAAAACTATAATGATGGGCCTGCTGAGGATAGGGCATCAACTGCACAAGCTCAAGGATAAAATGTCACACTGGGCCAGCGTAAGGCTTGCTTGAATTTCGAGAAGCGCCAGCCAGGTCTTGGTTATCATAGTTTAACGCTGCATTTGTGGTGTATTTTGCATTGATTTATGGTAGACTGAAGAAAATGTTGTGGAATTTCGTTTGCAAGTGGGAAGTTTCAACAGAATGAGTTTTTCTTTAGGGTAGTATTCAGAGTAGAAGAAGAATTAGTATTTATGGCATTTGTCAATCTTTAAGATATGTCTGTGAAAAGAAATTAAACCACCCAAACTCCCTTTTAAAGTAGCTTTTATATTCCCAGATATCTTATTTGCTTGATAAAGTGTTTTCATCACTTCATTTGTGTGCATGTTAGCAGCGTCTATGCTGCTGGCAGTTTTAACTGCTTGCAGTCTCCAGAGAGAAATATAGTTTTGCATTCTTTGCACCTATCATCGCTGTTTTCTTGTCGGTCATATAGATTTGACTGCAGAAGATAGAGAATTGGTTTTACTTGCTCATGCTGCAACAGGTGATGGGCAAACAAGGGACGCACCTGTTGTGCTCAGTAAAACATGTCATCGATATTACACGATAAGCGTACTCTCAGGAGGGTTTTACTAGGCCTGTAGAAAAAGTTCATGTGCGAATGTATGAAAGTCCGGGATCATTTGCTCTTTGTGGATAATTTGTACATTAGATATACAGTAGCAACCACTTAAATGTATAACCTCAGGTTATAGTAAATCTTTTCGTTTTAGCGGCACTTACCTCCACAGGGATTTCTTTCTGTACCCTTACCATAAATTGGTTTGAAGCAGATGTATTCATTAATTGGGTCTAATAATGATTATAATTTATTCTCTTTCTACTGCCTGGGATTTTATTCACTATAGAGTCATCATTTTATGAAGTGCTCCTCTTGAAGGGTAGGCTTGGTGGGGCTCTGTTTGTCTGATGTCTGTCCATTTCCGTACAGGAGCACTACTAACATTTGATAGTAAAGATCAGCAGGATTGGGTCCAACATTTTTGAATGTTGTTTTGCAGCACAATAAATTTGCTAGTTTTTCCATATGAGTTTACGCAGTCATTGATACGATATACAAGAGCTTTTAGACTTCTAAGTTTTCACCGGAACTATGGGTAGTTTTATTTTCAACAGCAACAAAAAGCCTGGTTTGCTCAAATAATGCTCTGTGAATAGCATTCATGTAATAGCAACTTGGCACTATATATATTTGTTTGAAAAGACAATTGATGATATTTTAGGGTTGTAACAAAATAGCTCTTCTTAAATACATCCTTTTAGAAAAATTGGCTGTTCAGAATCTCAGCCTAAAAGCTTTTGTTATTGTTAAGTCAAGCTCTTTCCTACACAACTAATGATTAGTAGAAATATTTCTAGAACTTTGTTTTTACTTTATTGCCAATCATGATGTTTGATTTTAAACATAAGTGTTCTCAGCTTGGTTTCATCCTTGTTCCTTTCCTCCTCCTCCTCTCTTCTGCAGTCTTTGGTGATCGTGTTGATTTCCACCCATTTGACGAGTCTTTTGTCTATATGCCATTTTCTACACCCAGATGTTTATGTACTAAAACAGATTGTGGGTTTTGCCTTTTCCCTGGGTAACACTATGACATCTGTATTTAGTTTTTGCTGCTGTTGTTGTTTTCAAGTATGTGCTGCCATCTATGGAGTAATTGTTGAAATAAAGCTGATATAAAAAGATGTTTTATCAAAAGATTATGGAAAACAAGACCTAGCTAGTGGAGGAGGTATCATAGGGCAGTTGGCCAGATCTCATGAAATCCTGTTTCTCTGTAGTCCCAGATTTCACAGCAAGCACAGGTGAAAGTATACTGTTGAGAAAATCAGCAACTTGTAGGAGTTAAGTTATGCAGTAGATTTATTTATACTGGACAAACTATTAGGTCAGCCTGAAAATTAGAATAACGTTGCTTTGTCCTCTAATCCTGTATCTTGTTCCTTTTCCTTTCCCATTACCTCTCACATGTCCTAGTCCTTCAGTCCAAGATCTGTTTATTATATCTTTCTTCATTTGTTTTTGAAAGCTTAATTTGAATTCCTTATTCTTCCCCAGCATCTTGTTAACAGGCTTCATGCCTCCCCCCTGTGTCCAGTTTCAACCTGCCAGGTTCCAGGTTTCCCTCCTTCAGGTCCCTTCAGAATGCAGTACTGAAGATCAGTCCCCATCCTCTCTCTCTTTCATAACATTTTGTCATTTGATATCTATTTTAGAATATACATTTACTGCAATACATGTATTCAAGTTGGTCTGGAAAGCACCTGGAGAAGTAATTTTCTCTATACTTTTATGAAGTGCATGTGGGGTATCTGTGCACACATAGAAGCTATCAGCTTTTATCTTGATACTTGTTCACGTGCTTTTCAGCTGGCAAATTTTTGACTAAGGATTTTAGCACCTTATAACCTTGGATAGGGTTAGGTATATGAGTTCCTGGCAATCAGATTTCTATTCATTTGAGTTAGGAGATGTAACAGAGAACAACTATGTCTTTAAGTCTTTCCTTGGCAGCAACAGTGTTGGAGTGGGGGTAGATACAACCACTGCTGCTTAAATGCTTTCTTATAACACAAGACATCAGATTCAAAAGGAAAAGTTTAACCTATATAGATGAAGCATTCTTAAAAATATCTTCTGACATTTTCTTCTTATTGCTGAACTTAGAAATTGATCTTATTTCCCAGCATCAGAGACAAAATGAAGAAAAAAAAATCAATGCTGAAGATTGATCAATGTTTTTCAAAACTGACTTAATAAGATAAAAATCAATGCAGCTGTATTCTTAGCCATTATTTTATCACCAGTTTCATTCAAACATGGTACTATTTGATTCTTTAGTTAAATGTGAAAATATTTCAGTTACCTCCTACAGAGGCAAGAAAAAACCTGAGGAGAGATTTATTTAGTCAAACTTTGGTTTTCTTTTTAATCCTAATTTTAGAACTTTGAGTTCTACAGAAACTGAAAACAGTGTCATATTTTAAGTGCCAGTATATAATTTTTCCTTTAATCACAGAGATTTAAATAGAACAAATTATTACTTGTATTTGCAAATTACAAGCTCTGATCCTCCCTTCCTCCTGCAAATAGCAGTTCCATCTTGCTTGGTTGAAAGATCTGTACTCGAAAACTTGAAGATAAGCTTGGGCACCTCATTACCCCTGTGGCCAACTCGCAGTGTTTTGACTTTAGAGCCATACTGTACAAATGCATTGTCTGATTAATCTTTTTTCGGCAAAAATGAGGAGGTCGTTTGGGGGTTTTTGTTTGTTTTTTTTCTCCTCAATGACCATTTCCCTTTTCTATCCCTGCTGCCCTCAATAATATTAAGATCCTATACTGATCTAAAGAATAGTCTTTAAAACTGTCTTGTGTAATATGAGTGAACCAATCTCTAAGCCATGAGTTTGGCTTAAACGTTGAGAGGTATTTTAAAAAATAATTTGGCTTTTAATATTTCAATTCCTATTTACTTGCTGTCTTGGGTTTAGCCCTTTGGGCTCCTAGTTTGAAATTTCTCATAACTGAGGGCTAGAAAATGTCCTTTTAGGAAAGAAAGTCAAGATTCTCACGTAATCACTGGGGTATGTGAACTGAGATTTTTGGGGAATATCAGGCAGTGAAAGACTCCTGATAAAATCCTAGATATTTGCAAACCTCTGCTAATGACATCTTTTGTTTTAAAGATTTATTTCATGAGAACAGAAAGACAGATTTCTGCGTAAATGTCTTATTGAATTTCATCCCTATCTGTAAGATAGGCCAGAATGTCATAAAATAGGAAATACAAAGCTAGTAGTAGGCAGACAGATTTTTTGAGAATACAGGACTTAATGAGGTTCTCTGTCAATCCAGTTACTTTTACCTCTCTTTTTCATGTTCCTTAGCTAATTGATAAATGTAGCGAGTTTGCTGCTGTCCCTGAGTAGCTCTGAGCAGTGATATGTATATTCATTGGGAAGAGTCCTTCTCTCCTTCACCATAAAATGCATTACAGACAATATCTGTGATCACGTAACAAGAGAGTTTGTACTGGTACTTCTCCTCTCCCTTTCCTCCTCCCTCCATACTGTGAGAGAGAAGCAGCATGGCATATTGCATAGCTAAAAGGTTATCAAGCCTGAATTTGTTACACCTCTGAATTTGTCAGGCAAGCATTCGCAACCACTATAGAAATACACGGCTCATCACCACATGAAGCTGGACACCCTAAGAAGACAGATGATATTGGATTGGTTTTCTTGATGCTCTGCAAACAATCAAACAGGCTTAAGCTATGCAATCTGATACTCCCTAATTGACAGCTTTTCCAAGGTTCATTTGTTAACTGAGAGCATGACATGTATTGAAGTTGTTTCTTCATAATGCATTTGGCATTAACAGAAGAAGCTGTCGAATGCCTCAGACATCAACATCTCAGCAATAAGATACTTCGCCTCCAGTGTTGACTTTCTAACTAGTGACTTCGTATTTCAAAGGACATTTGTAATGGGCATATGAGAGGACAGGACATAAGAAAAAAGCTCAAATACATTCCCCAAAAGGAAGTTTGTGAGAAGGTATTTTTGCTGCTTGGGACATTTACCTGAGTTTTATGTGTCAACTCTTCTTTTTTCTTTTGGTATAAAACCTTGCTTTCTTGCTTAACAAAGTACTCGCTGAATACTCATTGGGTTGCAGAGGGTTCTTTTATTTTGGTAGATTAATAAGTAGGCATATCTGATTTTATTTATAATGATGAAAAATTTGTGTGTAAAAGACATGCTCAAGGGTTTAACTTGCCTGTGCAGCCACAATAAAATAAAATAAAACCCCAAAGAAACTTCTATTTCAAAGAATACTAACCTTACCCTAGATGAGGCCCATGTTTGTTTGAAAGCATAAATTACCTGTGCAGAAGAGAGCAGAGGAGGATTTCTCCACTGATCTTGTCACTGTTTTGCATTTACTGTTTTCTTGTAGATAGTTTTCATAAACACTTTCTTAGTTTCTTAGAACAAAAGTGGTGCCAGAACTCAACATTCAGCTTCTTTTTTTTTTTTTCATTCTGGAAAAGATTTCCACTATCTACTCTTCTTTGCAACTGTTCATATGCTGATACCTGGCAAGATGTTCATGCAGCATCTATAAGTACTAATTAAGAGTTTGGTCACAAATACACCACCGTTAAAAACTGCTGCTTCTCCTGCATCCCGTGAAGTTGACAGTTACAAGAAAAATTTATCTTAGATATACAAAAAAAGTCGTTTAATTTCACTTCGTTGTTCTTACTTAGTGTAAGCATGTTATTCTAAATATTTAGCTTAATTTCTCTAGCACCTAGTTAAGTTTCTGCATGTATTATTGCTTCTGGGAGGAGTACATGCCTGGGGAAGTGCATGAAATTTTACAGATGTTGTCAAAATAATGAAGGAGTTTCAGTGGTGCTTTGACTAGCATTGTTTTGGAAGTGAAACACAGCTGTTTAGATGAGAGAAAAAAAATAAATGAATGGGTCAGGATGCCTTCATTTCACAGGAATAAAGAGACGAGTTTTGACAGAAATGCCTTTTCAGAAAATGCCAGGGAAGAATGAGCAAAGCCAGATTCTGCTTGGAAAAACCCAGAAACAAACTTTTTGAAAGCACTGATGTCTGGAACCTAAACACATGTGTCTCCTCCCTCTGTAAACATGAACAACCTGAATTCCTGCAGCCAAATATTCCTGAGCCTTTGGGACACATTCTGGACCAGTCTCCATCTGAATACTTCATGTTTTATTTGCAAGGTCTGTTGGCAAATGCTGTTTGAGTCCCTGTCAAGCACTGACTCCAGGGACCCTTCTGTCTTGCAGGGCAAGCACAAGCTGCATGTAGACACGGGACTGGAAGGTGCCTGGTGCGGCCTTATCCCCGTCGGGAGCTCCTGCGAGAGCGTGACCACGACAGGCCTCAAGTGGAACCTCAGTAAGTCAGATGTCTCCGGGACGGCGGGTTTGACGTTATTCTAACCCCACATTTACATCAGCCGCACCCGTGCTGAAAGGCCTTATGCGTTTGTTGGTCAAACGTGGCATTGAATCTCTACCAGGCCATTTTTTTCTAGATATGAAGTTTAAAAAAAAAAAGATAAATATATTAAACCTGAGATATCGCAGGCAGAAACCTGTTTTCCACTTGGGAGTCATTGTGCTGTTTAAATAGAACATTTGTTGAGGTCATGATGCATTACCACCCTGATACATTGCCCTCCAGGGAGGGGAAGCTGTGAGTGCCTAAACTCCTGGTTATAAGCCATAGAGTTACAACAAATAATAATGTGATACAGATTATTAAAGCTACCTCACTTCTCCTGAACTGCTTCACTTATATTGTCTATTTGTCAACTCTGAATGAATAGATCTTTTTCTTATTTTAAAGTGGATAAACGTGCATTTGATCTAGAACAGGGTTGTTTATCCGTAGAGAAAGGAGGTTTCTCGACCAAAAAAAATTGAAACAGTCTTCATCCTCCTGACCCCTCCTCCCTAAAGCAAAGCAATAATTGAGAGGCTCTGCTCTTGCAGTCTGATTTACATGGCCAGACTTAAGAGCCATCCCATGTAGAAAAGGCACGCCATTCTCACAGTTTGCAGTGCGGTGCCCTTGTTGGCTAATAATTAATCTGAGGCTGACCCACTGTGCCAGCCAGCAGCACATGTACTCATCTAAGGAGTGTCTTGTTCCACTGAGGGTTTGAGCATGTGCAGTTGAGGAAGTGGTAGGCATTAGTAGCTCACTAATGATAAAAGATACAAATATGGCATTAATTTCAAGATGTGAGACACTCGCCACGTGAAGCGCTGTCTGGCTAGTGATATTTTAATCCTTTTAAACTGAATTGTAAGAGCTGAATGTATTGTATAAGGGGTGTTCTCTTACATTGAGAGAGTCACGTATTTTCATTTGTACTGGTAAGTACAGTTGACAAGTAAAGTACTGAATCTTCATCTGCTCATCTCCTGTTGTGCAATGGATTCTGTGGCCTGTTGCACTCAGGGACTGCTCATTTCTCCATAAATGTTCTGCCCTCCAGAGTGAGGTGAAAGAAGCTCAAACCAGCCTCACGTTAATGAAGGGAGCATCTCTGAAGCCTGTGTCGTTTTGCAAAAGGTTACTGTGTGGATCAAATTGTGGTAGATTCTGTAAGGTTGCTTTCCTTTCTTGTGGTTTTGGTTATTAGTTTAAAAAACAAGTTATTTTTCGGATACATATTTTTTACTTTAATGACATAAATGTCATCAAATTTACAAGGTGCTCATTAGAAAGATGGGAATTTTAGTGGTAGGCTGTTTGGTCCCACAAATTGCATGACTTTGTTACTACTAAATTATGATTGCCTGACCAGCTGAACCTAAGGAGAAAGGGGTTACAAGTCTAGCTGGGCCAGCTGGAGGGGAACATAGTGGGAAGATCAATGATAATAAATAGTGAGTTTGTATCTAGGATTGGGTTGAGATATCAGTTTCTTTGATGTTTATTATTTTAATTGTGCTGTAATAAACTTCTTGAGGATACTTAGGGGCATAGCTAGATATGGACTTATGGGTATTTATATTACACTTAATTTGGTCTTTTTTTTTTCTTTTTCTGGGAGACAAAAAATGATTTAAGTGACTGTTTCCTACATGTTAACATGACACCACCTTCTCTGCTTCTCCCAGTCCTTGTTGCTGTCTGTTTCCAAGAGGAAATCTCAGACCTCTACAGTGTTTTCCTCGGTGATGTGTACACTGCAGCCCATTACGGACTACACTTTCTGTCTCAGTATTCAAGTTTCTTACAGGTCATAGTTCCTTCATTTATTTCTCTGCATTATTATCACAGATAGGTATGTAAAAACAAAAATGATCTGGTCTACCTTGAAGACGTTTAATCTATCTGGGACACCAAGGTCATTACAACCTGAAACTGCTCTTGTGCCCAGGTGACTGGACCTAACCTTTACTCATCCAAATACAGATTTTAATCAGGTGATTGTTCAGATACTGATAAAACAAATTAAAAGTGTAGTTGCATCCCCAAAAAGGAAGCCAATATCTCAAATACAGCATGTGGTTAGTTGTGACTTTGTTGGACTTTTTCCCTAATAAATAAGCCTTACATTCAGATAACCTAAGTTTGATATTAGCTTTCATTGCGTTCATGACTTCTGTGCTGCCTGTAGTTTTGCAGTTACGTTTAAAAATATTAGTCCTCCCGTAAATTGTGATGGAGAAGCAAAGGCTCACCTGGGAAGAAAAGGGAATGAGAAAATACTGAAGTGTGACATGGATGTCAGCGTTGCTGCTGATGGCTGGCAGTGGCAGAGCTTTCCCTGTTCATTTGTTAATGGCACTGTGAGGACTTGCCTTCATAAGCGTCAATGCTCTGATTATAAATTCATTTTCATATGTAAATCATGAAAGAAATGGCATTTTTAAGCCAAATATGACATCAAAGGCCTTTTCCTCCAGTTTGTTATGGAATTAATTGAATATGACCAAACAAGTTTGTTTTTAAGAAGTAATTTTTGAGTTTTCAAAATATTTGTTTTAAGTGTCTGGGTGATAAACTAATTCCAGAATTTTAGTTCTGTCTGAACAGTCAAAAAAGATGCATTAGATGAGACGGGAGCCCTCATTTTTGCAAATAATAATTTCCAGCAACTCAAAATTCAAGTAACAGTCCATTATAAGAAAGAGCTGGCTTTGTATCAAGGTTTCGAATGTTTAACACTGATGTCTGTCTGAGCATATTTGGATTACTCTGCTGATTAAAATTTGCAAAACTAAAGGGTAGTCAAATGTTATCTGTGTCTAATCTACAGGTCCTGTCAAAAGCCTTCATAGCTACTCAACAGAAAAAGCCAAAGATAAATAGCTAAGACAGAAACTATATTGGGTTGAGAGTAGGCTACCAAAGGTCTCATTTTAATGGCTGTGTTAGATAAACATGAAATCTGCAAACTATTCTGCCAGCAGAGAAACAGTGATGTCTTGATTATATTTTTAATATCACAGAATTCAGTATTTTTTGTGTGTCTGTACAAAGATGCAACAAGTATGCATGCTTTTATGCATGCTTATCTTATCTTAGTTATTTGCTAGCACTTGGCACAAATAGAACTTTCATTTATTTTAGTTCTCATTTTATGGGTGAAAAAACTTGGAGAAGAAAGTGGGAAATTGATTGGAGAAAATATTTTTATCCATACTTGCTATTGTGCAGCACACATTCAGAACACATTATAAACATGTTCTTTCCACTCCCAAAGGAATACAGATCTTTTCTCTATTAAAATCTGATTTACAGCACAGGAATCAGATAATGCTTTATCTGATTTGACTCACCTGGCTGCTTGCTGATAACAGCTCCCATGTCTAATAAATAAATAACAAAAAAATCTAATAAGGCCAGAATTACCCAGCATTCTTCATTAGGTCCTCAGTGGTGCTTTCATGGAAGGTGAATAAGAATGAAGGTAGAAATCAGCTGCACTGTTAATCATAGAAGAGGTTGGAGGGTAATGGTAGGCTTTTCTAGGAAATGGTTCCTTTTCTGGGACATTACTGTAGAAAATAATCTTGCCAACTAATTTACTCCTCATCCCTGTGGCCTTTAATATGCTGTATGTCATACCTGTACTGAAAATGCTGGCATATACATATATAAACTGTGTATGTGATTGTGCTTTCCAGATAATTTTCATGCAAATTTGCTTCTTTAGGCAGGAAGTTAAATTGCTGTAAAATGCTACCATTCAGAAGAGTGCCACTGTCATTTCACTTCAAAAGGCAATAGCAATAACAATGGGAGCAAGACCTTTCTCTAACTGTAGCAACAGAGCATCCACTGACTGCTAACTTCACAGGTAGATAAAGAGGATCCAAAATCTTTTTGATGCTGTTTACATTGTTAGTAAAATTGAAATGTTTGCGCTGTTTTTTCACTGTTTTACTTCATCAGGGTTTTGTTGACGTTGCATTGTGAATGGAACAAAAAGATTACAAAAGCAGTGGGGTTTTATGTCTCAAGAGAAATGCAGAGTCAAAAAGACCAAAGAGAAGAAGTAACTCTCTCCTTTAAAAGAAGTCAGAGGGTGAGGGACTGTTCCGGAAAAGGCTGTAAACTAGGACAATCGACAAGTATCTGTGTGCTAGCGAAGCTGTTTGTATAAGCACTCTGTAAGTTGTTTCATAACTGAAATAGTTTATATGGCACATTTTGCTGCTCCAGTTCATTCTGACTGAGGCAAACTAAGCGGCGCTCCCAGGAGTAGCTCTCTTTTCAGTGGCAGAGTAAAAAGCTTCACAGCTGGATTCCCTTCTCCTCTGCTTTCCTCTTCTTCCCTCCCTTCTCATGTTCTTCACTGGCAAAAGACTCCCAGTCCATGAACTGGCATCTATCTTCAGAGCTTTGGTGATGTATTTTTTCCCTTCTTCATTACAGCTTTAAGGCTCTGGGTAGGGTGGGGTGACAGAGATGATGCTGCTGCTCCCAAAGCTTTGGGTGGTTTTGACCTTTGGCGAACTATTTGCCTACAGGAGTGCTGCTGTCTGCATTCCAGGGTCACATCATTTATTACATGCTGAAATACTTTTCCAATAAAGCAGATGTTCCGATGGTGGCAGCCTGGCATCCCACGGGTTTACTGCCAGTCAGCAAAAGCAACGAGGGCATTGCTTAGCATTTCATGAAAAGATTTCAAACGAAAAAAGACCATTTGGCATATATTAAAGGACTGAGGAACACAGAGCTCAGTTGTGCTGGGCCCCTAAAGCTGTATTTGCACTTTTTCCTGAACAGGAGCTTGAGAACTCAGTCAAACTTTGTGAATGGACTTGCAATGGGGATTTGAGGTCACGCATTCAGTCCATTTCCATATATTTCAAGGAATGTATGGAATTAGTGGGAGGGAGATTTGGTTCCAGCTCTTTTTTAGCAAAGTAGCAGGGTCCTGGCATTCAGTGTGGAAAGGCTGCTTTAAAGTGATAAACAGATATGCTCTTCCAGATCACAGTGTTGGGGCACCATTACTGCTGTAGGACTCCACTTATGGAAAGATTCATGTGAGTACCTTAGTTCTGACCTAGCTCAAACCAGTTCCAGTGGTAAGGTTAGCCCAGCTGGATGGCCATCTTTAACGGGACATAGGGACATGTATATATGATCCTTCCATACAGCAGTAATAGGCAGTAATTGCCAGGAAGGGGTAGAATAAAAGAAACCTGAGAGAGACTTCTCCAGCACGGCTGTGCACAGAGCAGTTGGCTCTCCACAACCTAAGTAATACCATCCTGAAGTAAACTGGAGACACTTATTTATGCCTAGCTACATTACTGTGGCACATTGCAACTACGGAAACTGATTTCATTATTCTTATAGAGGTGACAGGGTTTTCAAGAGAGCAAAATGCTGTTCTTTCCCTTGCGTCCCCTACGGTGCTTCAGTCCTTCCTTCTGCTTATGGAAATATAACCTGGAGGTATGAGGAAATAGGTGCTGTGCTTCAGCCCAGCTTTGGTGCAGGTAATCCTCATCTCTCTGGTGGCAGTAGATTGGTGAGAATACTAAAGTCACATGAAAATCAAAAGCAACCTGCTGCTACTCAAGGATATGAGTTGTAAAGACGAAGCACCTTTCTGGGGAAGAGATCTACAGAGAGCCAGAGAGCTACCATTTAAATTGGTGGGATCCAGAGTAATGCTGTATATTTCAGCAGTGGCTCTGAATTTTCATCAGTGAGCGCAGGGGCAGAATTTGTCCAAGAAAGAGATCTTTGAGTTTATCCTAAAGATGTTTAACCCTAAAGGCATTCTCATCAGTCAGCCTGCCCATATGGATACTGGGAAATCATCTCATTTAGACAATGGCAGACGCAAAGCTGAAACATAATGGTGTACTTGAATGAAAGTCAGTGAAAAATTGGCCAGAGTACAAATGCTCGTTTGTCATATCCCCTGCAAATATACTTTAATTGTTTTCTTATTTAAATGCCCAGAATCAGCCATAAAAAATGTGTGTGTCACGCTGCCGAGAGATTTCCAAAACCAAGAAAGCTCTCTGAAGCATGTGGTGAGTTATTGCCAGTTCCCAGCGTCTCTGCAGAACGCCAAAAGGGCAAGGACCGGTAGGAGGACAAATCAATCACTTCTGGTTAGAGTCTCCCAGAGTTAACAAATGAGATGCATTTGTCTGTGGTGACTCACTTAATGAACAAGTGTGCTATTTACATTTTTGGAGAGTTGTTCGAGTAGGTAGGCGTTACCATTAAGAATTGACTCCTCCTTTCCAGCTTGTTTACGGACCTTCCAGTTGTGTTTATTTTTTAGTACATACTGATGTATGTGATTGATCTCTTCTCCCCCAAAATATGACACTGAGGGAAATTATTTCCTCTGCAGTGATCTATTCCTGTACCTTAATGGCAAACAATTGTGGCTATTCCCTCTACACTGTCTCAATTCTTCATTCGCTACTCCCTTTCTAAACACTTTGCGCGTTGTATCTGAGGGGGCCTTGCTCTCTCCCAGTTTTTGCCTCTAGTTGTTTGTGGAAAAGAAGAGGTGGATTTTTCCTTGCTGTTGTATGAAGTTCCGCAGAGGACAAAAGGCTGGTGGGTGTCGTCACTGACTTTCGTTGCATGCTTCTAAAAAGTTATGTTTTGGCTGTAAGTTGTTTATGGCATCCTGATGTGTAATTAAAAAGCCGTTAACAACTAACTGTAGTGAGTGTGCTCTGGAACTAATAATTTTAGACATACATACCAATTACAGACCACTAAGCAAATCTGTTGTTTTCAGGTGAGTTGGAAAACACAAATTTCTGATAGATGAATACATGTCTTGCCATAGAAGCAGCTGTGGCTTCTTTTGGGCAGTAAATACACATGGGGGAGTCAGGGCAACAGCAGGAAAGGGAAGAAAAAAGAGAGAAAAGAGTGGAAAAACTGGGATGTGAGGAGATCGCATGTGGGATTAGAAACATGTTTTGGAGAGAAGAAAGGGCAGAAAACATTAAAATGGGGGAAGATATGAATACCGAGATTGAGAAAATAAGAACAGGGGTGTTTTAAGTAGACAGCAGATATCTTCCCTTTTGAAGCACTGAATTAAGACCAAAAGTTCTCAGTCTTATTATTTTTCTGTTGTTAGCAATCATCTCCCTCATATTCCACTGCTGTCCAGGCATAATAACCTGTTTCTACTTTCAGTTAACTGGTCAGCTTAAGTGATGCAGACCTGTCCATATGATCTGCCTGGGTATTGATCCAACAGCAAAAGATGGCATTAGATATTTGATTTGAAAATGAGAAGGAAAACTCTTTACTTGCACCCTTATGGCTACCAAATCAAGACTCTGAAATTAGGGAAAAACGGAAACAGAGAAATAAAATTAAGTAGTGGGTTTGGATGTAATCATGCTTACAGATTCAGGACACCACCATCTTTTAGTGTCCCAGGTTTGTCCTCTAGGATATGAATCTCGAGCCATAGTTGAAGGTGCAGATGTGTACAACCTCAACCTCTCCCACTGCAGAAACTGAGACACCTGGGAGGAATAAGGTGAAGTACTGCTGAAACGTGGGATTTTCTTATTGTTCAGCCAGTTGATTGCCTGGAGTTTTTACTCTAAACAAATACTTTAGCTACTTACAAGTTAGCTGTTCATTTCTCTTAGCAGCCGAGCCGAGCTCTCAGCACCCTGACATTCCTGCCTTGGAATGGTCCTGTAAAGCACAGCATACTCCAAAATGAAAGCTGTGGTATCTTATTTAAGATAACCACTTTTTATGTTAATGTGTCTGTGCCTTTGCTCTGGAACGGTTTAACAGGTGCAATGGCATTATCAATTCCGTTGTAATAAGCAACATACAGAAACCTGTGAGGAATTTAATATGCCTGCATTCAATCCAGTTTAAATCTATGCAGTAAATAAGACATAAAGCCCTATGATGAGTCAGGGCTCAAAGCGTGTCGGTTAAGAGAATACTATTTACTGAAAGAGCCTGGCCTGCTTGGTTAATGTGACTGTAAAATTAAAGGATGAAAGCTAAAGAACCTGAATTAAAATTTCACAGGTAAACTTTAATTCTGGCATCCCGTAGCTCTCAAGTCCATGACTTTGCAGCCTTAGCATTTCTTAAGAGTCGTCTTCCATGTGTATTATATCCAAATGAATGTGGATCCCTGTAGTATTAACAGGTCTGTAGCATGTCCCATTGTATCAATAAAAGTCTAGCTCAGTATGTGGTAGCTGAGTTTCCTGTTACCTACATTTTGAAGCTTTTCCTTGTATTTAATAAGAAAATATTGGTAAAACCAATGAAATCTTTCAATCAAGTCCAAATACATTTAGTATATTTTAAGTGGGTGGTGATACATATAACTAAAAAAATAGTAAATCCAAATAAATGGGAGTGGCATGGATGTCAAGAGATCTTACAATCCATATCGCTTTCCTATGGCATCACTCCTGAAAAAATGGTTCCTTTTTTATAAGCTTTCAGTGTCGGGGCTTCCTTCATAACAGCTTCTTTAGAAAGTCTGCCCCAGTTAGAATTTCTTTTTTCCTTTCTGTATTCTGCGGATACAGTATGTGATAAATATATTCTCATGCTCTTAAGGATTAGAACACAGCATTTATAATCTAATTGCCAATAAGAAATCTCAGAATTGTACGTTTAGGTTTCCCAAGCGTAGGGCATAACTCTATAATTTACACAGGCACCAGCAATACCACTGTATCACCGCTGATTGGCATGCCACTTAATGATGCTGTTTATGAGACAATTTTCTAATCAGCTGCGTGAACACTCATCAGGAGCTTGCTTCTTGATTTGAAGCAGAGGAGTTGGAGAGAAAGATAGGGTTTGTTTTGCTTATAAAAACAAACCAGGAAAAATGCAAGTTATAAAGAGAACTAACAGGGGGCATAGATGCAGTAAAAAAAAAAAAAGGCAAACCACAATTATAGAGAGCTTTGATATCATGAGTCTGGATTATGCATTTACAAGCTCGATGTAGAATTAAAAGCTGTGGCGTGAATGAGTCAGTATTCTTCAGGGTATTTCCTTCTTGTATTTTGAAACTGGATGATGATAGCTTAAACATTAACATTCTGGGTTTTAACAGGTGCTATATTTCCAATCATCATTTAATAATAATTATCTGATTTGATATTGTAGATAGTCTGTTGGGTCTAGTCAGTTGAAGCTGGTCAGTTTTCCATTCATTTCACATGTCAAATTTTAGTTTTCATCCCAAAAAATTTAGTCAACCCTCCCTCCCACTCAAACAATAATTAATTATTCCTTGTCTTCTTCCTATCTTATTTTATTCTTTTATTCTGTAATAGACAGAATAGCTTTAATTTTAAAAATTCTCTAAAACACATGTAAGCTGGATCAAGTGTGTACAGCATGGAAACAATTAATTGTGTAATTTAACAAGATGAGCTCCAGTTGACCTGCGCAATTTATGAATCGCTTTGGTACACACAAATAAAGTACCTCTTTCAAATTTATCCCCAAGTAATCATTGTAAAACTCGTGTAAACACACCTTGCTATCCTGTGGTCTGCATATCCAACGTATGTTGAAGAATTCATGTTTTATGAAAACATTCGAGCTTAATACCGAGCTTGTGGAATTAATGGGAGAATCGCACGTTGACATTAATGTTAGTCTGTCGGTCTGGAGGTGCCTCTGTCCCTTCCTTCACTGAAATAGAGTAACATCAGAAGATTCAGGCATCCGTGTATTTTCATACATGTGACTAGTTCCGTGGAATATAAAGGGATTATTCGGTGGGTAAAGTTAAACATATGCAGAAGTACTTACTACAAGTCAAACTCTGCAGCGGGAGATATAACCTTCAAAAATGCCTGAAATGGCTTTTCTATATGTAAAATAAGGTGGTAGTGACTTTAATCTCAGTCTCTGGGGTTAGCTGTCAGTGCTGGTTCCTATTTGAATATCTCTTCTCACTCACCAATAGTATAAAGCTCCCTTTTCTAGCTCTGCACGTTTTTTATGTATTGCTGGTTGGCTGTAGTAATTTACATGAATTCTTCCTCATTTTGCTGTTGAATGTCTGGCCGAGGTATGAAGACATGGTAAGACAAATGACTTTCAAATATTTCTCACATCTGGCTTCTTTACTTGTAGTTAACCAGATGTGGTTTCCTACTGCTACAGCTGTCAGGTCCATGCATCAAGTGAATTTTTCATATGAGGATTCTGGAAAAAAGGGTTCTGTATACCTACCAGAATTTTCAAACAATCATAAAGTTTTAATTAAAATAGCCAAAAGCATTAGAAAATGGTACGTCTGCATAGTTGTAAGAGAACAAACCACTCTGGATAGAGTGAATCAACCACAGTGGATTTGAATTATTGTTTCTACAGTGCTAAATATTTGCCACACTTTTATGGCGTATGGAAAGCAAGATTTTCAATCCACCTTAAAACCGTGTATGAAGCCAATGCAAGGCGCTCACTAGGGAACAGGGAAAATTTTTCCCATCATGTTATGGGCATGAAAGTATGAAATACTCACATCAACATAAATCTTAGTTGTACTAGAATAATTAAGTGTTGTTCCTTTTTTTTATTTTAAAATAGGAAGGGTTCCCGTGTTTACCTTTTAACATTCCAAAAGCCCGCAGACTGTTTTTTGGCAAGTGCAAATCAACAAATGCTGGCAATACTCCGAAAGACGGCTTTCTGTTGTGAGCTTCTGTAGAGATTTATGTTGCTCATTTGCAATGTACAGTAGGAAGGTTGGTTGGTTCTTCAGAGCTTTTGCGTGCCACTTTCCCTTTGCTGCTGCCTTTTGTTACCCTGCGTGTTTATGTTAGTATAGTTCTGGAACAGACCTGGACCATCTAAGACTTGTCCTGGATTTTTGGGAGCTCTCCTGCTGGTAATTAATTTTACATGCCAAATATCCCAAGGAAACATTGTTGTCAGTGCACCTTTAGATTAGCTTGTGTTCCTTGTAATGCCTCCGCAATTATTTTAGTGTCCCAGCTGAAATCACCTCAGAATAATTTTACTCACTGTCGTGAAATTAACTTTTTCCAGTTTGTGCCATCCTCTAACTTCCTGGATCTTTATCAGTCTTGGTTTTGCACCCATGTTTCCTGAATTTCTCTGCCAATTTTGTGGTCTACCTCCTCTGCCACTTTTAACAAATCCTTCAGAAGTTAAGGCAGTCTTAAAAACAAACAAACAAACAACAAAGAACAACAACAAAAAGCCACAACAACCCACAAATAAAAAAAAAAATCCCAAAACTTAATCATCATCATGGCACAGTACCACTTGCTGACTCAGTGGGTAGCACACCAGGCTGGGGATCCAGCAGTAGGGCTGGAACACATCATTAGGTCTCATTAGTATACTGTCTCTCTTCTCCTGCTGTTTGCCTAGTTAACTCTTTGGGGCAGGGACTGTCTGCTATGCTGGGTCTGTACAGCACACCCTGTCCTGCCTGGCAGTCGGGTATGCAGGGATAAACATCATTAATTGCAATTGGGAGATGACTTCTGGAGTTACAGGTGAAAGTTAATACCATGGAATGGTTCCTGATTTTAAATAAATGCATATTCTGTATGTGCGAGAGGCTCAGAAATGCATGTGTTATCCTCAGAAATTGTACTGTGGAAAGAGAAGAAAATCATTGTTGAACATACAGTGCCATCTACAGAATAGGTTGTGCAGCCTCCGCTTCATACCTTATATGGGGTTTTTTGGTTGGTTTTTTGTTGGTTTGTTTCTTTTTTTGTCACAGCACAGTTGACATTCATGGCTAGAGAGTGTATTAGACATTTTTAGCAGATGCCTGCAGAATTGGAGGATGCGGATGAAAGTTTGAGAGCCCAGGGGCGTAGCTGAGCTCTTGCTGAAGTGCTGGGGTGCAGGTCCTGCTCTCTCAGCTGCTGCTGCTTGGGAAGTTGATTCTCTCACCCAGGATACCCAAATGGCAGGTCGTTTGTATGCTCACCTACCTCAGCTGTAATCTGCAATGTCTGTAGGCCAGGCATCATAAACAACACCCTTTATTAACTCTCCCTTAGAAGCCTAAATTGTTGGGGTCTGTTGTTGGTTTGGGTTTTTTTTGTTGGTGGTGTTTTGTTTTGTTTCTAAATACAACTATTTCTAGAAATGCTGCAAAAGCAGCTAACTTTCCTAGCAAGTGCATGACCCACTACTGACAGGGACACAAAGGTGGAAGAAGGAGGGAAGGAAAAGAGAGGAAAAAGTCCATCTGGGATCCTGCTGTGAACAACAGGTATAGTAAAGCACCCTGTCAGCTGTCTTGCCTGTTAAGAGGCAGTTTAAATGTGAGGGAGAAGGGGAGGGTGTCCTCCCATGTTGTTACCTAAGCCCATGCTGTACAAAAAAACTCTTAAGTAGCGGTTGTGTGTTTGTATGGTTCACTGGTTGGAATGACAGTATTGGCATTGCAGGGGGAGTTGGATTTAATCTCCCGAATCTTTAGAGTGCTCTTCAGACAAATGTTAGTCTTGGTGCAGAAAGCTGCATAATATAATTTTTTTTACAAAGACAGAAAAGGTGAAAAAATATCCCTCCTACCACTCTCAGGAATCCATTGTTTATGTAATATAGCAAATTAAATTATTGTAGTCACTGCAGAACAAATTATTGTCTGTCCTCTTTTGGCTAGCTTCTGAACACTGGAAGTTATCTGCTGTTTAAGCTGTTACTAGCTCAGGACCCACAGTTTGGCATTTTCAAATTAGGTGGGTTGAAAAAGAGAAATGGGAAGGGAGGGCTGAGAATGAATTCTGACATCCAGGGCAGATAAGAAATAATTTTCTGGCAGGTGATCTTGCAGTGGGGAAGGAGGAGGGAAAAAAGAGAGGGGTCTTTGGTTTGGTTTTTTTTTTTATAGTTGGATGTGAAATTCAATGTATTTAAAGTAGCAGCAGAGATAGACTAGGAGGCTGAGTGTCTAAGACAGCTGAAGTTGCGTGTTAAATAGAGTTTATGAGACTCCTGTGCCATTTCTCACCTGCACTGTCACAGTCAGTACATGTGAGTGTGTAGGTGAGTGGGGGGTGTATGTAAATAATAATTCCTCTTTATTTAATATACATTAAACGTGAAAAGGGACAGAAATATGAGTTAGCAGAGTGCTACAAAATGTGAAGGTAATTATGTAGTAGTTATCCTCAACATTTCCATGTTTAAAGTGGTTTTGAACTGCTTAAGTGCAGCAGTTACTGCAGACTGTGATTAGATAAATGGATGCAAATGGTAATTGTAACTGATGAATGATTGATGATGGCTTTATATGTTTATCATTATACACCGCTGTAAACACTTTCTTCCTCAGCAAGGATGGAGCCTGTAGGCAAAATGATGATGTATTGAATACGAATTCAAATTGTAGTATTTTAAAGAGTGTACAGGGCCAATATTGCAATCTGGGATAACCACAGAGCTGTTACATGAGTAAATGGTGAACTTTGTCATTGATATCAATGGGCTGAGCACCAAAATTCTTCCAGCTGATGTTCAGGGTCTGAACGGGAGGGTGGGTTAACAGGAGAGAGCTTGAAAGTGCAGGTGTGGAAGCTGAGCACCATTGAATGATAGCTTTGGGTGGAGTAGAACCACCAATCCACTGCTCAAAAGAAGAGGAGACACCATTCCTTATTGCAGCTCCTGTCTTTCTTCTCAACTTTACGGTGTCCTGTCTCCTCAAGTCTTTGTGAACTTCTTCTGGCCTGTAGATTGTTAAGGTCTATAAGACGTTTGCAGTGCAGTATATGACAGCCACGGGAGTGAATGTTGTATATCCCCATTGTAAGAGCCGTTTGAGACAGAACAACTTTGGATAATTGGAAGTTGATGGGAACAAGGAGACAAACAAGGATGTCCCTAGGAAAGCAGGGTTAGATAAGAGGTTCATATAATCTGAATGATGCTATAATTCTATTTGATTTGTCACCTGCCATTTGCTAATTATTAATCACAGTAGCAACACTTGGCAGTTAGATTAATTTAAAGGAATTTTTATTGCAGCAGCTTGAGTTTAATATCATCTTGTTGTGTATCATACAATGCAAGAAGTAACCTGTGGTAATTTAATTACAGGCTTACTCTTCATTCTACATAAATTATTCTATGCACTGAGGAAAAAATAAGCTGGATATTATCAAAGAAAAGCCCCAGATCATTACCAGCCTCTGCTCCCTGCTCTGTTCCTTTACATCACTTCACCTGCAGTGCTGAAGTCTGGCTGTTATTTTTCCTGTGGCATTGTCGAACTGACAACAAACTTGCCAGCTTTTCTATCATGTGCCCACCGCCCTCGGGTTTGTATAAAAGAAGCGAATCAGGTTCTGTTTTGTTGACCTTTTAGATGCAAGGAAAATGGTAGTCCTGTTTGCTTACACATCAAATGCTGCCAGGCTGTTGTCTGCATTAACCTTTGTGGAGCACCCTGATGTGATTGTTACCCTCGAACCAGCAACACAGATGCCAGAGAGAATGGAGAAGGGATAAATTGGAGGTGCCATGCAAAACAGCTCACCTAAAGACATTTTTTTCCCGCACTGAAGAAAAGGTATTCTGTATGTGTTTAACTACTTAGCTGGTCTGTGAGTCCTGTAATTTGCTTAGCCAAACAGAACTTCAAAACAGATGGTTTCTAAATTTGGGGAAAATAACCATTTCAGTATTTTTTTCCCTGTGCAGTCTGCAGTTATGCTTTAGTACTGAAATTATTTGAAAATTAAACCGGAAAATAAAATTGGGATCTTTACCAACTCAATACTAATTTCAGGAACATACAATTTTTAGTATGTGTTAGGTTTTCATCTGCACGTTTAGCCTAAGATTTGTTTATGCTCTGATCTAGTGTTTCTTGCTGCTTACTTGCATAAACGCTACCAAATCAGTCAGTTGGAGTCACCAATGTATTTAGTTCCCAGCTGCATTTGCTAATAAAAAGAAGAATGACTAGTTCCCTCCTTTGCAGAGGAGGAAGTGGAAAAACATAAGGAAATAATTCATTGCACTTACATAGCACCTGCCATCAGGAATCAATACAGGTGCTTTACAAAAAGTAAGCGCGTTACCTTATCTGGAAAACATTTTTGTTCTGAGAAACTGCTTCATTCCCAATCTCTTCACTGGGGAAACTGAGTCACAGAGCATTTGTCTGGTCTGAGATTGTAAATGAAGCTAATCAAAAAGTAAGAATTCCCAGTATCCTGGGTGTGGGGTTTGTTTTCCATCCGGATAGAAGTAAATTAGGACAAAGGAATTCGTTGTTTGACATTTAATATTTTTTAATATGAATTTAGTATTATCATGATAGTTACTATTTCCACAGTGTATCTAGCAAAATTATATTTAGAAATACTGCCGTTCTCTTAGAACATATGATCAACTGTTGGTCACTTTGTATGTGTCCGTCCCTGAACGTAAAGAGGTTGTGTAGGTGTGAAAATAGAGTTAAATTCAGTTTCCTGAAAACCAAAGCATAATATTTGGTCTCCACTTTAACAGCCCTTTAACTGTTAGTTGTCAGTGTGAGAGCACCTGTGTACACTCAGGTAACCTTTGAGATAATTTATTGCCCAGGAACTGAAATTATCTTGGGTTGGGGATTACTAGAGGGAATTTTAGGGATATGACTCATTTGATTCAAGTCTTCGCACCTTCAAGCAAGCGCGTCGTGCAGCACTCCATCGTGCGAGGCAGAACCGGGCTGTGGAACTCATTGCCACAGGATGCCATGTGGACCACAGGTATAAATGGATTCAGGAGAAAACTTGACAAATTAAGGAAGAACAATCCAGTAAACACAGTGATACAGTCTCCACCTCAAGAAATCACTAAAGCTACAGGTCCTTTGAGGAAGGGTGTGCTAGAGCGAAATACTGTATATCCCTGTCTTTAAAGTTCTTTCCTAAATACCCATTATGGACCATTGCCTGAGGCTCCTGTGTCAGGGTCCTACTAAGATAAATCTTTGGAATGACAGCAGTGGCTGCTGTCACGCTATGTTGACCCTTAGAGTCTGTAGCTCTTTTACCTCCTGAGAAAGCAGTGTTAGTCTTCCTTTTGGACTCCTCTTCCAAGCTGTTTTGTCCTCTGCACAGATTAGGGGCTCACCATTTCAGTTTAAATTGTCCTTTCTTGGACAGAGGACTAGAACTATACACCCTTCTTCAGCAGGCATTCCCTAGTGCAATGTACTGCCTGTACCATGGCTATAATATGTGTTTATCTCTGTTGAAAACACCTCACCTGCCACATCTTTTTTAACATCTCTAGGCTCTTTCTGCTAGTGCAGTATTGGCCTGCTGTAAAACACAGCCTTCCATTGCTTGCTAAATTGTCAAACTCAGTTGGCAATTGAGAGTCTGCCTCAGCATTTTAATGGACTTTGGCTGCAAAGGTTTCAGAGGAGGACTTTTGCTCCTTTACTTGAAAACCTGCTTTCTAGCTAGGGTTCCTAAAGGTGGCATTCTAGTTCTGCAGGTGTCAATGGAAGTGGATTTATGGGCCCAAAGCATGGAGTCTGAAGCAGAGAACGAGTTCATTTCCCTTCTTACTCTCTCCTGAGTTTTCAGATTTTTTTTTAACAGGGAAAATTGTTTGGGTTTGTTTGGTTGGGGTTGTTTTTCACAGAACACTGGTATGATTGTAGCTTGCCTTCCAGAGGCTGTGAAGTAGATGTATGGGATGTATGCAGCTATGAGAGCGCCTAAAATCTTGAGCTGTAAAAGTAGAGGTATGCGTAACTGAAAGTAATAGCCGTATTATGCCATAGGCAATTGATCTTTCATTAAATACGCTTGTTAAGTGGTAGTTACTGACCACAAGTGCATTCGTAACAGCTCACCTGACAGGCAGGAAGTCTTTACTTGTTTCCTTAAGCCCTCTTTGAGAGATAATTGACTTTGATGTCTCTTCAAATTCAGTCCGTTTCTATCTTCTCTGATGTATATAATCTCTGCTGGCTCAGAGGGAATGCTTTTGGGCAGGATATGGTTGCGAACAAGGCTTTTGTCTAGCCCATGTTGCTTTTAGAGTTGTAGTTTTTATGTAAATCAGTTTTAGGACTGAAATTGCAGGCTAGATGTTCCATGGGTACCTTCTTGGCATGTTGCATCACTGACTTGAAAGGTAAAACTACAGTATAATAGCCACTTGATGGTGCTTTCTAAGGTCTGTAACGTCTCTTTATTTTGCTGCAGATATAGTAGCAGCTGGCAGGAGCATAAGGTTGGAAAATTCTTACTGCAGCCGTTCTAACTCTGTGGCTTTTATGCTACTACATAACATTTATATACAGGGTGATGGGAAAGGAAGGTGAGTGGAATGTATTTGTGTTTCGTAGTAACAAAATCCAGCACTGATGGGTTATATTTTATTCTGTAAGAAATGCTGCTTTGGGGGTTTCATCTGATGCCATAATTTGCAGCTTCATTGGTTGTTCTTGCGATCATTGGTCTGTTATGTAATAACCAAAATTTCAAGAACCTGTTTGTCTTGAACTGCCTTGTCGTGAGTTCACATCTAAATCTCTAAAATATTTCAACTTCAAATTTAGAAAGGTAATTGAATTATGCTATAGGAAGCAGAATGTGTTATTTTTCACATCCTTCTAAAAGATCCTGGTATTTATATACCTTTCCTCCAAGGATCATCAGGTGGTTGATATCCTTCACATCCACAGCCGTCACCATGCAAAAGAAAACCTTCTCTATTCCATCTGATTTTTCAGTTAGATGCTTTGACTAAAGCATTACAGAGCTAATATAGAAAGTAATTGAAGTAATATCCAACAAAGGGTGGCGAATATTTCCCATATGCAGAAAAGAAGTATTATTGATTATGGATGTTAGTTTTGCACTTTCTTTTTTTCTTTTTTTTTTTTTTTTTTTGTCTCTTGGTTCTGGAACCTGTGCAGCTGGTTCTCTACAAGAAAAGACAAAAAGAGAAAGGAATCCACAAAACTAAGCCCCTGAGAGTAAATACCTAATTATCCCAGGTGAGCTGTGATTGACCTCAAGCAGATACAGTCTCTAGTCCAAAAGATGTGCTTCTGATGGAACTTTGCCTTTTTGCGGTGTTACTTTGTGTTGCGTGAGTTTCACCATCCGCGTCCCATATTTCCCTATTCTTTATGCTTCTGTAGACTAAATTTCTCTGACCCCCCACTATTTAGGTATAATCATAAGTTGGAAGAGAAATAGCCCATGACTTGAAAGGTACAGACATGAATTGTTCTTGGTCTGGTGTCCTGGGTCTTATAGAAAGTTAGGGAACCTGCGGGTCCTTTGTGGTGAGCAATGGCAGCCCTGTGCCTGGCAGGGCAGTGAAAAGTCTTGGGTTTCAGGAATCAAGTTGCCCCTGTTGGAAGAGTGTAATGAGTGACGTGAAATAAGTGATTTTTCCCATATGATAAATTGAGAAGAGATTGATGTGAAGAGATGATGCAGAAGCTTCTGCCCCCTAATCAGTGGTTCAGCTAACATATGGTACTACTAGGAAATTTCCAAGCTGCTGATTGTATTGCTTCAGAAGAAGAAAAATCGTCCCGCTGCTTGAAAATGCAGTGTTTTGTCTTGGAAAGAAAAATGCATTAAATTATGGTACTTAGTATTTTAGACCTTGCTGCCTTGTCAGATCAGGCTTCGCTGGAGCTAGTAGAGGCTGATTCGAATATATAGTTTCTACCATAGCCTGGAGATGACACTTTAGTCTCCACTGTCACTAATCTGGCTGGGAATGACAATCACAGTGATAATTACATGGGAACTCCAGAGTCTTGGAGGCAAAACAAAGCAGATTCTTCTCTGTACAGAATGTGCTTCTTGAACAACCAAAAGCGACAAATCAAATCCTCCCATGTCTAACTGATGCAGGTCACCCGATACAATCGGATGACACTTTGTATCAAAGGAAAGCTAATTATTAGTAGAATTGTATTGCCTTGCATGTTTTAGTTTTGGAACACATACATATTCATTATTCTGTCTGCTCTTAAGACTTAGCAATTGGTTATTACAGTTAGATAATTACTAAATATATCCTGTTCTTCTGAAACTTGGATGAAATGCAGACTCAGGAGCCAGCAGGGAATACTCTGCAAAGCTGACTGGTACTAAATTGAAAACTGAAGACAAAGTGCTGCTTTCTGCAATGCACAATTTCACTTTGGAGCACACTGGGCTGAGATGGTGTTGAGTTTTTGTTCAGCACTGGTTTGTGTGTGACGATGCTGTGCTCCTTCAAAGTGAGTGCCTGGGCAGCAGCATGTGATCCGACCCGATTGCCTTGTCCTTGGCTGCATATAACATAATAACATACAGCCTGCGATGTCCACAACAGATGCAAACCATCACAGACGCTCCTGATGCGAGGTTGGTGTAAGATCCAGAAGAGTGGATAATGCGAGTAATGGAACTGTCCATAGTTAAAATAGAAAGGACACAAACACTTCTTTGGATATCTTTTGTGTGTCCATGTGTATAGTCAGTCTTTAGGGGTTAGGACTGCGGTTATTTCCCTGGGGAAATATTCTAGCTCTGTCAGAACTGCCGAGATTGGGGGGTGGGGTGGTGTCGTTCTTATCTTTGGATCTGGTTGGGAAGTTACCAAAATTACAAACCAGGAAAAAGACTTTGGGTGAGATCGGTGTGCCCTTTCTGATAATTACTACTAGTTCTGCTTTAAGGCTTGTTTGTCTCACAAACTGTTTGTACAGAATGTTACCAGCTTTTGGTTGGCTTTGTATTTTTAAGGCCTAAATGAGTAAATGCATGTGCAAACATAGGTGCAGTGAAATGTTGCCTATTAAAAACTGAACTCATAAAAACCTGTTCTAAAAGTAATAGACAATCAGCATCTTCTTTTATAGGGGAAAATCAATTTAAAAAGAAACAACTCTGAATATAATTAAACATCGTAACTCTGGTTTATATGTGTTTAATAGGTATAATAATACTTACCTACTGTATCTCACAGGAGCCTTTTGAAGTTTAATTAATTAGCATTTATAAAAGCACACCGGAATCCTAAGATGAGAATAAACTCCAAGTACATTGTATTGTTGCTACTGTTTTATGAGCAATTTTGAGAAAAACCTGGTACTTCCAGAGATCCAGAATGCGTTTTAGCGTTCCATCATAATTTTACATTCACATAAAGTTAGTTTCTCGTTGTTCTCCTAAGATTTTCCTCCTCCTAGAATCAACACTGAAGGCTGTTGTTTGCCTAAAACCCAAAATATGTATTTAAAGCAACATCAGTCATAAATCAGAAGTGCTTAAATAACTTATAGCCGATCTCAGTGACAGCATTAACATAAACTTGAACTATGCAGTGTAGTGGTATTCAGGGCAACTTCTTAACTAGTGGCCAGACTGCAAGAAGCCTTGTGATAGGTCTCAGTAGTTTATATTTCCTCATTACAGCAAATGAGTCCATCAGCATGTTGTTTTTCAAAAGGAAGTTTTGCAGGAAAAATAAGCAAACAAACAGCTGCAGAGCCTCAGTTTTCAGTAGGAATGGAGATTTGGGGAGCAAAAGGGTTCCCCAGAAAGGATGGCATCACAGCTGGTTCATTAAGCATTTTAAAGATGAAGTATTAATCAGTTCTGGAATTAGACCACATCTTTAGTTAACTAAAGAATCTAAAACCTTTCCCTCTGCGTGTAGGGCAGAGGGGCAGAGATGTCAGGCAGGCTGGCCTAGAAGTAGACAAGTGTATTTTCACTTGTGTTGGGTGGATGTTCATTTTTCTTGGGATACACATTTTTGACGAAATGTTTTTAAACCCAGGAAATCCTTTCTAAGGTATCTAAATTCCCTCCCCCCCACACCCTTTATAGCTACATTGAAAAAAGGCAGTATCTGGATTAGATTATATTGAATGTTATTGTTTCATAAGTTAAATCAGCCTCACTTTTTCTTTTTTGTTTTGTTTTTAAAATGACATCTCTACCTTTCAATCTAGTTTTATTATGATTGCCACTGCACAGATAGTTTCATGTACACATCTTCAAAGAAGTAACTCCTTTAACTAATGATACTGGTGAGTAATTTGTGTCACAGGTCTACGGTCCGAGGCAGGAGGAAGGACTCACTGCCAAAATTAGCCAACTGAAGGCTTAGGAATCGCTGGGTGGCTCTGTCACCTCAGGAAAAGCTCTAATAATTTATTATTATTTATTTTGAATTACGGAGGACCCTTCACTTTTAAGCCGCACTCTCTTCAACACTGGGTTTTCCTCATACCTCTCGCGGAGTTATGAAATGGAGGAGGACACAGGCTTCATTATGTACAAAGTGTTTAGCACTTCTGTGATTTTTATGATCTGATGTCAACATGACTGTCTATTGCCGTGAATATCCATTGCCTGGGTTCTGGATAATCGTTCCAATAGTCTGTCTGCATTTGACCTCATAAGAAAAAGATGTTTTTATTATACTCCATTAGTGGTTTATATTATATTTTTAGATTGAAAACATCATAGTCCAGTGGATGGGGAACTGTGCTAGGAATCACTAGACTCGGGCATTTTCTCAGGTTTTGCTGGGTAACCCAGGGCCACTCCAAGCATACTTCCCTGTGCTTCATTTTCCCCACTTCAAAACCAGCAGTAAAGCCACTGACATCCTTTAAGTGCTGCAGGAGTTACTGATGAAAATTTCTGTACAAAAGCTAACGGTGCTGGTGTTATTCCTACCTGGGTCACTGGATGCACGGTGTAACTGTGGCAGAAGACCACACTCTCTGTTGGTTTGCTTCTCTTCCCATCTTCTCACTGTCTTGGTTCCTCTTACTGGTAGTTTTTCAGGATTGGGATGATCATGTGGGTTTTATTTGTACAGTGGCTAGCACAACAAAGTCTGAAGGCAATGACTGCTATCACACTGGTAATTAAAATTGAACTTAGTAAGTTGATGGGATGGTTATGTTAATAGCCTGTTAATCCCTCCTGCACAGAACTGGATCGTTCTTAACTTGTGGAATTCTTGTGGCATTTTGATCTTGCAGGTTTTCTCACTGTGTAGAATGCAAACTGTTGATTTTTAGGCAAGTTGGGATACTTTGAGAGAAAACGCAGTAGCCGTTGGTCAGTTATTTTAAGTACTTTGGCTCCACTGGTTTCACAAAGTAGGTCTTAGGTGTTTGTTTCCCTGTTTGTCTTGCTAAATTTACAAGCTCCTTTGCCTTTTCAAGTGAAACTCTTTAAGATCTTGTAATCAAACCACAGACAGCTAACTTGTTCTTTATTTAACCTACAGTGTTTGCTTGGGCTGTACTTCCAATTCTGTATAACTTAAATTCTGCGGGGGGAAAAAAAAATTGCTATTGAATATTTTAGGCTGTAGTTTGGGTTTTTGATGTATAGGAAAAAGTGTTCCTGTTCACTCTGTTTAAGCAAGTGCTTAAACGTATAATGACTTTAAAATGCCTCAGTTCTCATCAAATTTAACAGTAGTGCTGCTGAAAGGCTCTTGCCAGCTCTAGGGACTGGGATTCTAGCAATGCATTTTTAGAAGGGAGAAGATTAAGCCCAGGGGATCTGCAGCCAGTAAAACTCTGAACGGGATCATCAATCTCCACAGCCTAAAAGCTACTCCTCTGGCCTTCGGCCGACTCCGCACCTGCAGGGCGTGCGAAGGAGATGGCTACAGTCCTCACCTGGCCCTGTGTGCCCGGGGAGTCATTGTGCTCGGGCAACAGCAGGCAGCGCTGGGGACAACCTGAGATGTTTCAAAGAGGGATCCAAGCAGAGCTGCTGAACAGGTAGAGGTTTTGCCTGTCTCCAGTCTCGGCTGCTTTTCCCTGAGTCTTTAAAATTCCTGCAATACCCACAGGTTTTTCTGAGGTGAAATGACCTATAAATATATCAGACTATTTGAAGATATGTTGTCCTATGCCAGTCAAAAGGATAAAGACATACTATCCTTACTACTAAAAATAATTGGAGAGGTGCCAGTGAGGAGCCAATTTAGAGGAATTATTGCAGTGAGATAGATCCCTACATAATTGATATTTGGTATGGACAGATTTATGGAGGTAGCTGTTACAATCCTATTAAATACTTAGCTGAAGCACTTAGCTCTGTCACTTTTATTAGCACGGTTTTGCACACTCTTTCCATGGCAATTTGAGCTGTGTATTTTTTATCTTTTCTGTGACTTCCTGCACTGCCGAAAGACATCTTTAAAACTCCCAGCATCTTCCTTTATGCTTGTGATAGGCAGATTGCATTGACATGGTCTTCACACAGGAGCAAGCACCTTTTTCTTGTCCTGCCTTTGGCAGTACTTCCCCCCTCCATCTGGACAGATCTGCTGGGTTTTTTTCCCCCTCACTTCATGCCGGAAACATACTGCATATCTAATATACTGTGTTCAAAGAAGCCGAATTTGCTTTTTTAATACAAGCTCTTATCTCTTACCAAGCATAGATCTACAAATACTGTACTACGTCCCCTACAGCTATTCTCTGTTTAGAGATTCTTCATCATGTGTCGGACAGATGGCACAATCAGTGGGTTGTATCAGAGCATTAAAAAAAGAAATTCTTTCTCGCTGCTTCTACCCAGACTGTTTTGAATTCAGTGAGATGCAACAGCTGTAACACAATCTTTCAATGACAACTCTGAACATGGTGATGGGGAGAGTGTTGTTTCATTTGAAAGTCAAAAAATACATAGGAAAAATAGCATTAAAAAATAAACATAAAGGTCTTTAACAGAACTGTGAAGGTTGCAAGGTTAAGAACCTGACTTTTCAGAGTTTTTTATTCTCTTGGCTGTCTCAGGTCACAGGTGGATTTCTGCTTGCAGCTGCTGATGCAAACAATACAGCATTGTTTTTCCTTCTGTCAAACACTTCTTAAGACTGTTCCATCATTTGTTGTTAAATAAGGTATCTGGTACTTACAGAAGCCTTGCCAAAGCATCAAAGATGCTTGTATTCTTAGTGAGTGCGATAGAAAAAGTAGCATCAATAGTCTAAGTGTTTGCTGAGAGGATAGCCCTAGGTTTCTGTATTGGGCATCTGTTACGCCTGACCATTACCAGCTCTGCAGGCATGAAATTTCTTTTTAATATCAAAGAACCTGAAATGTCTGATAACTGTTAAGATCTATATCTTTTTTTGGTGTCATTTGTGTTTTAGTCCTCATCCTACGTGAGCCCTAGTAGTCTTTTCTTTGTATGTGTTTTTCCCCACTCATAGCTGTCACTCCTGCCCCAAGAGAAGTGGTCCTAGTGCAGCTCCTGTCATGGATCCCAGCTTCCCATGAGGAAGATACGCAGTCAGCAAAAGAAGCAGTGATAGGCTGCCAGTATGCACAGGGTAGTAAGTGTCGTCTTGACAAAAGGTTGGAAGAAAGATGAGGGTCTCTGCAGAGCTGGCAAGGAGCTGTGCTGTGGAGATGAGGGTGGTTAGAGGTGGGAGAAGGGAGGTGCTGGGGGAGCTCCTTCCTTCTGGCTGCCAGGTGAGTGGTCCTAGATGACCCCCAACTGCTGCTCATCTTCAGCTTACTCCTGGGGAGAAAGCCTGGCGTAAGACTTGTAACAGAAGCATCCTGTTCTTCTGTATCTCCAGCTGCCCATGTTATGCAATATACCGTAGGGAGGAGATACATCTCTCTTGTGTCGTTATCCGCTTTCTGTAGAACACAGCTTTTCATTTCATATCCCTCCACCCTTCATGTTCCCTGGTTATATTGCTACAAACTGCTCCTGTAACAATGCTTTAGGTGCTTTTATTCCTAGAAACTGCGCCTTTTTAAGCTAATCTTCTATCCCTGCCCAGGTAAATTTGAGCTCTATGAGAAGGTGCTCTCAGCTAATACAGGGGATTACACAAGAATAACTGTACCAGTTTAAATTCATATTCTGTTTAAATCTGAATATTTTTTTTCACATTAGCAAGTCGTAAAAGAAAGGAAGTTTTTAATTTAATCTCTTTTTTGGGGGAAGATGAGAGTACAGACTAGAAACAGCCGTTCTTCCCTTTGTGTTGTTGCAATATTCATTTCTCTACCTGGCACTGCGTGGGAGGCAGTTTGGATTGTGGGACAGGCTTGATATTTCTGCTAAATGATCAGCTGGTAAGTGATTGTGCTGATATTTAGTTGTCACCTTTTAGGTTCAACAGTTTAACAAATCACTGTGACAGATGAGGTGGCTGTTGCATCTCAAAGCCATTCGGGGAGCATTTACTTTGTCTCACTCTGTGTACTTCTTCAAAGGTATCTTCATAACCATGATGACTTAGAGAGGCGGGCAAGGAAAAGGAAAGGATATGCAACTGTGGGTGCATCCTGGCAAAAGCAGAAAGTCCTGCCAGAGGTTCTTGACGCAGGTTTCGACCACAGAAGTACACACCGTCCTGTGTAGTACTGTGATGTTCTGTGCAGCTAGTGCCACAGTTTACTGGGAGACGGGACTCCAAATCACTGTGAGAAACACCATCCAGCAGTTTGACAACTCGGTGTCTGTTGCACTGTCCTTTTTCTACCCATACTGTTATCATTTTCCCAAGTTGTTATTATTGCCCTCCTGGACAGTTGGTTAACTCTCTGTAAAATTCTGCTACAACAGAATCAGGGGAACTTGCCCTTTTCCAAAACGTTCAGCAACATTGACATTGTTTATTTTTGGTCTGTGCATTTTATTATATTTCTTTCCCCACGACAACACGAAGTGGTGAACAGCTGGCCAGCTGCAAAGTGCTTGAGCAACCAGAGAAGGTTGGGAAAGGGAGGGGAGGGAGTCTGGTTGAGAATTGCTTGCCAGCTTTACTGCAGAATTATGATTAAAATGTTTTGTTGAGAGTTTAATACATATGCACGTGAGAGTCAGGAAAACAGCTTGGGCTGCCTTCTGTTTCCTTCTCTATTTGTTTAGCGTTCAATTTCTCAAACGTCACATTTAGTGTAATAACTCTCCTTTCATTCGTATGATATTAATCTGGCTTTTAACTCCTTTTCCTGTTGCACTTCAAATGCCCAGGGCAACACCAGAGTTGGGGGGTTGATTTACATCTTCCTTTGTCTAGCAAGTGATGCTACATCACTTCTTGTGGACTTGTTCTAGGTGGACGATGGAGTGAACAAGTGGAAATGGCAGTTCCACTGGAGAAGCCTGTAATTCCTAGTGCAGGAGAAACCAAAGTTTCCAAAGAGAAAACCAAAGAGAAACCTCAGTTCCTCGCTGGGAACTGAGGTCACTCTTTTTATCAAGAGTCCCTCAATACACAGCTCAAACCATCAGTAGCTCTTTGGCTGGATGTAAATCAGCAGCTGTATTTTATGTTACTCAACGTATGCTTCTTTTAACAATATTTTAGACATTTTTATGATGTGTGTATAAGCAGGTGGAATACCATTGCATCCTTGCCTTCACAGCAAGGGATCCAAGGATCCGTACACGCACACATAATCCGTTACAGACAGTTTTGATGTAGGTACTTCAGACTTATAAGAGTTATTGCATTTCTCTCAAATTATAATTGGGAAAATACATAGGAAATTGTAACATTTACAAGGGGAGAAGGGACAAGGGATTAAGGGATAAATTGCCTGTCCACAGCAGTGCTGTTAAGAAAATGTAGATACCCATGCTGTGATTCATCTTGCCAAATGTTAGAAGTCTGCAACTGGCTATTCACAGTTGCTCCTTTTATGCTCAGTAGATGAGTGGACACTTTGAGGGTATCATTTATTTGATTTACTTCAGATGTTTACCTTAAGATGAGTCACACCCCCTATACAGCTACAGCCCTAGGGCATTGTAGGTGCTTGCATTTACTCGGATGAATCTCACCCCTGTTTCCTCTCCTGAGTGAAATATTTTTCAGAATAAAAGTACTTTATGAATTGCCATCATTCTTATTTCTGTATATTTTCAGATGACTTTCATTGTGGGTGCAAACGTGCATGTTTATAAGTCCATACTTAGAGATTTTTCTTCTCTAACATACAAGGTCAAAATGCTTCATCCTCATGTCCCCTGCAGAATTTGAAATTGGCTGTGTGGGGAATGGTTGCCATCTCGCACCTCTAATAATCTCTAAAGATGACTATTACTGTGCTGACAAATACTTCCTTAATGTTTTCTTAATGCAATTGACTTTTTTTCTAAGGTGTTTGTTTTATTAATTGTTGGTGCAACTCAGAAAACTGAAAAATGAGTGCAGTTGTGGTATTTTCATGCTAGCAAAGATACAGCACTTGCTTTTCTGTGTTTTTACTGGCTGTAAATCAGAACATTTAATCAAGAGCCTTTATAATAAATTTTAAAGGTCACTTTTGCAAAAGCAAAAAAAAAAAATACCCGACAAGATAATATGGACTTTATTCCTCTGATTTTTTTTTTAATATTTCTTTTTTTTTTAAGAACAGAAGGCCAATTAATTGCCCAAGCTTAATAGCAGCCCTGCTTGGACTCCCCTCTGTTCCGAAATCAGCGCTGTGGTTTGTTGTTTTGAATAGCTAGTAAAGCTGTCAATGTTTGTGAAATCCATTTCAAAATTCAGAAGAGTTGTACACCCTGAAACCTGTGATAAATGTTGAAAAAATAATTATATAATTTATATGAAAAGTGTGGAGGGGAGTGGTCCTTGTTTTTTCCCAACTTCTTTTAACCCCCTTCTCTTTACTGTCCGTTGTTGTTCTCTGTTGTAATTTTTCATCTATGTTTGGTAGGTTCTTTTGTTTTGTTTGTTTTAATCCAGAGCATAATGAGAATAAGCACTAGAACAGGCAATTAAGAATTGACTCAGTAATCTCACTGTTAGCATTTTTGTCTTCACTGGAAAATAATGAACACCATTTGGTGCCCTGCTCCACCTCCTTAGGGAGGTGAGGAATGGTCCTCAAAGTTAAAGTAAAGGAAGTAACTTGTTACCCTTCCCTGAAACTCAGTCTCTCTAGCAATTTTATTGTTCAAAATGTAGGAGCTGATGTAAGGCATCATATCCTGGATATTAAAGAAGCCTCTCTATCTCTGAACATGATACCTTGGAAATTCCCCTTTCTTGAATGTTTGTTTGACAAATCTATGTCCTTAAGATTTCAAGATCCCAGTTTCTGGTTTTAAATAAAAATTACACGTTGTGCCCTAAATCTGTCTCTTGACTAAATGCAATTTCTTGAGCATGACCACTTCCATGGAGGCAGTAGAAACAAAGCACTGTGTGTTTCTGCATGTGAATGGCAGCAAATACAAAAAGGAAGTTTAGAATCCAGAGGTTAATTGCTGATTTTACACATAGCAATCATTTGATAGATCCTAACTTGCTGAATCTGCAGCTTTTCCAAATACAGCATTTTGGATAAATTTCTTGTTGACTTGTTTTCCGTTAATGCAGAAATTTGGTTTTGAATTCATTTACCATGCAGGATATCAAACGTTGGCGCTTGAAAGTCTCTTTTTCTGTTGCGATTTTCATTTTCCGCATATTATTATCGTGGCCCGAGGCCACCTAGTTTGGCTGTTCACCCCCGTTTTGTGTGTTCTCACTTTCATGTTTCTCTGACGGGTACCAGAGCAGTCTATGAGACCACGTTGCAAGTAGAAGAGAGTTTGGTTTTTTTTCAAAAAGTATTAATGAACAATTTTTTCAGTAGTAATAATGATGGCCCATAGTTTAGGAGACAAGACATAATAACACTGAATTGTCAGTGCACTTCACAAGCCAGCGTTCCTGCAAACTGAATAAAAACCATTCATGTGGAAAAATATGTCTTTCTCGGTTGAAAAGTAGCTGATGTTCTGCATGAACTTCTCGAGTATGCTAAACCTCAGTCAGAAAGCGCTGAGATATAAAACTGATGTAAAGCCTAGAAGTCTCAAGGAAGTAGGGCAGCTTTGCTAGCTGGAGAATCGAAGCTGCATGTGGCAGGAGACTGGTGTCCCGAAAGCTGCTAATACAGTGTACTTCAGTATAAACAAACATGTGCTGGATGTGAAATGTGACTTTGAAACATGCCGTTTACAAAGTAAATATTTCCTCAGACAAGGAGGTTGGATAAACTTTCAGTCTCGCACACATTTACAAGGAGTACATAAGCAGTGGGCTACAGAGGTTACTGTATTTTGCTTTGCTTTGCTTTAAACTGGTATAAATCATAAATGACTCCATTAGCCTCAGTAGGGTACCTTCTGATTCACGTTGTAACTACTAGAAGGCAGGATGAGCTTGACATTGATTTTATGCACTTTTGAGCAAGAGATGGTGTTTAAACTGCAACATCTCAAGAGTAGAGCCACGCTGACTTGTACACCCGTGTGCGTCTGATGTGGAGAGACACTTGATGACCCTTCCCTTCTTTAGATGGAAAGAACAACACTCCCCTGCTTATACATCGTTACACAAAGTGGAAACCAATATCTTCCTGTTTATCTCAGAAGCTGTGACATCTGAACGGGTTACAAGAAAGAAGCTGGGCGGTAACGCTCCCACCCTTCCTCTTTCTTCCCTGGGATATACCTTTGCGTTACAGAGTGCTGTTTTCTTACGCTCTCATTACAGGTGTAATCCCTGTCAAACTCTAGGCCTGTAACAGCTGTTTTTCAGTTTGTGGCATGTAAATATTTAACAGTGCTTATGAATTAGACCCTTCCTCATGCAGTTAACTGAGAAAAAAAAAAAAAAGAAAAAAAAAACCCCACCAACCAACCTATGTTTACATGAACCAGTGTGTGCAACTGCAACCGCAGTGTGAGATCAAGGATGGCACTAGAGTGCAATGTCCTGCTTAGAGATCAATTCCCTACAGCAGTGCTCAAAGGCATGGGAATCTGAAGATTTCTGTCATGGAGGAGGGACTAGGGCTGACTATTCCAGGATTCATTCAAGGGATCTTAGTTATTTCCCTGTCAGTACTGTTGTGAAAGAAGGATTTTTCTACTCTTTCACCTGCTCAGTGCCATGTAAAGATTCTTGACTGGTATTAAAGCGAACTACATTTTTTATAGCAGGAGAGAAGATGCCGCTGAAAATTTCCCCGTTTGCCTTTTTATGCTGACTTTTCGCCCTGCTGTATACTTTTGACAGTTCTCAGTGCTTGCAATATTATTTGCACATCAGTAACAATTTATACTCCACGTCAAGTTTTAGATAAGCTAATGACAAGTCGGATAATATATGTGCTCATTTGCACATACATAAAAAAATCTTGGATAAAGAAGTACAGCAAACTGCAGAAAAGTTGCCGAATACTTTATGGTTACTTGTGCTTTATTGCTCAATTGACATCATGAGAATAAATTGTCTTATTTTGTGGTTATAAGAAGCTTTTCCATATGCATCTGCCATGTCTTTTTTTTATGGGGAAAAAAGTTAAAAGGTATGAGGTCTGTATTTTGGGGCGTGTGTGTGTGCCTGTTTTAACAACAAAAAAGCACTTGCACAATGCTATGTTCTAGGTTCATTTACATTATATAAGTGGATATTTGCATGCATACAAATGCACATTCAGGTGTAAACATCTCTAGATATAGTGTACATATATGTCTTAGCAGCTAAGAAAATATAAAAATATGCTGTTGTCATGCCATCAGGTAGACTTTCAACGAGATGAGATCTGTAGTAACATCCAAAAAAACCAGAGAAAACTATTCAACAACCCATTTCCAAAGCAGTAAATTTGTATGAAAAAGCAGTGATCCGTATTTCTTACCTCTGAAGCAGTTTAAGTGTTTAATGTAAGAGTGTTTTCACCACCTAATTGGCTCTGGTTCGTTACATTGTTCTCCAAATTTTGACATGTTTATGTACATATGCAGAAGGAAGAAAAGCCCTACCCACATCCCCATGCCTACTAGTAGGCACGTGGCCTTGCAAAGCAGGAGTAGTGAGAAACAGCAGCTTTGGTAAGCACTCACATGGTTTGGATGGTCTTGGTATTAGAAGGCAAATTGGTGAGGTTTGACAGGTCGGTAATTCTGTCATAGGTGGCTTTACTTGAGAGTGTTTTATAGCAGGAGTGCACTCTATATTAATAATGTCTAAAGACATAGCTGCCCTTCCAGTGCAGGCAGCATCCCAAGAAAACATTAATCATGTTTTCCTGAAGCAGCCGAATTGATTTCTTGGGAGAAATATTTCTTTGTCTGCTCCCCAGCCATTTCTGAATCCATCACCAACTTACGGTGATCTGAGCAGCTAATGAACAAATAATTACTGCCTGTTGATCACCCAGGAGAAAGGGTACAAATATTGGTTTAGGTTGTTAGTGAAAGAGACTTCATTTTTACCAAGGCGTAGTGATCATGTTGTTCTATCACCTTTTGTATGTTTGGGTGGGTTTTTTTTCTTCCCTTCTCGATCCTTGGGTTACACAGAGTAATGTTATATTTACTATGCTAGGAACAGTTTACACTTACTTATTTTAGGTTTTAATATAATAATGGTTGTAGTATCCTATGTAAGCTTTTACAAGCAAAGGAAAGCTGTTTAGTTTTTATTCACTGTATTTATATTTGTACAGTTCTCCCCAAGATGTAGGTCAGTCCTGCCTAGCAAGTGAGAAGGTGTCTAAAAATGGAGCCCGTTAACCCCAAGCAGAGTCAACGCTCAGTGAGCTATAGGTGAGGGTAGGAGAGAAAAGCAGATGGCAAGAGTAAGAGCTAGGATAGAGGCCCCATCCCTGGAGCCATTCAAGGCCAGGCTTGATGAGGCTCTGAGCAACCTGATCTAGTTGAAGATGTCCCTGCTTACTGCAGGAGGGTTGGACTAGATGGCCTTTAAAGGTCCCTTCCAACCCAACACATTCTATGATAGTCTAATGTGAACCTGAAGAGTCTTGAAGACCCCTTTATTGTAGGAAATATGCTAGTCATTTTGTCAACAAGGACTTTTTTTATCTTTTGAGCTGTACTTAACTAGTACCATAAATCATCTGTACTTAACTAGTACCATACCTACTAAAATTAGTTAGGAGATTCACATATGTAACTCGGGGCCTGTCTATTATGCACTTATCTATCGTACGCGTATGGAGCAGCCTACTGATTGGAGTTGGAGCTTCTTGCTTATGTACTTCTGTGCTTTGTGGAAAAAGAAAACGTTTTCACTAAAGATTATGTACATGCTTTAAGCACTGAAATTAACTGGCGTGTGTGCGTGGGAATGAAGCCTGGTTTGTTTTACAAAGGCACCAAATGCAAATAAGGAAGGAGGAGTCTTGGGGTTGTCCCATTGTAATCGATTAGCATAGCAGGTCCTCAGTGTAAATCCTTGCATCAGCCTCTGAGACCGTGGCCCCTGTGTGGTCCTGACGCACAGGGAGAGGTGTGTCGTGACTACCTCATCCTCCCCTACCAAACTTGCTACTCCATTAGTCAGCTGTCAGAGCAGGGCGCTTGTACACTTCCTGATTTGCTTCAGGCCAGGGTAGCTTTAGCAGTTTCAGTAGTCGGGCTGAGCTAACCTGGTGAACTTTTGTGTGCAAAGGAAGTAAGGGACAGTCAATGTAAAGACCTGCTGTGCCAAACAGGTGAAATGAGCTGTCTGATCTGGAGACATGCCTGTACCTGAAAGGAGGTGTCTGGCTGTGGGGCTCAGATCGGAATGTCAAGAGTCTGCCACTACTCAAAGCCTGACCAGTTGAATTTTCATTTTGTATTGATTTTTTTTTTCAGGTTTCGATCAACAGTTCACAGACCAGGTTGAGTTAGCTTAAGTAATTCCCTATAAAATCACACCATTTGTACCAGACTGCTTTGATTGAGCCCCTGTCTACACATAGGAGACATGCCCCAGGTGAACTGGTTATTACAGTCATGATTCACACCAGTCTCATTTAAACTTCACTTGTGTTTTGGCTGTCCCTTGATTTTTCCACTCCACAGCATCTGCAGATGAGGTGGCAAGAATGAATATCGGCTGGCATTTCTTACCAAAAGCTTTTTAGTAGTCTGCTTCCCCTAGAAATTCGCCCATGTAGATGACACCAAACTGAATTCTCTTGAACCTGAGAAGAGTGAGCTGCAATAGAGAAGAAAATATCCCCCTCTTCACTCCTGGCCTCTCCATCTGGGGAATACAGGTCTCAGGTCTGTTTAAAAGGCCTGATAGTACTCAGTGCATTCAGGATATGAAGAGAATTACTTTGATTTCAAGGGGGACACTACAGTTATTTACACCTCTCGGCATTGCTGCTGTTGGGCCTTCCACTTCCATAGGCTCATGATCCACAATCTCCCAGAAGATCATGAGCAGGGAATCAGAAGTGGCTTAGAAGTGTCCTCCAGAAACCTCTTTTAGGGGCATCTCCACCACCTATTTTGAATCACTTCATGCTTCTAGTTTAGGTACGATTTAGAGTCTCAAAGTCAGGCACCTCTGTGATGGAAGGCAATGGCAGGGTTATTCTGTGCAATTCTGGAGTTACTCTTATTTAGACATCAAATTAGATGGTTAAAGAAAATTTTATGAATACTTACTCTTGGGACTATTAGAGTAAGTTTCATGATTCAAATGCATTTGCATTGTGCTAGTTTGTGGGGTGATAGCAGGTAATGCAAATAAGACAGAGCTAAAGCAGTATTAAAGATTTTATCAAAGTTTTAAAAAATGTATATTCGTCTTTTTCTGTTGACACTGGCTGAAGTCCTGAGGCCCTCACTTTGCTTACCTCCAAATCTTCCTTAGGCTACTTGAAAGGAAGCTGAACCATGAGTCTGAGCATTTGGAAGTAAATAGCCTGTCATGACCGATGCAAACCATCTTTGAAAATAGATTGCTCTTTCAATTATCTGCCAATTACAGCAGAAGTTGCAAGTGAGTTAATACTGGCCTAATATAATGGCTTTATTTATACAGGTCTGTAAACACAGTCTATTTATGTAGGTCTGATTCCATGTGAGAAAGCCTTTGTTCCACTATTAATGGCTTTTTTTGTTATTTCTTTTCCAGTATAGCATGAGTTTTAAGGAAAACTTTTCTTTCCCTTTAATACTGGAAGCACACCCGATGTGTTATACTGGCATAAATATATTGCCTTAAATTATTTAAGGCGGGGGGGGGGAAATCTCTTTTCCATGCATTTTTCTAGCATTTAGTAGGGTGAAAGGCTTAGAGTTGATGTTGATTTTACTTTGCAGGGATGATTTCTTTCTCTTTTATTATTTATAACATGCTCATTACATGAGTGTCAGAGATGCCTTATGGATTTACCAGATAAGTAAACTTGTGGAGTGATACTGTGCGAATTTCCCTCTTCTTCTTTTCCACCTCTCCATGTTCACGTTGCATAGGATTGATTTCCAAAAGACAAGACAAATATGGAAACCTGACAGCTGAAAACAACATCAGCTGGGAACTTGTGTCCTGATTACAGTGAGGAGAAAGTGATGTTTGCTTTATTCTGATTTATGAACAGGGCAATGACTGGCCAGGTGCCGGGCCAGGATCAGCTATTTACTTTACTACATAAAGAGTGATGAAAGGCATCAGAAAGCAGAAGGAGCAGAATTTTTTTTTTGTATGCCTCAGCTAAGTGGATCACAGTGCTACTCATGAGCGGCAATCTATCTTTACCATTCTGAAAAACACGTTAACCTTTCAAGAGACCGCATCTCACTGCAGGGTTTTGGCCTGAAATTTCTCTTTCCCAGTCAAAGTCCTCACCCATGTGCTTCTTCAGTCAGGAGTGAACAAAAGGCCTGAATACCAAGATCAAGCAAGTTCATGCTGTTTCTCATCTTGTGAGATTTCAAAGCTTCTCAGACATTGGGGCTGAATTCAGCATCGTCACGTTGAGCTATGCGTCGGACAGAAACCTTTCAGCACTGCTGGAATAAACATGATACTGAGTCAGGTTCAGAATATTCCACTGGCAAAACCACTCGCAGAGTCATAATTCAAGGGTCTGATTGAAAACACCTCAGTATCAAAGAGGCAGGAAGCAGGAGAAAAAATAGCTGCTGAGCAAGTGTTTAAGAATATATCTTAATGGAGAGTACAAAGGAGGCAAAAAAAAAAATCTCGTTTTCATTGTCAGCATCAGTTGAAAGTGACTAAATGATGCTGTTAACAGTGTTTATGGTTTATTTTGTGAAATACATGCATACGTTGTATGTATGTGTGCAAAATCCATGTATATGAGGACTGACATGTAGGAAAAAATACTTCAGCATTATATTAATGAGTAGCTAATAGTCTCAAGCTGATAACATCATGATATGATTCAAAGCATTATGAGCAAATTCTTTTCCTCCATCATCTTTAGTTATTTTATAAACTAGGCCAAAAAAAATTGAAAACTATCAGGAGATATCTTGATGAAGCTCCTCTTTGACTGCCTGGTGGGTATTTTGTAGAACAAACGAGAAAGTGTGGTGAAATACTTACTAATTTCAGATTTGTTTTGTTTAAAAGCTAAAATACAATAAATACAAGCATAAGGGATTCATTACACGGGAACTGATAATTGCTTTTCAATGTCTGATAGGTTATTTTTCATGTGCAAAAGGAGGTTAAAGGAGTTTGGGCTAATTTGAAAATAAGAGTACAGTACCATTTTAAATTGCAGAAGGTATTAGGTGTTTTTCCCTAACTACGCACTTTCCATGCTACCAATACGGAAATGTTTACACCCCAAAATTAAGCCGTGTATTAAGTGGCCTGATTTTTCAGAGATACATCACAAATCCCCTCTGATAACCAGGTTTCATAACCATTACAGATAAAAATCTCCAAAAGTCTTGGAAATGAAGACTACTTCTTTTACCCCTTAGTCCATCCTTAGTTTGCTTAGGTGTAGCACAGGTTACTGCTCACGTTTTTGGAAGTATTTGGATTCGTACTTCTAAAATCAAACTATATACTTAAATATCTATTCCTGTTACATCTCATGGGTGTTGTATTGGGTTTGCGTGACGAGATTTTGGTAGCAGGGAGGCTACAGGATTGGCTTCTGTGAGAAGCTGCTAGGAGCTTCCCCTGTGTCCCAAGATGGACCCACTGCTGGCCAAGGCCAAGATGATCAGTGGTGGTGGTAGCACCTCTGTGATAACATATTTAAGAAGGAAGAAAAAAAAAAACTGCACAGCAGCAGCCAGAGTCCAGGAATGAGAATATGTGAGAGCAACAACTTTCCAGACAGCAAGGTCAGTGAAGGAGGAGCAGAAGGAGGTGCTCCAGGCACCAGAGCAGAGATCCCCCTGCAGCCCATGGTGAAGACCATGGTGAGGCAGCTGTCCCCCTGCAGCCCATGGAGGTTAATGGTGGAGCAGATATCCACCTGCAACCCGTGGAGGACCCCATGCTGGAGCAGGTGGATGCCTGAAAGAGGCTGGGACCCTGTGGGAAGCCCACGCTGGAGCAGGTTTGCTGGCAGGACTTGTGACCCAGTGGGGGATTCACGCTAGAGCAGTCTGTTCCTGAGGGACTGCAGCCTGTGGGAAGGACCCACGCTGGAGGAGTTCATGAAGGACTGTCTCCCATGGGAGGGACCCTATGCTGGAGCAGGGGAAGAGTGAGCAGAGTCCTCCACCTGAGGAGGAAGGATTGGCAGAGACAATGTGTGATGTACAGACCGCAACCCCCATTCCCCATCCCCCTGTGCCGCTCAGGGGGAATAGGTAAAGAAAATCAGGAGTGAAGTCTGGGAAGAAGGGAGGGGTGGGGGTAAGGTGTTTTTATGACTTGGTTTTATTTCTCATTACCCTACCCTGATTTGATTGGTCATGAATTAAACTAATTTTCCCCAAGTCGAGTCTGTTTTGCCTGTGATGGTAATTGCTGAGTGATCTCCCTGTCCTTACCTCAAGCCGTAAGCCCTTCATTGTATTTTCTCTCCCCTGTCCAGCTGAAGAGGGGAGTGATAGAGCAGCTTTGTTGGGCACCTCATGTCCAGCCAGGGTCAACCCACCACAGTTGTATTTCTAAGCTCATAACATTTCCTTTTTCAGTCATTGCTGTGATGTCTAGAAGCTATAACCAAGGCTTGAAGAGGCAGTGTATGAACATAGAGCATATAATGCTATCCCTGTCTCAAAAGGCTCTCTTGCAAAAAGACTTGCAAAAAGAATTGAATAGACTGATGAAAAGAGGGAAATAAAGCAAGGAGGATGTTGCAAAAGAGGCAAGTGGATTTGTATTAACCAGTGGTCACAGGTACTGCTGTCATCTCTCTCTAACCGTGCTGTTAGGGAAAGCATTTTCCTTTAAAAAAATAATTAAAAATTAATTTTAATTTTTTAACATTACTGCCATTTTCTCCATCTGCCAGCTGATATGTTTCTTTGAAATGCTGGTAAGACATACTGGTTTGTGATGACCATTTTTGAGCATTAGCTGCATCTGTATATCTAAATTGTGATTCTTCTTACCGTAGTGCGCGTAGGGTACGTGGCAGTATCACCTACTGGTGTCTTCCTGACTTTACTCAAAAAAAAATTTCAATCTGTGGCATAGAAATGTATCTTTCTTCTCTATTGGTTTTTTATTTTTCCAGGACACTAAGACTGTTTGAATTCTATCTTTCACACCATATGATCTCTTATGCCCCATCTGTTTGGTGAATTAAATGTAATAATTGCTATTAACCTTCATTAGAGGGTTTCACTGCCTTTTAAGGTAGATATGCATTTTTCACTAACTTTTACAGTACTGATTACCAAAATTACAACATAAAATATTTGCTACATTTGCTCATAGCTTTTATGGCTGGAATTAATATTTGCTTTCTGATTCTTTTATGGTTTAAGACAGTGTGTAGGAAAAGCTGCATTTCTGCACAAAGAATGAAAAAGAAAAGAAGATTTTGGCTGCTTTCTCAGTTGTGGTGCATTGGATTCCTATGGTGGGCATGGGCAAGGATTTGAGAATAAGTTTTGTCCAGTGTTGTGTCCTTAAAAAAAACTCACAAAACATATTTTTGCCAGCTGTGCATGTTCACAGCAAATGGGTAGTTGCCAGGAAATGCAAATTTAGAGCTGAATATGCAGCTATTCAGCATCAGAGCCTGATCAGACCTGGGGGTTTTGCTTCAGTCATTAGCACCAGCCAAAATAGTTTCTTCAGACTTGACAAAATTGGTTTGCATATCAGTAACTACATTAAGCACAAGGCTGAAGAAGGCCAAGATGAATCGGAACGTGGAATCTTAATTCCTTCATTTCAAATGCGTCCATGAAGTGTGGAGGCAGTGAGTCATTTTCTCACTGGTTGTATATTAGTATAAAACTCAAATTACACTGGGTCCCATCCTGGTTTCGTCATCTCTTAGAACATTTAATATCACACTGCTTTAAAGTCTTTGTGTGATCTACAGAGCTAACAAGGCATGAGGCTGACCATTATGGAAGATGTTAGGAATGGCAAATGATTTGAAAAGCTGAAACGCTTTCTAAAACAGGCCCATTTTCATGTGTTTGGGGCAAACTCCTTTTTCACTTGACGAACTGCAGTCACTGAGTAGCCGGGAAAACTCATTGTTATTATTTTGCTAAGGGAGAAGGCAATTCTTGGTGTGGGTAAGGGAGCGTGAGAGGAATGAATGCAGTAACTGGATAAAGGAGGAGCATGCCTGCCCACGCTGGAGGTAACGGGGAGAAGACCAAAGGGTGGATTTGAGAGGGAGGAGGAATGGTCAGAACACCACAGGGGCACCACAGTGAGGGTGCCGGGGAGCCCAGCACCGACACAGGGAGGTGAGAGAGAAGGTTAGAGGCAGCATGCCCATGAATTGAAATGAAGTGCATTGTAGAAAACAAGTGGTATGGTAAAAATAGCGTAAAACCCAGTATCGCCCCTGATACTGGGGTGTTGGGGTGACCTGGCACGTGCTGCAGATGTATGCAGCTTTGTGTCCAGCCCTGTCTCCCATCAGAAGCAGGGAATGGTATTAGTCCCCCGTTGCTGCTGGGGACCAGGCTGCTGCAGGGGTGAGGTGAAGCTTCACCGTTCCCTTCTATGCTTTGTCACCTCAGAATCAGTCCGCGCTCTGCTGCGTCCTCAGTGGGGCCACACTGAAGGACACGGCCTGTCTCAGTAGGCACGCTGCTCCGGGCTGGGTGGAAGTAAAACAGCACATCTCGTAAAGGTAAAGTCTCCAGACGTGAACTAACATCAGTTCGGTATTTTAAAGTCAGATACCTTGTGGATCATCCTTGGCTCTACATAGATGCTTTGTAATCTCTGGTAAGCTTATAAATTCCCTCTCTCTATTGGTAAAAAGCTTACATTAATACTAAATATACTGGACCATATACCTGTTGTGGGTCCAGACCTTACCTTTAGATTTTCAAGTCAAGGCACTTGTATAGAAAATCTATTTTAAGTCATTTACAGAGGCTTCTAAAATTTTATTGGTTATAGTCTTTCTCCGTCTCAAATCACTGTATGGTCTCACCGATGGCAGTTGAAGTACCTGGCTTTACAGACTCAGGGTTGCAAGCCGTAGCTTCACTAAAAATTTGTTAAACTCCTCTTTATCAATTGGCGCCCCTGCAGTGTGCAGCAAAAACCGGGGACCGTAAATGTGATAGGAAAGTTTTATTTGCCTTTCTTTAGGATGATCTGTACTATGCACTTACAGCTCTGGTGTGCATAATTAATGCAGTCATCCCAAATTAATTGCCAAAGTGCCACACTGCTCTCTATGTGTTTAACACACTGTATATATTTCTGTGTGATAAGTATACATTTTGTTGGATGTAATTACAATGAACGTCTGTGCATATATGTGCTCTGCTTTTCTTCATGATCATAGAAAAATGAAGGTGATTGATGATTTATTTATTTTTTTAAATAGTTAACCTGGCTTCTAATCCTGTGATCACTCTATCCAAGGACAAAGCAAGGGTGTTTTCTTTGGGCGTGTGTAACAGTCATTCCCACTACCAAACTGTAGTTATCTGAACGTAAAAGGAAAAGCTTTAATAACAGAGTAAATTTACACCCTTATCTGTGCTTGACAAAATTCTAGCCATAGTTTGATTTGACCATATATACAATATATGTTTTTATTTAAGTAATAATGACTGAGGCACAAAGCATTTCTTGAAAATTAATGGCTGGCTGAAAAATTTTATAGCACAAATGCAGCCAAGGGCCATTAATCCCAACTGGTCAATTCTCCATGAAATGCCTTATGTCAGGGGTCATTTGTTACATTGCTGTCCCTCCCACCCACCAATAAAGAAGCAAAATTAAATGTTACTGTCCTCCTATGGCATCACTGAGCCTTGAAGCTGCTGCTGGAAGCTCCTGCTAGAAAGCGTTGCTGTCGCTGCTGTAGCAATGAACGTCTCTTAATGAATGAGTGATGGAGAACCTTTCAAGAATGGTCTTTCACTGTCTCTTACTTTACATTTGTTGGTAAATAAAGCTCTTCGGTTTGCTTCTTGGAGCCGACATGGAGATGAAAAGACCACTATGTTTCCCTTGCCACTAGAAAAGGTGTGGGGTTAGGAAGGTGGGAGGAGTTTGCACCCCGTATATATCATGAATCTGTCTTATCTACCATGGCTGCCATCCTTCTAGGATCTCATATTTATTCTCTTATATGTAGTGGCTAGTATTAAATATTTGCATCTCTAGTTTATTTTCCCACAATATTTCATTCATTGTTGGTAAAAACTGGTACATTAGAGGCTTCACTGGGGGTGAGTGATACTCTTTCAAACTGGAGAGCTAAGGTCTGTGTAGTGGTTATTGAAGAGAATAATTAAGAGATTAATGGGATAGCAGGACAATAATTGCAAAAAGCTGTCAAGTTTGATTGCTAAATGTTCAGGTTAAAAACCAACCAAACAAAAAAAAACAGAAAACCAAAAAAAACCCCTCATTGCATTTATTACGTTCTGCAGAATTGGGTGAAAGAACTGTTTCCTTCTGCAAATCATAACGAACATCATGTCAGTATATCATTATATGTGGAAAATCTGTCACCAGGATCTGTCACTCAGCACTTTCCCTCTCTTGCTAGCAAACACATACACGTTACTGAGGAAATAAACTCTAATGGTAAGGAATGACAACTCCAGGGAGGGGGGCGACAAAAAGCCCTCCAACTCTTGGGCTGAACGCTTGCGCAGCCGTACCTTAAATCGTACCTCTGGCAGTCTTTCACTGTCCTTCCTAGTGTATACTGGGGCTGGCAAATTCACCAGCCCACAAAGAGTTTTTGTCACTGCTTTTCAGGAAGGGGAAGTCAGTCACTGCCCATTCAGCCTGATCAACCTTTGTAGATGTATGTTTTGGGTTATAACTATTTATCTGTTTTATTATGAGACGGTTCCTTAGATGGCAGTCTTGGAAACTAGAGACTCGATTTTCATTTCAGCCCACTGCCTCCTCGGGAAAAGAGATCTGGGCTTTCATTCCTCCGTTCATGAAATGGAACAACAAGCCTTTCCATTGTTAAAATTTTGACTTAAAATTGGAAAACGTCATTGCAAATACAGAACTTAAGTTACTATTCTGTTTAAGCACTGGAGTTCAAGTGGCTGACTTTGAATGGTCAGCCAGTGTATCCTTATATAGTGAGAATGAAGATGTAAAAAGCCTATTATTTCTGTTTCAAATGAAAGAAAATTTTCAAGACGTCCCGAACTGTATTAGTACATGAAAGAAATACTGTAGTAGGTATCTTGTGGCTGTCCCTGGAAGCTGACTTTAGGGATCACAGTTTCAGAATATTGGATGGTGAAGAGGGTCCAGTGGAGCCAAGGCATGCTTGACTCCATTTCTTTCAGCAAAGTGACTTTGATCGTTTGAAACTTGTTCCATATTCCTTATCCAATATATTGTCCATAGCCCAAATCTAAAAAGCTCAACCAAGTAAGAGTGAATTTAATTCCACATTATTTTTATTAAAATGGATTATTTTTCCAAGTGTTTTGTTGTGCAAACTGTGACTGGAGCCACAGTCTTGCAAATAGTTGCACACAAGTTGTCCCATTGTGCACTACTCGCATGCATGGTTTTTGCCTATGGATGCTGGCGTTTGCAGGATCACAGCCGTTTTCATTAACATTGTGCTTCATCTTTAAAGCAAATCACTTCTAATGAAATTACATGAGCTTGATAGCAACACCACCACCCAGACTGGATTTGCGATCTGTTTTTTTAATTATGGAATTTAATTATTTTTCTTCTAATATTTACTATTGAATTTAATTTTGATTTTGGTTTTATCACTTAAACACCCTAAATTTCAGGGATTCACTAAAATGTGTCACATCATTATAACCCTTATTATGAATTATTCACAGTAATTACTGAGTTGTTGCAAACTTCATCATGAGATTTAAAGTACCAGAAAATCTGGTGGTGATACTGTTTTACTCCTTGTATGTTCTTAAAATAAGGCAGAGTCAACAGATTGCAAAAATATGCAATTACAAAGTTATTAAAACGCAGACTTTTGGCAGGAAGCCACTGTATTCTCCTATGTTCACAGCTGTCTATTTACAGGAAAACTGCCCTGAGAAGCCTGTAGTGGCTTCTTTGAGCCATTACAGCTGATTGGGTCAGTGCGGAGGCCTCTCTAAGGACTAGGTTCAGTAACTTTTTACCTCCTAGGTCACAAGCTTCACTTGAAATTATTTTTTTAGGCGGGAGGGATTGACAGTAGACCATCTTTTTTTCCCTATCGTGCTGATGGTAAGTCCAGGGTGCCTCTCCTGAGACTGCATATGTGCCGTACCTATGTCTACACAGATGGTTCCTCGGATTAGAGTGCGGACCACTCGGCTGGCGGGTGTAGCAACATAAATTTTGAATTACATTTTTGAGGTCAGTGTAACATGCGTTTTCCCCAGTCAGAACTGGCTTTAATCATTGCCGCCTTCACAGCTCTCTGAGAGCAGGGCATATTGGAGTATCAACAAAGTGCCAGATGCTTTGCTTTAATGAAGAAGTAAGCACTGTCATCTTACCTTCACCCTATCCCCCGTAATGTCACTGGGTGCCCCAATTGTTTTTTCTTTCTCTCTGCACAGTGACTTGGGAACAAAAATTATGACCTACTTAGCACAAAGAGAAAACTTTCAAAGTTGATGCTCAGAGTTGATGCAGATATTTAACGCCACTGCTGGCAGACAAAAACTGTTTTGTCTGTGATTTAGCATCCAGGTAGGACCAATATGTGGTGGCTCTCTCTCAGTGTCTTTTTTTGCAAGGTGCTTCCACTATGGACTTTTATCATTCATTTGTGCAGCTTCTCCCAAGAAGCAGTGTAAGTTCTTTTCCTTCTGTGAAATTGTAAGACTGGCACAAGCCCTGAAAAGAAGGAGGAAGGTTCTGCAAAATAAGGTGTGTAGCATCTAAACAGCAAGAAACAGCACAATGCGCAAGTCATCTCTGCTGTCAACCTGGGGAGATGTTCCCAGACCGTGGAGAGGCAGAATTTCACATTGTCTATGATAGAGTCTAATGGAAGAGCCTCCACTTCTAAATCTCTAAATGTCTGATGCTGTTAGGGGGTTGCTGGCTCTGCGAAGCAGAAGTCATTAATATCAATGAGGGTCTGTAATAGTCTCCCACAGGACAAGTGACATTTAGGGATTCAAGACTGAAATAAATGAGAAATAGAACAGGGCCATTAGAGAATACATTACAATTGGTTAGCGTTATACTGTCCCATTATATATGAGACTAGCTGGTAATACTTTAATTTGTTCCTCATATAAATACCTTTCTTCTCTCTTAATCAAGCCCAGTCTGTGTTGTCCCAAAAAATTCAAAACGCAGCCACCCTCTTTGTAGATTTTCCTAACTGATAATAAAGAGCTTAAAACTTTTAAGACACTAAGTCATCATTTATAAGTTGGCTGCGTCCTGAGAAACTTGTATGGGCAATAATACAGAAAAGCTTACATTGATATCTTGGAAGGAGGAAGATGCCGTGAAAATCCTAACAGCACCCTTTAACCCTCAGCATTGCTGGTGATTACTGTGTTACACAGGAGGAGGTGTTTTGAGGTTACAGAAAACAGAGAGAAATACATCTGAAGAGCTTAATTTTGAGGCTGTCTGGAGGTATAAGCACACCTGAGGGCTGCAGAGATGCAAAGCAGTGATGACATTAAACCATGGAATTGTCCTTCCCTGTGCTGATGTCTGTGAGCCATCCAGGAGGCAGGTTGGATGCCAGCGTACCATGCAGCACCTTGGGACTACTTTAATTTATGCCTATAGATATGGCCCCCACCGGCAGTTCAGCTAACAGAGGAGTCATGAAGCACAATGTGCTTTTCTTCTACCCTGACAGACCATCTCCTTGCCTGCAGAATGAAGGACATATAGTGAAAGAGAAGGGATCCAGCAGGGATCCTCCAAAGACAAGAGACTGTACCCTAACAAGGAAAGGCAGGGCACTGCCTTGTTCTTGGTCATCTGCACTGAGGGAACTCCACTGATATCAGTTCCCAGTCCTGATTTCTGCTCTGTGGGTCGAGAAGTGTGCCCCTAAACACAGCGGTGGGCGTTCCCTATGCTGCTGGTGATCACAGTTTTCAGAGTCCACCTGGGAAGAAATACTATAAAAATCAGGACTGGCAAAGATACTGAGAACGTGAGGCCACGTCCCTCCGGAAGTCCCCCCCTAATGCACTTTCAGGTTTTTCCTCGCGATGTCTTAAAGGTCTTGAACCAAAAGAACATTAAAATGCGTGGCTGAAGGTCTGAGACCATGCTGAGGCTCATCCAGAGGAACTGAGGAATAAGGGGAGAGAAAGTCTTTTCTCTCTGCAGTAACCTAGAGACTGAGTCTCCCCAGGAGAAAAGACAAAGGGTCGGAGCCTGCCCGCTTTCTCCCGTGCCTTCCCAGAAGTGAGGAGTAGATTTTGATTCCCAGGGAAAACAAAAAGATAGAGAAATGCAAAGGAGGTTGGGTAGGGGATTTGAGGAGCTCTCGGGCAGGTGGGCGGTGACGCTGGAACTAGTGAAATGGGCTGTGATCAGGGAGAGAAGAGCAGTGCCAGCGTGGGTCTTACAGCATAGGGTGCTTGAGAAGATGTAGGGGCAGACTGATGTTGCAAACACACTGTGAGCTCCTTTTGCATCGGTGTTGGTCAGTATAGAGTTAACAGCACCTTTGGCCCTTAGATACTTTATAGGATTAAACCAAGAAGGAAGGAAGCAAGCTTGCTTAGTGTTAAGCAGGCCCCTGTCTGGGTGCTCTTCCCCATTTTCTCTCAAAGTAATCTATAACCACATCTCAAGAGAAAAATGACCCCAATCTAAAGATTAATAGAGCAGCGTGTGGACGTTTCCAGTGATGTGTATGAAACTCAATTTTTTTTTGTCACTATATGCACTGAGGTGTCCTTTATCAGCAGATCTCTAGATCTTAAAAACTGGGCTGATTATTGAAGAGGGCAGCAGGCAATTTAGGGCACACAGTGTTTTCTTATGACAGCAGCTTTGCTGTGAAGTGCAGTAATTTATGTTGATAAATTGCAGCCGTCAGAATGTCTAGATCGCTTCATAGGATGAATTTCTAAACATACATCTCTAGTTTGGGTAGTGGGGGTGGGAAATGGGTATTTGTTTGAGAGATGGGGGGGAAGATAGCTCCTGCATGTACCATTTCTTGAAAAGTAGCGCAGGACTCTCACGTGTTCCTGAAATTGGCTCGTTGTGACTAAGGGTCAGATTAACCCAATTTTGGTTTAATGTGACAAGCAAAAAAACTTCCCTCCTCTATAACCAAGCTGCAGCCAAAATGGAAGAGCTGACCCAGTGTCAAGACCGAGTAGTTTTTGAACGCTAGATCTTTCTTAGCACAGGTTTTTCCGTTTTGGAGTTCTGTGTGCGTGCCAAAGTGCAAAGCCAGCTTGGCTCAGACAAAGCATATCTAAGTGAAGCAAGTCACCTTCGTTTAATCAAGAGTCAAGAAAAATTACCATAATCATTGTAAGAAAAACTGCTTTGGGGACAAAAGAGAGGAGTTTTCAGACCATGTTATTATTGATGTGTCTTACTATCATTAAGGTTATAAATAAAGAGATTAATTCAAAAGTAGAAGGGCTTTGCTAGGCTAACTTTTGTCTTGTTTTCCTTGCTTTTTAAATCATGAATTAAAGGCACTGGTGGGTCTAGATGTTGTTGTGAGAGGTTACAAATTTCTCTGTCCTTTTTCCATCATGTTATGTGGTTAGAGGTTTTAAAAGGAATCCTTTGGACTTCAATTCAGCACAACACAGGCTGGGTACTGAGGTTTTTATGATATCAGTGACATGTTTGTGTGGACTTAGCTTAAGCACATGATTTAGTATCTCTCTGAACTGTAGCCTGCAGAAAAGAACAAGGAACCAGACAAGGTCCAAATTAGGTATGAATTTACCCTAAAGGTGAGTGTGCATGTGTCTTGGAATTGCAGTTGTCCCTGAAGATGATATAGAGTGTAATCAAATGGCCTGAAGATTCATACCGTTTGAACCCGATCTCCCTGAAGAATGATAGTGAGATCTACTAGGTATTTTCAAAGCAGGAAATACAAAGTTTGACCTGTCATGACCCATCTTGACTTGCAGATCTTTTGCAAAGATGGCCCTGGATTACAGCCTTCTGTAAAGTGTGAGGGGCTTGAGTTTTAGGATTTGCAGAGGCGGATACACTGAAATTAGTCCCATTATCAATGCAGGGGGTTTGAGGGGAGGGTTTGGTAGTTTAGAGCATCATGAGCCCGTGCAGAACTTCTTAAAATACTGGTGTTAATGCTACATCAAACTGAGCATGCTGTGTTGTATGGTCTGATACTAGTACCTGTAGAAGATCAGAATTTAATTTAAAAAATCCAACATTTGGTTCCTGTTCTGGAAGAAAAAGTTTCTGTGTTGATAGACAGACAACTACTGTGTATGTAATTTCCTAACCTTGTTTCCTATGACTTTGTTACACAGAGCTGCATGCGCATATGCAGCAGAAGGAAAAACTATAGCATAACCTGGTTACTAATGATGGTAGTTCCTTCAGGCTGAATGCAAGCATGGCATATGCTTATAAGACGCTTGTAAAACTTTATTTCCAAATAGCAGCAACGAGTAGTGGTTTCCAACACGTCTCCTGGAGCTCTGGAAATGGGTATTTCACTCAGCACTAAGAATAAGAGCCAGTTGGGATTTGTCCAAATAAGCTCTTCCTCCTTGATGTATTTTAATATCTCCGGTTTTGCCTCAAGTGTCTTCAAATTGGTAGCATTTCCCCTTTTGTTATTTTTTTTCCGAGACTTGAGCTTTCCATGCTAGTGGTCCAGAACCTAACAGTCTGCTGAAGATAAACTAAAATAGGATGTCTCTGTTGGGCATGTACCATCTCCTAAAGAAAAAATGTGAGAGACTCCAAATTTTGAGTTCCTCATCTTTCTAGTGGAAGGAAGTTTCTCTGGGCATTACCTTTTGTTTCGATACAAAAAAGGCTGATGGAATCAATTACAGCTTTTTCTTCTGTTTTCAGACCTGAAGTAAGAAAGCACAAAAACAGCAGCGCACTTTTGCCCAGTACATTGCGATGTAATCGCATCATTCAATAAAAATTACAATTGGCTCCACAGTATAAGGGAGAAGGGAATGAGAAGCTGGCAGGCAAGTTCTGGCTCACCTTAAATGTATGCATGATGAGCGCATCGTATCAATGGAACTGTAGATAGGACTAGGCCCTGGGGGTTATATTCTCATTACGTTACCTGTTCACAAAATGTGAAGGGGGAGCGGACTGGCAGACTCCTAAGCTTATTAACTGTTTTCTATTTGGGGAAGATTAAGTTTTGAAGAAAAACATCCAGTAATCACTCGCGTACTATTTATATCATCATAAACTTGTGTCAACTTAACTGATTTTAATAATGATTATTATTGTAAAAAACAGCAACTCTTATCTCCACCGCTGCACACGTGCTGTGGTAATGAGGAATTTTCCCTTTTTTTCCTTCTCCCTTCTGCTCCTTCACACAATACCCTGACTTAACTCATTTTTCCTCTCCTCTCCCCCCCTAGCTGTCAGTCACTGTCACATTACTTTGTATCATACGCATCAAGAAGAGTAGCTTTTTCCATCAAGTAAGCCAATTCTAAAGCTGCCTTCCCAGAGGCTACACAGATTGTGCAAGCTGGAGGAGCTCAGGAAAGAGTAAACTGGACAATAACAAAGGCTCCCAGGGCTGCTTCTGCCTGCCAATCTCTCATGCATGTATTCACCCAGCGCTATATCTAGGGCATGCCTCCAGGGCCAGAATCACGTCTATCAGCTCAGCGAGCAGACCTCCTATCCACGCCATTAATCACAGTAGGGGGGAGGGAAACGGCTCATTACGCTACATCAATGATATTGTCCATTCTGTCTTCAACAAATTACAGGAGTTGTCTCAGCGTTGCATTCAGCATCCCCTGACTTTTGAAGTCCACGATCCAAGAGAAGGGTACAAAACTTCTTAACAGGAGAGTTTACCTGTGGGCGACAGAGGGTTAGCCAGCAAACTGAATTTAATGAGTTTAGAATGCTATAGCAAGGCAAGCTTTCCAAGGGATGTTTTTTCTACTGTTAAATCTTTGGTAGTGTTCCTTCCTTCTCACAAAATGATAGATTTGAGGGACTTTTTCTATTCTGCAGCATTGTTTTTGAGCCCCTCAGTCCACTTCCAGTATAGTTTGTGTGTGTGACATCTGTAAGGCATCCTTTATGGCTGACTGACTTCAGGTATATTTGAGTAAGATCTTCCTGCAGTATTCTGGCCTTCCTTAAAGGTCCTGTGCTTTGCCAGAGAATCCTATGACTATTTATGGGAACCCTTTCAAAGCAGCATGCAGAGATTTATCCACCTGGCTGCCGACGATGTTAGAAGTCATATAACTACATTTTTGCTCACAGCTTTTAGGCTTGACACTTTATTGCTCTCTTTTCTGCTTATGTACCTATAAATGAGCCCTGTACTTCAAAATCTGTATCATCTAGGTTTCACTCTTGCACGTGACACGACAAGACGAACCTCTTGCCGTGTAATGACCTCACTGCTGCAGGGCTCATCTGTATCAGTTTTGTACAGACCTTGCAAGGTTCTCCAGCTCTTCCTGGAAGTGTTGGTGTGTTACTTGGTGTTTTCTAAACTCACCCTCCAGTAAGGTTTAAGGTCTTACCAGGCTTTCCTCCTGGCTGATTTTAAGGATCACTGTAAAGTGCTTCCCTCGGTCTCATGAAGTCTGCGTTGTAGTGGGCATGCATGTGATGTTGTTTTGATGGTTCTCAAAACAAGCCCACCTCTTACTAGAAGAGCAATGCTGCCTATTCCATAACAGACTTTTATTAGGTGACCATGCCTTAAATTACAACACAGATATAATTGTTCAGTGATCACCAAGCCTGATGTTGGGTCCAAAGCTTGCATGAGACATCTCTAGGTTTAAAGGGTTACCTTGGAGATACGCTAGCCTCTTCCATATCACTGGATGGTTTGTAGTGATATGTAGCAATACGGTCCTAAAGTTATGATATTAGGAGGAATATGTGCCTATCTCCACATCTCCCAAGAGGTGAAATAGAGTTGTAGGTCTCGCTTGCTTTGAGACCTCTTCATTTGGTTAGTTATGAAAAGTTTCTACTCTGATTGGAAAATCCCAGGATTAATCTTTAGACATGTCAATATATTCTTGGGTACTTCTGCTCGCTTTGTAAGCATGTAGACTTCAGAGATTTTTTTTTATCTGGTTGTTGTAGACCATTTAGGATAGTAGAGCATAGAAGAATTCAAATGAAAGGATTATAGCTATATTAAATTTTTCCTATAAGCATTGGTCATAGATACATCCATCTTTTAATGCCCTATGCAGCAGACATTGAAACTACTGGTATGAAACCCCACAGCAGCAGTTAAAGCAATGCTTAAAATTTGGAAATACTGTGGGCTTTATTATTGATCTGCCTTATTTGAAAGTAGAAATTCATGTTGTTGGGTTAAAATAAGTTTAGAAACAACGTAGGAAATAAACCCTTACACCTGTGATTCTTCCCGTGGGATAGAGAGATACTCATTCATACTCACATCTTTTTTTAACTGCTTTTTCTAACACTTATGCCACACGTCTAAAAAGTTGCATTAGTCTTGCTGTAGGTGGCAGGTTAATCAGAAACCTTTCACAGTGCTATGTTTTCATCCTTCAGATACTTATAAGAAAGATGTGAACTTAAGAGGAACTTAAGCTGCTATCATTGTTTCTAGAACCGTCAGAACTATTTTAAAAAGTAATTTTTAGCAAAATTTGCTTTTCCTCTGAGATGCTTTTGCTTTCAGTAAAATTTTCCCTATTTGCAAATTAAAAAAGTATTTCACGTCTGATAGTCAGATTTAAACAACGGGTCAGATAGTTAATGTCTATGAAACTCAGACAGGTATCATAGGTTTTCTGAAGTGACTACAAACCAAGAAAGGGTGGAAAATGTTGAGTACACCAAATGGCCAGGATGGGAAAAGCAATGTCAAATAAGAGCCAATCATATTTAATAAGTTTGATTTTGAGTTCAAACTGAAATTCAGAAAGGTGGCTTCCTTAGCTGTTGATAGGAATGTGTCTCCTACAGTACCCCTTAGACACTGATAATTAGTGAGGAATGACAAATGTTTGAAGATTACAGTAATTTCGGGTGAGATAAGGAGCATCCCAGGCTACAAATCAGATCTACTTTATGGAAGCTCCCCGTAGCCTAAAAGAAGAGGCTGTTTGAGGATGCATTTCCTTACTTGGCAATTGCAGCTGTCATGGTCTGTTAACCCCGAGTGCTAGAAATTGGTTGGTGTTGGCAGAAGTGGACAAGCTGTAATGCAGTTGGCTTAGTCTTTTATTTTACGTGTGACTACTGGATTTGGAATTCCTTTTCCTTCCCATTCCTTGCAGTGTGTTCAGGGTGGTTTATTGGTAGGTTAAAAGCCAATGTCAAGTCCTCCGTACAGGAAAACTGAGAGCCTGCTGACACGCGTCACTGTGCCACAGCATGAGTGTTGCAATCCATCTTGACTAACGCGTTTGAGAGTTGAACTACATATAATCAATTGCACTCTTAAAACTTTAATGTCTTTGACTGTACCATGTAGCACTACATTAATTTAGCGGTGCATTCGGCCTCTGCATTCGAGGGTCAAAAGCTTACATCACCTGGCTTGGGCAGTGCCTGACACGGCACTGCATGATTAATGAGAAGCCTTTAATTCTGGTCAGCCCGGGCAGAAAGCTAAAGGCAGTATTCCCTAGAGGAGAAGAGGCAGGAGAAAACATCCCCCAAACCATTGAATCCTTAACAATTGCAGGGCCTGGAAGTGCATGATATGTTTCTGAAGGTAGAGGATGAATTGCTAGCCAGTTGGCGAAGGGGGAGGAGGGCGGAAGACTTTTCAAAGGTCAGGAGGAGGAAGCACAGCAACATGAAGAGCATTGTTCATATTGGAAATCATTATCCGAAATCAATTGGACTTTTCCAGTGTGCACAACTAACTAAAGGATCCTCAGTAGCTAGTTTTCCACTCGAATAAAGTCTTTGACAGTCGATGAAACTTAGGACTTGTCTTTAATGATTAATCTCCCTTTTTTAATTTCAGGGATAAATTTTATACAGTAGCTGTATTCATCAGCATCGATGACAACTCTGAAACTTGCATCCAAAAAAAGACTTTAAAAGCAGACAAAAACTTTAAATGAGCCATATGCACTGACTTACTGATTTATATACATGGCAGATACTTGTCCTTCCCGAAGCAAAGTGCTTTAATGGTGGGTGAAGTGGAAGAATCTGGTATTACTAGCTAGAATAGGCTTTGCTGTGTCATAAGTTACACTTTTGTTGGAAATAAATAACAAAAAAGCGCGACTTTATAGCTTAGAAAGAAGGTTAGATTGCAAAGACACAGTGGGCAACACTATTTCAAAAAAATCCTTTATGGGGGGGGTCATGGGACATGGAGAGTCATCTAATCCAGCTATCCAGCTGAGCGACTCTGAACTAAAACCAGTGTGGTCTGCAGTCTCCTGTTGAATTTCATGTTCTGTCTCAGGACTGGCAGCAGATAAACTTTGCTGGATTCCTGTGAGCGAGTTTGGAGGAGCTTTAGCTCCCTGAATGTCAGCAAATGTTGTAAGTTTACCATGCAAGTTTGAAGATAAATGGAATAGAATTAATAAGCATCAGTAATGGCTTTATAATTGAAATAGTATAGACATTAGAGGTACACAGGGTGTTAGTAATCATATTAATTATTTGTTAACAGAAAGACAAAGTAATAAAATTAAAAATCAAAAAGCTTAGTTCACATGCAGATCTAGGGGGACATTTTGTAACAGAAGTAATTGCTTTTGCTTCATCCTCAGGGTGATATTATCTGTGTCTAATTGTTTTTCCTGAAGAAAGCAGAGCAATCTAAAATTCTAAGTAATGCACAACAATTGTAGGGGTGAAAATAACCATATTTTAGAAACCTCTTACAGCATCCCGCCCCAACTCAGTGAAAGGAAGCAGTGCTGCTAGGAAGGGTAAAGATAAATGGAATTACTTTTCTATTAGAAGTATAATAGACTTTATTAGTTAGTCACCTGTGCTCAGAATAGATCAGGTGTCAGGGAGAGCAAGTAGATGAACATGTACCTTGTGAGCTGTCAGGAGCAGATCAGTGTGGGCTTTTTAAATAATAATTACCCACTTCCAGAGAAATGTTTTAGACAAAAGCACAGCTGCTTTATTGATGATGCCTTTTGTGCATAAGGATGAATATTCTAGTTTGTTCTTTTCATTTTTCCATGTAAATGTAATATCATATTTCCATAACACTCTTTTAGGAAATGGTGCCGTTCGCTATTAAAGCTTGCATAATAAAATTATTTGTCAGGGATTTAATTTGATCAAAGTCGGTTATTTGTAATAAAGTGCCAGTGGCTAAGAGGGGCTGCTGCTTGTATGCAGTGCTGGTAATGGCCTTGCCCTCCCCAAGCCACTGCACAACCAGCTGTCCTGGGGTTATCTGTGGCAGGGCACACAGAAGACATCATCCTTTTTTTGCATCCTGACCAGTGCTCAGAGGTGACAGCAACTGTTTGCTTCCTTGTGGTCAGAGCACCAGATCCGCTATTCTGGCACAGGTTAATAGTCTGCTCTGGTCTGGCAGCTTGATTGACGTGAGTGAGGTCTGGGAGCAAGAAACTCTGCAGCTGGTGGTTCTCGAGGGTCTGCGGCACAGATGGGGCCACCCAGGAGTCTAAATGGACCAGCCATGGGCTGGGTCTGTTCTGGTTCCCCCCTGGACTCAGCGGGGAAGGGTTTAGATCTGCAACACGTTGAACCCCTCCCAGAGTTCAGAAGATCTGCTTTGATCCTGTTGTAACATTGCACGTTGTGTACACCCACCTTTGTTCTGCCACAAATATTGGTTACAGCCCGCTACCGTTCGGCTCCTCTGCGTCCTGCCCCTACAAAACACAGCAGAAGCTGGAGTTAAGGAATGAGCCTTTACAGAACTTTGTCAAATTATATTTAATTTTGGCACTGTAGCCCAGTGACAGAGCAGAATGGGACTCTGGATGTGGAGCTGAGCTAGTGCTGGCAGCAGTGATAAGGAGGAGAAGCTAGCATGCTTAAATTTGTTTTTCAGGGCTGGCTAGGGACTGGCTTTAGATCAACTCCCTTAGGAAAATCACATCCCCGTCACAGAGAAAGGAAGCAGAGCAGTGCTAAATTTGATGGCAGGCTTGACGATGGGGACTCTTCTTATGCACTGGTAGGCGGGAGAGGAGGTTGGCTGGCTGAGACCATCGTGCAGTGTTCATGGCAGTGCTGTTATTCTCCTCCATGGAGCGGATGAGCGAGATCCCCATTTAACCCAAGCTGTGCAGGTATTTACCAAGTGAATATCCACATACCCATATTTCAGCTACAGGCCCAGTTTTGTATGTTACCGGAATAATCATTGTATCTGTACATCTTTGCAAATGATGGGAACAACGGTACCATACAGAAGCTGGAAGACTTGTATTATGTGTGTGTTTTAAAATCCTCTTTTACTGCCTTTTTTTGTGAATTTATGAATCTAAATGTGACAGGATTTATCAGGATTCCAAAGAAGAGAAGAGAAAAATAATTAACTATGTGTTCTGGTTAACTAATATCACACTTAAAAAACCTATTGAAGGATAGATAGGTTTCTGCGAGAGGGTGGTTTTTTTCATCTTTATATGAAGTGCTGGAAAATGACTGTAGCTAGAGGCAAGATGTTGATCAAGATCAGTCCTGCATCTGGTTGTGTTGAAAAGCTTTCTGGTGCAAAGTTGCTCAAAGCCTGAGTATGTGGACATAGTCTACTATCCCTGAGAACTGGGTCAAGAAAAGATTGCCTCTCCTTCCTCTTCCCTCCTCTTTCTTCCCTGTCTCCAACAACCCAATCACGAGGAACGTAGTGGGAATTGCACTCCTTTCTGCAGCACTGAGTGTGGTCACTTGCTAGGATCACTTGGATTTCTTCCTCTAACAAATTCAGTATATTTCACCATTAGATGCATCGTATCAACTTGGCAGTGTAGCAGCTTTCAAAACAGCAAGTATTTTTAGGTTCTTTGCCGTCATGTCAAACCAGGGCTTCAGACCTACATGCCAAGACAGAACACCATTGTTTTTAGCTAATCTCAGGTCTCAGTGTTGTACCAGATTGCCATCCTCAGCTTTGTGTGACTAAGTAATGTCTCTAAAGCATGGCAGCGTAATAGGATGATGGGCGCTATGAGGCGTCTTATGGATGTTTAGAACTAAGACAATTCATTAGCTGATGTATCTCAGCGTTGCTCTTGCCCCCTTTTCTCATGAGAATAGTGTTCTTTATCTCACAATCCAAAGTAGAGACAGACCAAAATAGCAACAAGTTATTTTGTCTAGATTATATGTGAGGTCTCTACAGTATTGACTGTCAAACTGAAGCTACATTTTATTTCTGCAGCTGTTTCTTCGGTGTTCTAACGCTATTATTAATAGTACCTGTCACTTGTACAGCCCCTTAGCGTTATAAGGAGTTTGATAAACATTACTGGAAAGCATCAAAAATGAAGTAAACACTCTGCCTCTTACTGGCTAAACTGAATTCTTTAAATTACCTCACAGCCTGGTTTTGCCTTTAGCTTTAGCGAAACGGTCTTCCAAACCAGCTAGTTCCCTTTCTTTACACTTACATTTTCGGTAACTCGCTTCTACTATTGTAGTATTGGTACAGCTTTATCATATCGAGGCTAGAAAGTCATTACTGAAAATAGTATATACAGTTTCCGTGTCAGACTTTCCAGGCCACTTTAATTAAGTTAAGAGGTTAAAGTGATTTTGAACAAACACTGGAGCACATCTTGTTAGTAGTGCTAAAATGCTGCTAATAGCCATAGAAACTTCCTGCAGTTAATGATTCTTGATTTTGGTGAGGCAGCAGCAGCAGAAACATTAGTGTAGAAAGCACTCTTATTTCTTAGCATCATTTTTATCAGCTTATCGTTTTAAATTGCCACTAAGCAGGTGATGTGACAGGAGGAGTTCGAGCTATTCTTACAGTACCACCCTGATTACAAAGCTGGAAAAATCTGTGGCAAAAAATGTGTGCTGGAAATAAATGTGAAAACTTCTGACATACACTTGCACTTCTGAAGGCTCACCCGACAGGGGTGGTTTCTATCCAGGGTAGAACACACAGTCCTTTTAACATATTTCTCTCTTTAAATGAAATCGTTAAGCCTTGACAGCCAGTGCTTTTGGTGTCACCTCCTGAATTCCCACCGATGTGAAGCCAGGCGGCCTGTGCTGCAGAGCCCCTGCTCAGAGTCCTTGCCGGCATCTGAACCGGTGGAATAACCACCTGGCCCTGCCTGCTGGGCCCCCTTCACCCCGCATCCTCTCCATTCTTTCCTGAGCCCGCTCCTACGAATCTCGGGAGATTACAAAGCCATTGTTCTGTGCCACAAAACCAGGTACTGAAAGTTACAATAGTTATAAAAATTGCCCGACGCAGTCTCTGCTTATTCGAAACTCCTCTTGGCCCTGAGGGGCTCTGTGCCATGACAGGCTTGCCTGTCCGCTCCCAGCAGGCTCCGCAAGCCTTTATGTGTTGTGTCAGTATTGAAAATAGTTCGTGTTTTAGTGTAAATTACTGTTATTTGCAACTTTCAGTTTTGCAGTTCCCCACTGCAGAGATCAAGGACCCAATTTTTCCTTTGTGTACATCAGTGTGATTCAAGATTAACTTCAGTGAAGCCAGTCTAAGCACAAGCGTAAAACTAGGAGGAATAAAAGGAAAATCAGGCTATAAACTATTTAGATTTTATTTTTAAATAGCTAAATTAATGCTGCTGTTCTGCAGACACAGGGTGACCTGCAAAGTACTAGCTCATGCGTTACTAATGCATCTCCATTTAAATGCAGATTTTTGCTCCTAACACAGAACTTCAGGGAAATCCTCTCCAGATAAACTGTAATAGGATACCAAATGGTAATTCAATATTTCACTTTAACTTGTGTTTCAGTTTATTGATCTTCATTTTCTATCATTTTGATGCAGCATTTGCCTAGGGGGAAGAGGATTACAATCACTATAATAAAGCTTTTAATTAATAATTACTTATTTTGATATTCCAAACATCCATGCCAGCAGAGACAATCTGCTTGTATTTCTGCACCTACTTTGATTTTCAGTGGTGGAAAGCAGCAAGATGTGACTTTACATATTGCAGGACGCAATCGAGACACACAGCTCAGAAAAGCAAGCGTAGTATAGATGTCACGGTGTACGTGGGACATGCTTATCGTGACGGTGCTTTGTTCTTAGTCATTTGTGGTCACAATAATGAGGCCCTGACTTGGTGAAATCCCGTGAAGTGGGGACCCTTGTGCTACGCAACTGCATTCAAGGGCTTTCCAAAAGGCTTCCATTTGCATGAAGCAGGACCGTTCAGCCATTCTCCCACCAAAATGACTTCGCTAAATCTACTTCTGCTAAGGAAGGACCTGCAGCTCCTAAACTTTTCTTCCAACGTGACCATTAGATACTGCAGTTAAACGCCCCTCTCTCAGCTATCCAGATTTTGCTGTGGTTTTGGTAGAGATGAGGGAATAACCAGGGGGCCTGCTTGTTCAATTAAGCCTTTTGAATTAATTGCATCATTTGCTTTTGCCATATATGATGTTTAAGAAGAATTTTTTTCTCTGTATATGCCTCCCTCAAGCCCTGCTCAAGTGCAGCTTATAAGATGTTCATACAGGACAGATCTCTTCTGTTGGACTGTACTTTAAGTATCCAATGAAGTCATAAAAATAATGTTTATAAGTCTATTAAATCATTAATACAGTTTTTAAGAGGAGTAACGTGATGTTGAGAGCTAATGTTTTTGCAGCACCTAACGTGACGAGACCCAATCTAGTTATAATTAGCCCACGCTATTTCTCAGTTTCTAGGCTGAAAGCCTGCAGTGCAACAGTGAACATGTTGCAAGCAAAGGCTTAGGTGTCATTTTCAGTACCATCAACTAAAAAAAATAAAACTCCCAACCATGGTACAGGTATAAATGTGGTAAGAGTCTTTAAAATACATTTTTAGGTTTGGGCTTCTTTGTTTGATTTTTGTATATAGCTTTAATACTTACAGGATGCATTTTGTTAACATCTCCAAATGTTGTTCTGGCAACTGCAAGATTCATCAATTTTCAAAATCTTACATCTGAGATTAACATTTTCCACGTGGCATCCTTAGAAAGATGAGCAATAAAATAGTGGAGATGGGCAGTCTTCGGGTTAATGAGACCTCCTTTGTCATATAACTTGGTCAGCCAAAGGGATGTCTAAGAAATAATGATCTTTGTGATCCTTTGGGAAGCTCACCTACGAGCCCTCTGACTTCTTCTCTAAATTATTTCCAACCTTCTCAAAGGCTGACAGGTGCAACCACCTGCCATGCAAAATAAAACCTGCTAGAAAAACATTCCTCCACTACCATGTCAAAATAAGCCCTGCCCGTGGCCATGTTTAGGTCTGAATTAGTGATACGCTCCGATCCACCAGATAGAAATAAGAATCTTCCATTACTGATTAGAACATAGGGCACACCATAAAAACCTGTCTCATAACAGGTTTTGTTGTTTGGGTTTTGGCTTGGTTATGTTTGGTTGGTTGGTTGTTTTCCGAAAGGCAAGAATAACGTTTGCTTTTAGTTCTGAAGTCCAGGGTTGTCAGACTTCAAAACTGCACCACAGAACTACTACTTCGTTACCTTCTCGTGTAACCACTCACGACCCCCACTGCTTTCCTTGGAGGCACGGCCACCTGGGCTCAGTGACGCCGAGCCGTGCTGGCTTTATAGATGGAGAGTCATGAAAAAATAGTATAGCTACATTTGAGGAACCGGGTAGAGTATTTTTCTCATCAGCTCTCTCTCATCTCTATTATCAGTTTGATTGGAACCAAAGCACTTAAGCAAAACTTCAGGGGAAAAATATGTCTAACACTGCTGGCAGGGGGGTGGGAGGAGTGGGAGTGGGGGTGTTGGTTTTGATGGATTACTTCTTGTTTTATCCAAATCAGCTCTTGGAGGTTCTCATAAAAAAAAAGACTGTTATTTGCCTGAAAAACTTTTCAGTCATCCAAAATAAAATTTCTTTTAATTAGAGAATTCCAAAAATCCCAGGTTTTGAGATTTAGATTTTGTTTTACAAAAAATCACAATGTGAAATCCTTTATTAAAATAATTTTTGGTACCCACTGAAACTATCAATACTAAATATTAGAAAAGAAAAAGTTGTTTTCTTTGAAATGCACCTCAGAAAAATAATCTCAATCGCGAGAATGTGGGGGGGGGGTTTAACGTTTTTTTTTCCTAAGCCATAAGCTCTTGCTAGGACTTAATAAATAAGACTGAAAGCCATTTAAAGAAAAGGTAATGGATCAAGCATGGACTGATAAAACTTTCCACTTGTTTGACCTTGTAAACTTCACATCATAATGCGTGACACAGCAGGAAGTTTTCCTAGAAGCAGTAGGTATCTCCATCCTCTAATTTCCTTTACTGGCTTAAACCTAGTTTTTCACATTAATTACTGTTCATTTATTGAATGGCAAGCATGCATTTTTAATTTTGTTAGTTGAAATGTTGGCTGGTTGTGAAACCAAGTGCTTGGAATCGGCCCATTTGAGCCACGTGAATCAGCAGTACTGTTTTATAGGTTTTGCATTTTTTCACTTCATTTCAAACTGATCCTTGCACAGCAGAAAATCTGGTAGAGAAAGATAAAAGGCTCCATCTAGTGGGCAAGAACTTTTTATTTAAAGAAAACAAAAGGCAAGACTTTCACTTAATTTTATGCACGGAGAAACACTGCTTTAGATTTTGTTTCATTAAGCTGCCATGTTGTTCTTAATTCTTGCCTTCTACAGAGCCATTATTTCATATGCAAAGCTGAAACATTAAGAATTATTCTGACAGTCCCGAGCAAGGAGCAATAAATGATACTAAATCAGTGGGTTTATAGAGTTGATCCACAAAGTTCTTCCTCCCCCCCTTTCAAGCTTCAATATATAGTAACCAAAAATGGAAAATTTGTGTGTCAACAAATATTTTAAACTATTTAAGGTTCTTTCCCACTTAGAACAGACTGGAAACATTCATAACTCAACAGTAACATTTAACACGGTATTTTGGGAGTATTTTTACACAGGGAACTCTGCCTGGGTCGTGCCTCATGTTCATTAAATGACCTGTTTACTCGCAAAGGGTGAAATCTGGGTTCTCTGGCAACTCAGTCCAGCGCATCAGCTTCTGGCAAGGCATAACCTCATGGGCCTCTGCTGTCTCTTCCAAAGGCAAACACCAAAACTTATTTGTCCTGGCATTTGTTTAGAAGCCTGCCTAGCGCTGTTGTGTGGCCAAAATCATCCTGACAGAATCTAGCACCTTTATTTTAGGTGCTTAATTGATCTAGTAGAGTGCTTCCCGCCCCCTTTGCTGAACTGCTCCAAGCTCCTGGGAGATTCACATGGCAGGGCTCCTCAGTTTAAAGCAGCAGTGAAACTCAGGTGCTATTCCCTCATTCCAACCAAACACAGCTAGGAGCGGAAACCTTCTCTTCAGTTCCTTTCAGGCTAACAACAAAGGCGGGAGCAGGAACAAGTAGCAGCAAGTGCAGATGTGGAAAAAGAGACACTGAACCACGTTCTGTGTCCTGCTTTTTTTCAGACTGTCTCTCATTTTCACGCCATACAGCCTGGCAAGATCAGTTCCTCCTGTGCAGCTTCCAGCAATGGGTGGACAGTGTAACATAGAATCATAGAATGGTTTGGGTCGGAAGGGACCTTAAAGATCATCTAGTTCCAAGCCCCCTGCCATGGGCAGGGACACCTCCCACTAGACCAGGCTGCTCAAAGCCCCATCCAGCCTGGTCTTGAATGTCTCCAGGGATGGGGCATCCACAACTTCCCTGGGCAACCTCTTCCAGTGTCTCACCACCCTCACAGTAAAGAATTTCTTCCTCATGTCCAATCTAAATCTACTCTCCTTCAGTTTAAAACCGTTACCCCTGATCCTATCGCTACACTCCCTGCTCAAGAGTCCCTCCCCAGCTTTCCTGTAAGCCCCCTTTAGGTACTGGAAGGCCACTATAACGTCTCCCTGGAGCCTTCTCTTCTCCAGGCTGAACAACCCCAACTCTCTCAGCCTGTCCTCATGCAGGAGGTGCTCCAGACCCTTAATCATCTTCGTGGCCCTCCTCTGGACCCATTCCAACAGGTCCATGTCCTTCTTGTGCTGAGGACTCGAGCTGGATGCAGTATTCCAGGTGGGGTCTCACCAGAGCAGAGGGGCAGAATCACCTCCCTCGACTTGCTGGCCACATGCATTGTAATAATACGTTACTACACCCAAGTTTACTACAGCCCAAGTTCACATCCACAATTGGAATATTTGTCTCCTGTGTGAAATCACAAAATAGAGCTTAATATGTTGGTTTGCACACCTCTTGATGACAGGGAGATCTCCATTTGCCATTGGCCACTTGACGGCAAATCCAGAGGATTCCTCTTTTGGTATTAACGCACGATTTGGCAATTCCAACAACAGGGCACACAGACAGGCTGATCTGCCCGAACAATTCTCCCCAGCTGCAGCTCTCCTTGTATCCTTCATGGAAATGTGACCCTCGGCGGCGCCTGTGAATAAGAGCTGTCATTTGGCTTGTTTTACAGACTGAAACAAAGGATAGCCTCAGAGTTCTTAACTCTGAACCTTTATACGAGCAAGGGCTAATACAAAACTGACTAGTCTTAGAATGCCCTTGGGGAAGTTTGTACATTTGCAAAATACAAGCAGTCCTGTCTCCAAAAGAGAGGAAATGGGAGATAAAAGTTAAACGGCTTTTTTTTTGGGGGGGGGGGCGGCGGGGAGCTGCTTTTATCTTTGGTCTCAGCTTGTTGGAAGTCTATGTAACCCTTAAAACGCGCCAGCTAAAACAATACAAAGCTGCTGTTTAAAATGTCACTGTTATTTCAAAATTGTCATTACAACTGCACTGTTCGCTGTGTCAAACTCCCCTAAAATTGATGTTAGCTATTCATTAGATTAATGCCATTTGGTTTCTAACGCATGTGGACACCTACCTCAATAGGCATGCAGAAGAAAGGAGGCAAGTCACTTACTTCAAAGCAAAAGTTGTTAAATAATACCACTTTTAACTGCTGGCCTTTGCTCTAGAACTGTTCAAATTTAATTTAAGAGATTATAGGCTTGCTGTGGAACTAAAGCAAATCCCACGTTTGGAACTACAGTAAGATCCTCTGCCTCGTTTTACTTTAAATACCTTGACTAGCACTGGTACTTGAGCTGATGCTAATGAAATACAAATTTCCAGATGTGGAACTCTGGGGAACACTCAACAGTCTGCTTTTGTAATAATCTGCTGTAAACTCAAAATGATATGTTGGGCATCAAGTATTAATTTATTCTCTCTACAGGTCATCATATAGTCTTATACAAGCCCTCCAATTAATATTTAACATCATTATTTTAGATGTTGTTTATCTGGGTTAGATTTACTCAGCTGTTTCTTCCTTCTTTGCGGGAGCAGCAGTCTTTACAGCAATAAATGAACGTCGGTGCATTTGTTTCGAGACTACCACTAAGTCTCTCTCTTCTTTTTCACAGCTAACCAGGTGCTGAAGTTTGGAACGCTCGTCAGTACTTCCAACACCTATGACGGCTCTGGGATTGTGACCATTGAGACGGACAAGCCTTTGCTGTGGACAATGGCTATCGAAATATAAAATGAGCTACAGCTGCCTTTTCTGATGTGACTCAGATCAAATTACTGCAAAAGTTCGCTGAATTAAGACAGTAAAGCTGTTCCGCAAGATATAAGCAGGCACGTGATTTTATGTACTGAATGGAAAACATGCCTGAAATAAAAATCACTTGAGATCAAATGCAGATTAGTAACAGTAATTGAGTACTTCTGGTACCTCACACTACTTAATCAGAAGACACATGAGGTGCCACCCAATACAATCACAAACAGAAGCGAATGCAAAGAAACTGCTACTGCTTAGTCTGGTTACTTCAGACTATTTTTACGAAGTATTTTATTCCAATACTGAACGATTTTTTTCCCCTTTTGCCAAAAGTTGCACATAGTGTAACTATATTAAAAGGTGATAGCACCGAGAGTAGTTAATCTCATTTTTCTGTCCTGGTTTGTAACATACGTAGGTGCTGGGGAAGATTTCTCAAGACTAATAATTGAGCTTTTCTACTTATGAAGCAAGCTTGCATACTGAAGAAGCTTCGGTTTTGCTGTAATACCAATATCAGATTTCCCTGTATTAAGTGCTTTTAAAGTCTGTAATAGAAGTAGCATTGTAACTTCTGCAAATACCAAATGCTTACAATAAACTTTTTGGAGTGAAATATAAATTTCTTAATCTCAATCTGAGGAGGAAGAGCATTGCATGTACCAGAGGTTTTGCAGGCTTAGTTTTTAAAATCAAAACATTCAGTCATTTAATAATGGAAACTTCCAGGTCAACAAATGCAGAACCCTTTATAATTCTATGTGCAGGTGTCTTACAGAACCAGTATCCAAAACAGGTGTATCTCTTATCCAACAGTGTGAGCAAGTTGTGGATTCACTGGACTGCTTAGTATCTCCGACAACTAAATTAATTTCACACTGTGCATCTTAGTAACCAAATAAGTTTGGCTTGCTTAATTATGTCATGTCACAACCAGGTCGAGACCATTAATGTCAAATTTCAATTGCCTAGTTGGAATTAAGGCACAAACGAGGCCAAATGTTGAAAACATACCAAAACAATTTATTCAACCACAATTTGAGTGCTGGAGAAGAGAAGAAGAAGAGGAGGAGAAGAAGAAGAAGAGGAGGAGAAGAAGAAGAAGAGGAGGAGGAGAGGAGGAGGAGAGGAGGAGGAAGAGTGCAAGCAGATAGTCACCACCCATGGACCCAGCGATGTCTCGTTGGTCATCTTTACCCAGGGTATCGTTGGTGGCAGGAGCTCAACCCTTAAGTCAGTTTGGCCATCTTTTATGCTTTCAGTTTTCTGGGAGGTAACCATCATTTGCATGCAAAGTGTAGTGGGGTGGTTCCAGGCTGTGGTTAAGTTGGTGCATGCATGGTAAAGGCCAGGGGGTCACACAGGAGTCTTTTGACCCCCATCTTACAGTGCCCGCTACTTAACCTTTCAGCTTGCGCAGGTGCACTCCACAGTAAAATCCCCCAGCAACAGCGACGAGGAAGTCAGCACAGTCCCACCTACGTCACACCGAAAACTGACTTTCCACTCCCCCTATTTCTAGTTGACAGCTCCTTGTGGCGATGACAGTTCCTTGTGGTTATTGTCATACAGGCAGGGTTTGAAGCAAAGTCTCAGTTCAGAGCCCCACATGCCATCAGAATGAGGACCGTCAATGGAAGTGCTTTATTTGATGGAGGTTTTTTTCCAGTCAAGTACATAATACAACCTGACAGGATTTCCAAATGCAGAAAGAAGTTACGGGTAA